>NC_090378.1:78989848-79357190 GCF_036365525.1 Heterodontus francisci | reverse complement strand
TGTTCCAGGTAACGAACAGACTCTCGGGCTTATATACTGCCTTGGTCAAAGATCACTGAATAGAATTTCACCTACAGTTGTTGTTCACCTGATGAATTTTATTTTGAGGTTCGTTTAATCAGTAATACATGAAGTACATGACAAACAATCCCTTATCAATGATTAGTCTTTCAAGTAATGCCTCTAATTTTGTTTTATCTAAGGATACAATTTTGCTAGATATTAATCTTCTCAGTAGCAACAAAACAGACGAGACCCATCCTATTGAACATACAATTCATATTAAAGCCTTTAGCCACTACATTTGTTTGAGACCTGGAATTTCCTCTTTTAGAAAGGTATTTCTCAGTGCATTGCCTTTTTGGCTTTCTCCACAACATACAGCAGACATGAACAATATAGTAAGTAGGTGATCGGCTTCCAAAGTCTGCCAATGCTAATCTCACATCACTTAAAGACAACTCTCGCTTCAATGTTCTCTTTCCATGGGGAGACCAGCTGATCTACACTCACCAACTCCTATTATGCATAAATGAGATCAATTGTAGTGGGAACTCACTACAATTTTCCAATAGTCAATCCTTGATAGCAACTGTTCTGGTCAGTTTTTAAAAAATATTTTATAAAAAAGGACCTCCACTACATCATGTCTTTACTTGAGGATACATATGTGATTATGTTCCTCATTAAAGAGGACCAGGAGATAAGCTAGCTTTCGCTTCTCAAAACACACAAGTGTTTAAAAAAAATTGTTAGCTTTAATTACATAACCAGCAGTATGTAATAAACTCAAACTCTTGACCAAAGGAAGGAAGACACTTTACCTGCAGGCCTGGGAAAAATGCTAGCAAGGCATCCATCCATGTTCGTGCATTCAGCATTGGCTTATGTATGTGAACATCCAGCAAGAGAGGGGGCTGACTTATATACTTCATGATGGCAGCATAGTGCTAAAAGGGAAAACAAATGATTACTATATTGCCACATCTGCCCTGCATATTTCTAGAATGAAGCAATTCAGCTGGAATATTTTACCTGTGCATTCCTTTCTAACTCAGCAAACTACAACATATGGCATGTAAGAAATATTTTAAATAACCATAACATAGTCTTTTAGGCGTTAGTGCTACAGAATAATGCATTGTTTCTAAAATATCAGACAAATCTTTACAGCATTAAATTAATAAACTTGTCTTAAGGATTATATATAAGCATTTGCAAGTTAGTCATCTCAGCTAATACGGGCTCGTTCAGTTTTGAAGTTTTAATTTTCAAGATCTACCCTAATCAAGGACATGACAAATGCTATAAATTTAATTTATTTGCAGTTAGAATGACTGTATAAAATTCATGATCATAAGACCAAATGTTCCACTGCTGATACTCAAATCTGCCAGTCAATGAACTTTTAGTTTGGTCCAGGTTTTACACAGATTTAACTCAAACCTTCTAACATTTGCTTTTGTTCCAATTAAATTGGTTATACTTATTGGACTACGAATAATTACCTTTAATTTACCTGTTTGAAAATTAACAGCTTAGCTCAGACATTTGGCTAGTTTAACTATATTTTTGTACTAATATCATTGATAGAATGCAATATATTTGGGTTCAATAAACTGTGAAATTTTAAAACCAATAGTTTGACTTTTATAAACATATTTATGAATTTATCATGCGAGACAAGTCTACTTAAACAGTGGAATGGCAATGCATGCTTTGAACCCATTATACTTGCATAGTCTTGATAACATGAAACAGAGTAAGACAACAGCAATCATATGGATCCATCAGAAACTTCACTATATATTAAATATTAAGCTGAATATAACCTCTTGGTCCTTATAAGGAATTAGAGATGTTTTTCCATGTTAAATACTCTATATAAATGAAACTTCTTGTTGGTGGCAGCAATCAAAATGTTAGTGTTGTTTGTGCACAGTATGACTAACTGGTGCTACACAGTCAGTCTGAGATGTGCTTGCTACAGTTAGTCTGAAAATATATTGTAGTGACAATTAAAGTTCCATAACCTACAGTGGTCATCACTTTTAATTTGAGGAGGAGTGACCATTTAAATAAACTTCTAAAAGTTCTGATTTTGTTTAATTTAGATCTTAAGAAATACAAAAACAACAAATTATCAGGGTTTATTCAAAAGCTAAACAATTACACCTGGCCTGGTTGTACATAAAATTATATCTTCAACAGTTCATTACTTTATTGAGCATTCAAAAACAACAATTTCCTACAGTTTTCAAATTTGATAACCACGGCACACTACACACCAACACATCACATTGTGAGTAAACATTTGTATCACATTTAGTAATGTAGGAATGTATTTCAGATAAGAAACAATATGGTACACTAAAATTAACCAAGAAAAAAGCAGAGCTTACAGTGTTGAATCTCTGCAAATAACCATCATCACCAAGTAGAATGTATGCTTTGAAGAGGTACTCATAATATGAATCAATCCCAGCTCCAACTCCGCTATCTGCAAAGAAAAGAAAGTCAATAAGTAAAAGACAAAATTGACCTCAATACATCATGTTAAATAGAATAGAATATTTCAGCCCAAACAGAACAGGTCATTCATCCCAAAAGTTTGAAATTGGCACTGCCTCAATATTAAGGAAGCTATGGAGGTTCACAATAACATAGGTGATGATCACAAGCAGCCAAAATGACATGAAATTAAAAAGAGACACATCTATTGGCACTGGCAAATCTTTTTAAAAAACATTAACTGCAACCTTGTTGAATCAGTGAAGTGATAACATCAATGAAGAAAAAAAAAGATACTGTCTGCTAGAAATTATTGACCCAGGAAGTATGAGGAAGCTAAAATAATAGTGGTAGAGATATAGTCATTAATTAAGGCTGCATTAGTGATCCTATCATTAGTTAGATTCCCTTGCCATCTGAATCAGTAGCATATCACACCAATTTCTCCAGATATCAATAATATTCAAGCAAAAATACCTTTAACCCTGGAAAAAAACTAAGTTCATGGAAAGATTCCTTTTTAAGTACAAATTACTAATTTTAGCCCTTCAAAAAAAAAATTATTTTACTGCTTCTCACTTACAGTTAAGAGGAAGGTTCTTGGTCCCCACAGACATCAGGATGAAGGAATTAGAGTCATAGAGACACAGCACTGAAACAGGCCCTTCGACCCACCGAGTCTGTGCCGACCAACAACCACCCATTTATACTAATCCTACATTAATCCCATATTCCCTACCACATCCCCACTATTCTCCTACCACCTACCTACACTAGGGGCAATTTACAATGGCCAATTTACCTATCAACCTGCAAGTCTTTGGCTGTGGGAGGAATCTGCAGCACCTGGCGGAAACCCACTCGGTCACAGGGAGAACTTGCAAACTCCGCACAGGCAGTACCCAGAACCGAACCCGGGTCGCTAGAGCTGTGAGGCTGTGGTGCTAACCACTGCGCCGCCCCATTAGACTACCATAAGGCTTCACATACTATACTTGAAGTAAATTAGGTCTTGTAAAGCCTTAAGAATCATGTTCCAATCTTGTTATTACATGCCCAAAAAGTACATATGTAAAAAGAAAAATGAGAAAAATCAACAGAACCTATCCCAAGTGCAAACAGGATGAGCTATCAGGAATGATGTAGGTAATTTTGATTGCATTTAAAGCTAGGGGAATTTATGTTATTACGTGGCCCCAATAGTACCATACAGCTTCAGTTTTCATTAATTGAGAATTTAAGCTCCTTGAGCATGTTACACCAGTGCAATGACATCATTGCCTTCCACATTAATGCTATATCTTGTCTTCCAAACAGCTCCTCCTCTGACACCAATAGTATGATATCTGCTCTTCTTGTGCCAAAGTTGTGATATTTCCCCCTTCAAAAATAATGTAATGGTATCTAAAGCTATAGTGTTTCCTCTTCCTACATTAATACTATGCTGTCTCCCCCTCTTACACCAATACGCTGACACTTCCTCCTCCTACACATTCTATAGTATCGTCTCTTATGTCATTGCTATGATGTCACCTCTGCTCTGTTACAAAACCCAAATCAATATGCATTAAAAATGCAATGCATTGAATTAAAAAAAATGTTATTTGGCCATCATAAATTGCACTATAAAATATTCACTGGAATGTACAGAAGACATATTTTGCTCATGTTACTTAGAAGATATAATACGAAGTACTTTAAAGCTCAACATTACAGTATCCATAGGGCTAAGAATAACATGATAAAGATACAATGGAGAAGAACATTACATTTATTCCTAGTGATAAATAATCTATCACAGTAATGCATCTCCAGAACTGTGTAGTAGTTGATTTTGAACAGATGGGGAACAGACAGAAGTAGTAAAGGAATCCAACTCACCCCTACGGACCCAGTCTCCTGTGTGGATATTGATGGTCGTTCCTACCAGGTTGCTGTTGCGCTGTCTCTTTTCCCATAAAAAGTCTAGGGCTTTCCGTGCATGTTGCTGTACGCAAAGAAAGAACAGCTTGTTATATAACCAAATAAAATAGGTTGTATGAGACAGTTAGATACTGTCTACTCAAACTGCTCCTGAGATAGGTACATGCAGTATGTTTTTGCTTCCAAACTCCATCTACAAATAGCAGGCAAATCCCATTATAATTCTTGAATGAATGCAGAATCCAAAAGATCAACTCCAGACTGGATTCAGACATGGTGCAAATAACATCGGTTCAAATAAATGCCAAACATAAAGCATATATGTAATTGATATATTCCTGATTCATACATCCTCATTAACATATCAATTCTGTAAAATAGTTTACAAAGAATATGTATCTGTTTACTGTTCCCTTTACAAGAGTGGTACCTTTGCCTATGCAGAATGAGCATTTGAGGTTTTGGAGAGGGCGCAGAAGAGATTTATTAGAATGGTTCCAGAGATGAGGGATTATTGTTACATGGTCAGATTGGAGAAGCTGGGGTTGTTTTCCTTAGAGCTGAGAAAGCTAAGAAAATATTTGAAAAGTGTTTAAAATCATGAAGGGTTGAGTTAGAGTAAATACAGAGTGCCTGTTTCTATTGGCATAGATGTAAGATGACAAAAGAACCAGAGATAAGAGGAAAAATTCTTATATGCAACAATTGGTTAGGATTTGGAATGCACTGCCTGACAGGGTGGTGGATACAAATTCAATAGTAGCTTTCAAAAGGGAATTGGATAAATACTTGAAGGAGAAAAAACTGCAGAGATCTGGGGAAAGAGCTGAGCAGTGGGAGTAACTGGATTGCTCTTTAAAAGAGCTAGTGCAGAGTCGATGGGTCAAATGGCCTCCTTCTGTACTGTAATATTCTATAATTTTACTATATAAGAATTCTGGCATCTTTATTAAAGAGACTGCACACATTATTGGCATTAGAACCTGGAAAGATTTATTTGGAGCATTTATTTATATGTTTTGTGTAGACCATTTTAGCTTCAATTCTGACTTTTAACCTACTTGCAAATCATTGGTTAGAATACAGTATCCACTTTTGGGCAAGCTACTCAAGACCATGGAGAGGGTGCAGAAGAGTTTAATTAAGATGATACCTGGGCTGAATAGCTTTAATTATGAGGACAGAATGTCCTATCAGAAACAGTGATGGAGACCAATTCCATTAATAGTATTAAAGAGAACTGGAAGCATTTTTCTTTTTCAAATATTTAAGAGTTTTGCCGAAGTGCAGGGGAATGGGACTGTGGATAGTCCTTTCACAGAGTTGGCACAGACATCAGGGCTGAATAATCTCTGTTTCTTTTAGGTTTGCGAAAAATGAACAACAGAAGAGTTTATTTAGATGCACCCAAATCTAGATTTATTCTACTTAGATTCTGAGTGATACATTTTTTTTCTTTCCAACAGTCACACAGTACCACCCACCTCAAAAACTGGATCGCCAGAAAGTCTGCTGAGAGCTGCAAACTCCAGAATAAGGGTCCCTGCGCAGGCTGTACAGGTGTCCGTTTCTGTACCTGTTTTGGCTTCAGGTCGCCTCAACCCATATTTCAGATTGACCTGTTTTTCAATTTTTAAAAAAATTAATCACAACGGAAAATAAAAATACAGTACTATACACAAAGAATCTCCAAATATTTAACTTTGTACCAACTTATTTCATAAATCATTACGAGTACTTATACCAAAAGGGCCAGTCACATTAGATTCAACACTGAAGATACTTAAGTTGCTATTACAGTGCATCATAAAACAATGTATTCTAGTCAATAACTTGATATAGAAGTTATTCTATTATATATTAAAAATGGGAAGTTGCAATGCGCCATTTCAAAATATATTGAAAAGTCCTATGTTAAGACACTGGGGTGAAATTTATACTCCCACCACCGACATCGGCGGCAGGCAAAAACAACGGCTGCCTTCATATACATTTCCGCCCTCCCCCACCGCCCCCCACCCCCCCACCCCCCCAATTCCAGCAGCCAAATTTTTTTTTCTATTGCTACCACCAGAGGGGGACCCTCTATTTCTTGTTCTCCCTTTCCTATCTCCCCTCCACATTCTTATCACCCATCCCATTCTATCCTTCATTCCACCCCCCCCCCCCCCCCCACCCCACTCCTCTCTCCACTTTTCCATCCTCCCTTCCCCATTATCCCACCCTCTACAAACATTCTATCCTCTCTGGTCTCCATCGTTGGAGTCACCCCCCAGTCTTAGTCTAATTATCCCCCATCCTGTAGCCCTGCTTGACCTGAAGGCTGTGTATGCTATGGGGGATTGCCTACTATTTATACATCATTGAATTATATCAAAATGAAGTTCATTACTCACCCTGGGATAGGGAAGTCCGCTGGTAGTGTTGAATGCTGGCAGTAACCTGTACCCAAGTTCCTTCGCCATGTCGAGAAGCTCATCATTATACCACTGCATCTGCTCACCTTGATCCTTCAGTATAATAGCCATGGCGTGGCCTCCTAGCAAACCCCTAATGTATAAAATATTTACTGGGCATCCAACTGACATTTTTCATGCACTTCAATCCTTTTTTTATGATTATCATCTAAAGTTTGTTTTGACTATTACTTTTAAACAATTTGCTTCCATATTGCTTTTGATATATTTCTTCTATAGAACACTGCATATATGAATATAGTTCAATGCTTTTTTTTTTAAAAACTTACCCAAGCACTCTAATATTGGTCTCAAAGACTGAGACTACAATATCATTATCCAAGTGAACATCACTTATAACCTTTTTCACAGCAACTTCAAATTCTTCTATTTGATTCAGCAGCTACAATAAAAAATCATTTGATTTAATGACTCTTTCGGGCTCTTTGTCCTTCAATTTGAAATGAGTGAAGTAGCTTTCACTTACTGCAAGGGTGTCCAGAGTATCGACTAAAGTCAAAGAAAATCTGAAAGAAAGAGTAATTACAGCTGACCCAAGGATGGAACAAGATAGTTTTAGATACACGCGACTGTAAGCACACAAAATGAACCAATATCCTTTTAATCTATTTTTATACATTATTTAAAATTCTGTTGGCAGCTTTCCAAATATATAGAAATTATCTAAAAGAAAATGATCATTCCCGATACCCTTTTATACAGGACTAGCAGAGAACCAGATTTACATGACTACAGGTTTTTTTTCTCCCATGGTAAAATGTGATTCCCAAATCTCCAGCAAAATTCAGGTACAAATGGGCAAAGCGTGCCGCACACACTCCCCACTTAGTTGTACCAGGCATTGAACAGCCTCACCAGCTATCCTTAAAGGAACTGCTGGCGGGTTCTCTAAAAATGGCCCACAGAACAAAATTGCAGCCCTAACTGCAACCCTGCCAAACCCAGAGGAATTACATGTACCTGGATAAAATTACAAAGTCTTCCCTTTGTTGGTAGATTTATATATTTTAGATTATCACCAATAATTTATATTAATTACATTTCTTCTATGACTCAGCTGGAACTTAGAATTTTGAGACAATAAAAGATTTTGTTGCTGGGATGATTAATGTTTCAGATTATACACGCACAAATGTTTTACATTTTTGATTACGATCCTGGTAATTTAGTGCAAAATGAACTCTGTTATAGTTGTTGCATATTACAATACATCCTGAAGAAGCCATTGTGTACCAGCAGTAGGTTTGGATTCCACCAAAAGCCATGTAGTTTTTGCTATGGTATAAAACACTGCAAGTTCAGAATACTGTTTGTATCACTGGCCTCCTGCGGGTCAGTTGGCAAAAAGCCTGTTAAATTTAAATGAGTACTCCTGAAATGAGGAATAAAAATTGTGGGACTAAGGAGCTTGAAAACTAAGAACCTTCAAGTTAAATAGGTGCCAGCTGTTTGAACTCCTGTAACACAAACTTATTACAGCATCCATTATATATCTGCTGTAAAATTCTGCCTCACTCTAAACTTTGGACTTGCATTTCATACTTTCTTCAGCCTATGCAAGAACAGTTACTGAGGTTAGTAGCAGGAATTACTAAAAAAAACACTAACTTGCCAAGAGCATCATCCACATCACCACGACTAGGTTCCAGACCACGCACACGGCCACGACACGTCAGAGGCATTAGTTCATCAGCTGGGTAAGCGTGTTCCTGCACAAACACAAAAAATAAAGTCAATCGTTCTCTTTCTCTGTGCATATAAAAGTTGAACTCAAAAGAAGGAAAAAGGTATTCAAGTAAGACCACCAATATTTTCATCAATCAACTATAAGGTATGCTATTCTACTTCTGTTCAAGTTATGTAGTTTGGGCCTACAACCCATCAAACTTCACAACGACTGAATAAATCTCCCATTCCATCACAAACTGAACCTGTACACAAATAGGTCACACATGGAATCTCTCAATGCATTCCTGAACTGACTGACATCAGTTCACACAATGCATATAGCCAATGGTTAAAAGTGACAATCGCATTTCAAACTCTTTAAATATAAAGCATTTCATTCATGTATTCTGATCTCCTTTCATTTAGGGTTTGAATGCACACATGCTACTGAAATTATCTTTTTGTCCAAACTTGTGAGAGATTTGCACTACAAGATGCCTGGATGGGTGCAGCTCCAACAACACAAGAAGTTCAACACCATCCAGGACAAAGCAGACCGCTTGATTGGCACCCATCCACAAACATTCATGCCCTTCACCACTCACACACAGTGGCAGCATTGTGTACCATCTACAAAATGCACTGCAGCAACGCACCAAGGCTACTCAGGCAGCACCTTCCAAACACACAACCTCTACCACCTAGAAGGACGAGGGCAGCAGGTGCGTGGGAACACCACCACCTGCAAGTTCCCCTCCAAGCCACACACCATCCTGACTGAGAACTATATCGCCATTCCTTCATTCATCGCTGGGTCAAAATCCTGGAACTCCCTTCCTAATAGCACTGTGGATGTACCTACCCCACATGGACTGCAGCAGTTCACCACCACCTTCTCAAAGGCATTAGGGATGGGCAATAAATGCTGGCATGGCCAGCGACGCCCGCATCCCATGAAAGGAATAAAAAAAAAAGTGAAATGAGCCCAGAGGCAATTTAATCACAAAATTTAATCTGATCAGAGAAGCAACAACTACAACTTTTAAAAAGGAAATATGTAATGAACTTTACATTTTATTGAAAGTTCTCTATGTGTGGATAAGACAGGACTATGATAGGACAAAGATTCCCTACAATGTCAAGGAGTCTAGATTCACACATGAAGAAAAGCCAATTGATGAGGTACTAGAAGGCTACCGACACTTTGCAGATGTAACGCAACGTGTAGCCAGCATATTCGGAAAGGAGAACATTAAAAAAAAGTTATGCCTCTTTCTAAATAGGACATTCATTTTAGCAAAATGACCCACAACGCTCATATATAAGTAAAACAGAAACATCTGTACCTTTGTCAGTACCCTGGTATCGTGATCTGTTAATGTTCGTAATGCTTTAGAACTGCTGGTTAGATGTAGCAGGCATTTTGGATACAAATCCTCTGCTTTAATGTTATGAAGTTCCACTCACGTAGCATCATGAACAGGAGCCACTGTTCATTTGCACTTAGTATCATTGGAACAGGACTACATAGGCTGCAATTATGCTGCACTCAAACTGGTGGCTGTTCAGTGCAAAATGCAGCTGGCATCATCACAGTTATATTGTCTAGCTACAAACAGCAGTTTACGTGCTGGGAGAGATCCCTAAACATGCATGCTTACACAAATGTACAGAGTTTCACTCCCTGGCTGGTAAATTTGCAATGTTTTTGATAGTACAAACACCTGGTATTGTTTCAAAAGGAATTACATATTTCAAAAACTCAATACCAACTTGCATTTAAAGCACGCCTTTAACATAATAAAACGTCCCAAGGTGATTCACAGGAGCATTATAAAACGAAGCATGACACCGAGCCACAAAAGGAGATATTAGGTCAGATGACCAAAAGCCTGGTCAGAGGTAGGTTTTAAAGAGTGTATTAAAAGGAGGGAAGCAAGGTAGAGAGGCAGAGAGGTGTAGGGAGGGTATTCCAGAGTTGGGGCCTAGGCAACTGAAGGCATGGCCACCAATGGTGGAGTGATTAAAATCAGGGATGCACAAGAGGCCAGAATTAGAGGAGCACAGATATCATGGAAGGTTGTGGAGCTGGAGGAGATTACAGAGATAGGGAGGGGTGAGGCCATGGAGGGATTTGATTTTAAAATTCTCAAGCTGATTTTCAAGACTTTGCTTGACCGGGAGCCAATGCAGCTCAGCGAGCATGGAAGTGATAGATGAACTGGACATGGTGCGAGTTAAGACAAGGGCAGCAGAGTTTTGGATGACCTCACGTTTATGAAGAGTAGAATGTGGGAAACCAGACAGGAGTGCACTGGAACAGTCAAACTTAGAGGTAACGAAGGCATGAATGAGGGTTTCAGCAGATGAGCTGAGACGGGGTGAAGTCGGGCGATGTTACAGAGGTGCAAATCGATGGTCTTAGTAATGGCACAAATTGTAACACCAAGGTTGCAATGAGACAGCAGACTGGTTTAATCTCAGACTGTTGCCAGGGAGAAGAATGGAATTGGTAGTGGGGAACAAAAACAATGGCTTCAGTCTTCCCAATGTTTAATTGGAGGAAGTCCCTGCTCATCCAGTACTGGACTTCGGATAAGCAGTCTGGTAATTTAGCAACAGAGGAACAATCGAGAGAAGTGGTGGTGAGGTAGAGCTAAATGTCATCAGCATTCATGTGAAAACTAATGCCGTGCTTTCAGATGATGACGCCGAGGGGCAGCATGTAGACAAGAAATAGAAAAAGGATAGATCCTTAGGGGACACCAGATGTAATGGTGCAGGAGCAGGAAGTGAAGCCATTGCAAGTGATTCTCTGGCTATGATTTGATAGATAAGAATGGAACCATGTAAAAGCAGTCCCACCCAGCTGGACGACAGTGGAGGGGAGTTGGAGGAGGATGGTGTGGTCAACTGTGTCAAAGGCTGCAGACGGAAGGAAGACGGGGATGGAAAGTTTACCTTTGTCACAGCCACATAGGATGTAATTTGTGACTCCATAAGCCAACTCTTCGTAATATTATCCAAAAAGCACATTTAACCAAGCTTTAATCAAAAATAAAATTGTTCTCTATTAATAGAGGACGCTGTGAGCATTACAAATGTGTTCAAGTGAGAAGCTACTGGCATTCAGTAATAATGTTTGCATATTAAAATTCAACTTACTGATCTGCAAGAGATAGCCTGAATGCAAGCTTTTGGTCATCTGACACAATATCGCCTTTTGTGGCTCGGTGTCTTGCTTCATTTTATAATGCTCCTTAGCAAATACGTAAGAGTAATATATGCAATTGTAAGACTTACACACTGTACTTTACAGAAGATAGGAAAGGTAACTCTGTACTTGACAAGAGATAGAAAATATATAAAATGCAACAAAAAAGAATTTGCTATAATAGTTTAAGATAAAATACTTGGGAACTTTGGGATATTTTCTCACCAATGTATTTTGTTTCAGAATGTAGTACCTTTTACAATAATTTAAGATTCCTATTACAGAATTGTGACCTGTTCATCCAGTTGCTCATATCCTGCTTTACCATGGACTAACATTGTGATCTCAGTAACAAAACAAAACATGGGAGCTGAAAGCTGAAATAATCACTCTGCTGCCTATCCAACATAGAACAATCAGAGCTAATGGCAGAGCTCCATTTTTTGTTGTTAGGGCAAATATATGTCTGTATTATTCAAGTTTATGATCACCCCAGAATCATAAAAAATGACAGTAATAGAAAATGACTCAGCTGAAAAGTGGAAAGACAATAATGTAGGGAACACAGTAATACAGAAGCAGTAGGCCATTCATCCCATTGAGCCTGCTCCGCCATTCAATATGATCATGGCTGACCATCCAAATCAACGCCTTTTCCCATACTGTCCTCATATCCCCTTACATCATTGCTATTTAGAAATCTGTCAATCTCTGCTTTAAACATACTCAATGACTGAATTTCCACAGCCCTCTGGGGTGGAGAATTCCGAAGATTCACAACCCTCTGAGTAAAGAAATTTCTCCTCATCTCTGTCCTAAGTGGCTTCCCCCTTATTTTGAAATGGAGTCCCCTGGTTCTAGACTCCCAACCAGGGGAAACATCTCAGCTGCATCTACCCTGCCTATCCCTTTAAGTATTTTGTAGGTTTCAATGAAATCACCTCTCATTCTTCGAAACTCTAGAGAATATAGGCCCAGTTTCCCCAATCTCTCTTCATTGGATAGTCCTGCCATCCCAGGAATAAGTCTGGTGAACCTCTGTTGCACTCCCTCTATGGCAATAATATTCTTCTTAAGGTAGGGGGACCAAAACTGCACACAGTACTCCAGGTGCAGTTTAACCAAGTATCTATACAATTGAAGCAAGACTTTGCTACTCCTGTACTCAAATCCTCTTGCGATAAAGGCCAACATGCATTAGCCTTCCCAATTGCTTGCTGCACGTGCACGTTAGTTTTCAGTGACTTATTGACAAGGGCACCCAGGTCCCTTTGTACATCTACACTTTCTAATCTCTTACTATTTAAGAACTACTCTGCACATCTATTCATCCTAGCAAAGTGGATAACCTCACATTTTTCCACATTATTTTCCATCTGCCACGTTCTTGCCCACACACTAAGTCTGTCCAAATCCCCTTGAAGCCGCTTTGCATCTTCCTCACAATACACATTCCCACCTAGTTTTGTGTCACCCACGAACTTGAAATATTACATTTGGTCCCCACATCCAAATCATTGATATATATTGTGAACAGCTGGGGCCCAAGCACTTAACCTCTGCAGTACCCCACTAGTCATAGCCTGCCAACGCGAGAATGACCCACTTATTCCTACTCTCTGCTTTCTGCCTGTTAACCAATCCTTAATCCATGCCAGTATATTACCTCCTATCCTATGTGCTTTAATTTTGCGAACCAACCTCCTGTGGGGGAATTTATCAAAAGTGTCATGTTAGGCCCCCACCTGCCAAGAATGAGGCACATTAATTTTGTCATGAACACTGATTTTAAACTGTTGCTGGAGCGAGGAAATGACTTGCTAAACAGATCAGCTGTGGCTGGAAAAGACATTTGCATATTAACAGACAATGCTTGGAAGGACAAAGGACCATTCCCTGACACGTTCAACCCACAATGGACCTTGAGCACCAAGTATTGTGTGTAAGAGGAGCATTCTAGAGACTGCTAGGTGATACAATCCAGGACTGGTTAGACCAGCTGATCACATGACTAACTGGCTGTTCCAGGGTCTTTTGAACCAGCCACAGAGAGGTTGAACTGAAGAAAGACTGTTTGCTCCTGGACTGAGAAAATCTCTTCTGTATGCTCCCATCTCTTTCTCACAAGCCTCTGAATCCACTGAAGACACATGAACCCTAAGAGAGAAAAGTCTCCTACAGCAAACAAGGTTTGAGAAAAACAAGATCTACCTACAATCAAGGACTCTACAGTGAGCTCGAAAAACATAACAAAAACTCTTCAGATATTGCCTCAAACTTTTCCACTTCATTTTTCTTCTGCTCTTTTCTGCCTCTGTTTGCATGTGTGTATCGCGTATGATGCTTGCATGGCCGTGTCGTGTATCCATAGGCGTCAACCGAATTAGAGTTTAAGTTCAAGTTTAATAAATTTCAACTTTTCTTCTTTAAACCCAAGAAAGCCTGCTTGTGCTGGTTTCTTTGCCTTATAATTGGAAAGCAGTGAACAAGGATTCACCAACTGTGAGCTAAAAACAGTGTGTTTAAAATTAAGTCCTGTTACAGTAAGACCAGGTGAAGGCTGAGAGGGACCCCTAGCCACCTTTCTCACCTGGTCATAACAAAAGCCTTCTAAAAATCCACGTATACCACGTCCACCGACTCCCTTTATCAATTCTGTTAGTAACATCCTCAAAAAACTCCAACAGGTTCGTCAAACATGAAAGTGTTAGCTGCATTGCACATCGGGCACTATTTTAAGAAAGCCCTGTAGAATCTAACTGGGAAAAGGAATTGCTTTCTACTTTGAGGTCAGAGATGGGATGTTTCTCCATATTACAACTGCTACGATCAGGTAAGGAGGGGTCATGAGGCTTTCCTCTTGTCCTTCCTCTTATTTGACAGCAACAGGGTTTATTCCTTTTCAAACAGTCGGTGTGCTTACACTTCTGAGAATGCTTTACCTCTTACGTTCACCGTGATCGTAAAAGAATTGGGCAGGTTTTCTTGAGTTTAAACAAGAGGTGAGTTTATTGTACTTAATCTAAACCCGATCTAAATAAAGCTACACTACACATTCACGCACATTCTCTCACGAGAATCATACACACACACAAACAAATTACAAAGTGATGAGGAGTAGATATGTGGTTGGATTAGAGTCCAGAACAAACAAAAAATTAATACACAGTCTGTGGGGTTGCATGATTTCTTTGTCTTCCAGCTGAAATTATGTCCTTGAAGACCTTGGCTGGTAAATGTGTGCAGTTTGTGGCTAGCCAACCTGGTTCAGGGTCTTCTTGGAGGCAGAATTGTAGGTGGCTTTCTTTCCCTGGTGTCTGTCTTAGAGGGGGGAGGGGGCCGAGACAGAGGTGGGACTGAGAGCCCTTTTGGCTTCTGCCCAGAATGAGTCACTGGCTTGTCTGCTTTATCCAAGGAAAAACTCCCCACTTTCATGGAGAGGGACAGACGGTCACATGATTGCCTCAGTGTATTGTCTGGAATATTCTAACGACATTCAAGTTTAGGAATTTTAGTCCGTCAGGCCTCAGGATGTTAACGTTTACAACTGGAAGGGTTGCCCTTTCAATGTTAATGTGTCAGGATGGCTTTGAATGTCCTGTTAATGAAAGCAACCTTCCGTGGTTCACTCAATAGAACAAGCTATTGTTTTGGGTACAGGCTCAGACATGTGTCTCCTCTTTAAGGCCTTGGAATGTGCAAGGTGTTCAAATGCAAATTGCGGTGGCCCTCTTGGCTGCCAGTTTTTTTAAAAGTTAATTTCCAGCTCTTTCTGTTTCATGAAAAGTTTAATGTAAGTTTCCAATGGATAAATAAAAAAATCCTCCTTTGGCATAGCAGGTGTTATTGACGCAGATGAAATGTGACCACAGGAACATTTCATTACAAGGTTGCAGAAAAAAAGTTCACACACATTCATTCTCAAACACCCACTTCTCAAGTTCACACATTAATCTTAGAATTGCTACAGCTGACATTGGCTGTACAGCTATTCTGGTTTAATTTTTTGGAGCTTTGTCTGGGATGGTTCTGTGTTGAGTTAGTCCAGGGTTGTTCAACATATGGCCAGCAGGAAGGATCCAGCCCACCAAAGGTTTTCATCTGGCCCACGGGTATAAATTGCACCCGGGGCTGTTCCTCACCCTCACCAGGGGTCTGTGACAGCAGATGAGAAATTTCCCTTTGTAGTCTTCTTGCAGCCCAGCTTTTCAAAAAAAATTCTCAAGTCAGATTTTACAGCTGCCACGTCCTGACATCAGGAACTACCATTTCTCAACTTCGGACAGAATCAGGGTTTTTTAAAAACTCGCTGGAAAACCCAGAGTCAGTCCGAAGTTGGGAAACGGCTGTTCCCAATGTCAGCAACTGTCAGCTGTGAAACTGACTAGAGCTTTAAAAAAAACCGAGCAACTATCTGCTGAGCATTCCCACTCTCTGCAACTGTCAGAAAGAGAGAGCACGAGGGAGTGGTGGGGGGGGGGGGGGGGGGGAGGGGGTGCGGGGCAGCAGCAAACTATCTAAAAAATTTAAGTGCAGTGCAAATGAAAAGAATCTCAATAAATAAGGATTGGTGCAGCTTACCATGTAATTTTGATATGCATGATCAAACATCTCTAGTACTTGATCCCTGCAAGTGAAACAAAAACATGCATCAAATTCAAGTACACTGTAAGCAGGGTACAATTATATCTTGCTGGGGCCCCTATTAGAAAAGTTCTTAGAACAATCCAGATTAAATACATTTTTCAGACAAGAAGGGTGCAACTCATATTTCCTAGTACCCAAGCTGATGCAATTTGGTGAATTTGTAAGCAAACAGCAATTGTGAATAAATCAGTCTGCATATACAAAATATTGATGAAAATTTTGCAGCATAGGAAAATAATTTCAGTCAGGATCTGTTATTTGTGCCAGATTGCAGCAGTAAAGCAAAAACAGTGTCATTCACACTGTTTCATAGTCGTTAATGGTATAAAAGATGGCCACTCATTTGCATTTAACTAAACATTTAAGCCTCGCCAAATCATTTCCATTCCACATACCAAATTGAAAAATGGAGGGAAATTACCATCAACCTTTACTGAATAACAACATAAGATTTTGTCCTTGTATATACAGCAGGGGAAAAAGATGAGAACTTCAGCTTATGAGTAAGATAGCACTGACAGAGCTAAACTTTCCTATATGAAGCTTCTTCGATTTACATTGAAACAAGTGCTGTAGGAAAATCTTCTTTTTAAATATTTTGCATTCATTTGAAGTTTAATGGCCCTGGGAGCAAATTTGGTCACAAGTTCAACCACACTTTCCTCTGTACCCATCAAGAACCAAAGAGAATGTAATTTCAACCCAAGAAAATTTTCCGTGGTAATTACTTATGTGAACTACTAAATACACAATGCCACATATGTAGCTTCCAATATATGTAGCAAAGAGGGAAAGACTGTACAATAACTTGTGTAACTTTTGGGTATGATACTAACATCCTACTGCAGTAGATGGATTTACAAAGGATCATAAATCTGGACAAGGAAATAGTGTTACACTAATTTTATTTTCTGTAACAAATTAATTTGAATAAATCAACAAAACCAAACACGGGTACATCCCACACTGCATGATTACGTTGATACTTTGTAACGTATTGTCGTAAAATCTTCAAGGACAAAGGAACATTAATATTTACTCCCAAAGCTCGAGTTTCCAATCTCAGTCAGACTTTTAGGAAGTGGTTGGGAGGAACTCTACCACCTTTTGCCACATCATTGGACAATTTCCAAATTAAGATAAGTAACGCTACAAACCTAATCATTTTTAGTGCCTTTGTAAAGACATGAAATGTTATATATCACAAGTTGTAAAGAAACTGCAGATTATTTATTGCAAAAACAGTAATACATTAACCTGCTCAATTCAATAGGCACAAGAGTAGATGATGTGGAGCATTGATTTTTAAAATGGTCAAATCTGCAAGCGACAGATACAAATCTGAAATTAGACAAGCAAATTTGTGGCCAATTCCAGACGGAAATTTCCTTTAAAAAAATTACAATGTAATCTCAACACAGTCATTACTTTTGGTGCAACCAGTCCACCATGTAGGTTCGGTTCAAGCAAATTCTGTCCGCCTTGATCCTTTGGGGGTGAAATTCCCCGAGTGATAGCACAAAGTGGGCAATAGACTTCAGCAGCCCATTTTACATACTGTCAGAATATTTTTTGTCATTGAAATCAAATGAAAGGAAGAAATTGGATGGACTGCAAAACAGGCTGCCAAAACGCAACCACCCAAAATGGATTTCAGCCCTTTATCTGCAGAACAGATCAACTGTAGATTGCATATGTAAATTAGAATAGTCAATACAGGATCCTCTCTCCTACTCTCACACAAATCTCTCACATACCAAAGATTTCATGATATTTTTAGTCCAATCTGCCAGAGGGTAAATTCCCCACCCGGGTTTCAGTTATTTTTCTCAAATCTTGCGCTACTTTAAAACTGAACACCCCACTGGAAACATAGTAAATCTCTCACTGCTCAAACTTGAAAGATGTAATTTATATTGCAAGACAAAAACCTGGACCAATTTTAGTAGAAAAAGTGACTTTTGTGGTCATAACTCGATCAAGTTATAAATTACTACTGTTGTGTCTTAATTTACTCGGCAGAAAGATACTTGTTCAATAGAATCTAATTTGTAATCAATTTGGGCGTTATAATTTTGGAACAGATTCTGTGCTGGACGTGGGGCGTCCAGCGCTGGGCCAAAAAGGCAGGGGAAATCCCGCCTCTGCCTTTTTCCGCACCACCACACCGCCCCGGAGTGATCCTCCAGTCTTTTTAAATCAAAGTTTCAGGAGTGGGATCCCTGTCCCTTTAAAGTGGGGATCTCGCCTCCAACAGCTGCCAGCCAATCCTGCTCCTGGGAAGATCACTTGACGAGAGGGAGGTGACAGGCCCACCACCCCACCCCCCCCCCCACAACACCCATCACGATACTCCGACCCCCCCCCACCTCCGATCCCGCCTCATGGGGCAACACAAAACCCAGCCCAGAATGTGGGATACAATGTGTCAAAAGAAATGTGTCTTCAGTGTCAAAAGAAAACATGTATCTTAAGTTTTATGAAGCAATTAGATATGATATTTACATCTTTGTCCAAACATTGTAGATTGTAATTTAAATGTATTCACAAAACAATCTAGCATATTTTCTAGCCTCTGTAAACTTGAGGTCATCCAAAACTCTGTTGCCTGTGTCCTAACTCTCACCAACTCCTGTTCACACCTGAGCTCATTGACCAACATGGCAACCTGTTATGCAATGCCTCACTTTTAAAATTCACATCCCTGTTTTCAAATTCCTTCAAGGCCTCACCCCCACCCACTGCTGCATCGCCCCTGCACCACCCTCCCAACCCTCCGTCCCCCAAATTTCTATCCCTTCCAGTTCTACAACCCTCTGAGGTCTCTGCGCTCCTCCAATTTTGGCCTCTTGAGCATCCACATCCCCAATTTTAATCACTCCACTATTGGCAGCTATGCTTTCAGCTGCCAAGGCCTTAAGCTCTGAAATTCCCTCCCTAAACCTCTCCACTTTTCTCCTTCCTCCTTCAAACCTACCTCTTTATCCAAGCTATTGGTCATCTGTCCTAATAACCTATCTGGCTCAGTGTTAAATATTGCTTGATAATGCTCCTATGAAGCACCTTGGGACGTTTTATTATGTTAAAAGCACTAAATAAATACAAGCGCTGCTGCTGTTGTATTCATTACAGGTTTCTCACTCAGTTTCATGTGAAAGGACTGTCAAAATGTATTTTTCCACAGTCCCTTCAACTGTGATTGTAAACATCTAGAACCACATATCATCTAAATGCATTCTTCTTCTGGCCTCACTGCAATGCCATTGAATCCAAAACTGTCATTCAAATTTGAAAAAAAACTTCAACTTCATTTGAGATGCAAAAGAATGAATTACTTCAATGTAAAGTGTCAGCCGTGACTTAGTTGGTTGACTTGCCTCTGAACAACAATGTTCTGGGTTCAAGTCCCATGCCAGGACTTAAAGACAGAAAGAAAATCAAAGTTGACACTCCAGAGCAGCACTGCGGAAAGACTGCACTGCCAGAGACGTCGTCTTTCGGATGACATATTAAACGGAGGCCTCGTCTGTCCTCTCAGGTGGATGTAAAAATTCGCAGGGCACTATTCTGAAGCACAACAGGGGAGTTATAACCAGTGTCCTGGCCAATATGTATCCTTCAATTAACATTATTCAAAAAACAGATTATCTGGTTATCCCACTGCTGTTTGTGGGAGTTTAATGTGTGCAAATTGGCTGCCATGTTTCCTACATTATAACAGCAAATACACTTCAAAAATACCTCATGGGCTGTAAAGCGCTTTGAAACATCTGATGGCTGTAAAAAGTGCTATATAAATGCAAGTCTTTCTTCTTGCTTTTTATATAGCCCATTATCATGTGAAAATACCTAAAATCTCTTCATATAGTAAATTACTTTTGGAATGCAATGACTATTACATATGCAAATGCAACAAACACTCTGCACCAGTAATGTCCCACAAACACCAGTGGCAGGAATAACCAATTAATCAGTATGTTTCCAGTGCAACAAGGAAGGAGACACGGCGGGATCCGGTTCTGGGAAATGAGGTGGGTCAAGTGATCAAGTGTCAATAGGGAACATTGAGGACAATGATCATAGTATCATAAGGTTTATATTAGCCACGGAAAAGGACAAGGAGCAATCTAGCATAAAAATACTTAATTTGAGGAGTGCCAATTTCCATGGAGTGAGAACAGATCTGTCCCAGGTAAACAGGAATCAAAGATTCGCAGGCAAAACTGTAACGGGACAATGGGCTGCCTTTAAAGAGATGGTTCAGGTACAGTTGAGGTACATTCCCACAAGAGAGAAAAGGCAGGGCAACCAAAGCCAGAACTCCCTGAATGCCAAGAGAGATAGAGAGTAAAATGAAGCAGAAAAAGGGTGCCCATGACACGTCAGATTGATAATACAAGTGAGAACCAGGCTGAAAATAAAAAGCTCAGAGTGGAAGTGAAAAAGGGAATGAGAGCGTAAGAGACTGGCAGCTGACATAAAAGGGAATCCAGAAGTCTTCAGAAAGCATATAAACAGTAAAAAGACAGTAAGAGGAGAGGTGGGGCCAATTAGGGAGCAAAAAGGGGATCGAGGCATGGAGGCAGAGGACATGGCTCAGGTATTAAATGAGTACTTTATACCTGTCTTTACCAAGGAAGAGGATGCTGCCAAAGTAGCAGTGAGAGAGGAGGTAATTGAGACGCGGGATGGGCTAAAAATTGAAAAAGAGGTACTAGAAAAGCTGGCTGGACTTAAAGTTGATAAGTCACCAGGGCTGGATGTGATGCATTTGAGTATGCTAAGGGAAGTAAGAGTGGATGTACTGGCCATAATCTTCCAATCCTCCTCAGAAAAAGGGGAGTGTCAGACGACTGGAGAATTACAAATGTTAAACTCTTGCTCGAGAAAGGGTGCAAGGATAAACCCAGCAACTACAGGCCAGTTTAACCTCGGTAGTGAGAAAGCTTTCAGAAACGATAATCCAGGACAAAATGGTCACTTGGACAAGCGTGGATTAAGGAAAGCCAACACGGAGTTAAAAGCAAATCGTATTTAACTAATTTGCTTGAATTTTTTTGAAAAGGTAACAGAGGGGGTTGATGAGAGTAACGTGATTGGTGTGGTGTATATGGACTTCCAAAAGGTTTCTGATGAGGTGCCACATAATAGACTTGCCAGCAAAATCAAAGCCCATGGAACAAAAGGGACAATGCCAGCATTGATAGAAAGTTGGCTGAGTGGCAGGAAAGAGAGAGAGTTATTTTTCAGACTGGAGGAAGGTATACAGTGGGGTTCGTCCTAGGACCACTGCTTTTCTTTACGTAATAACCTAGACTTGGGTTTGCAGGATACAATTTCAAAATTTGCAGATGACACAAAACTTGGAAGTATTGTTACTATAAGGAGGATGTTGATAGACTTGAAGGAGACATAGATGGGCTGGTGGAATGGGTGAGCATGTGGCAGATGAAATTAATGCACAGAAGTGTGAAGTGATTGATTTGGAAGGAAGAACGAGGAGAGCCAATATAAACTGAAGGATACAATTCTAAAGAGGGTGCAGGAACAGAGAGACCTAGGGTATATGTGCAGAAATTGTTGAAGGTGGCAGGACAGATTGAGAAAGCGGTTAAAGAGACAAAGCGGATCCTGGGCTTTATAAAGAGAGGTATAAGTACAAAAGCAAGAAAGCTATGATGATTTAGCCTAAAATGGAGTATTGTGTCTAATTCTGGGCTGCACATTTTAGGAAGTATATGAAGGCTTTAGAGAGAATGCAGAAAAGATTTAGGAGAGTGATTCCAGGAATGAGGGACTTAGTTACATGGATAGACAGAACAGAAAAAATGAGAAATATGACCAGGAGTAGGCCATTTGGCCCCTCAAGCTTGCTCTGCCATTCAATAAGATCATGGCTGATCTGATCAACGCCTCAACTCCACTTTCCTGCCTGCCCCCACCAATAAACCTGGACTCCATTGTACAGTAAAAAAAATCTGTCGAACTCAGTTTTGAATATATTCAATGAGCCATTCTCCACTGCTCTCCATGGCAGACCCTCACAGAAGAAATTCTTTCTCATTTCCGTCTTAAATGGGAGACCCCTTGTACTGAAACTGTGCCCCTTAGTTCTCAATTCCACCATGAGGGGAAACATCCTCTCAGCATTTACCCTGTCAAGCCCACTCAGAATCTAATATGTAGGGCCCCACCAAATTTACAGCCGTGAAAAATGTGTCACTGAGTGTGAAATCTTTGGTCCTCCAGGAAATAGGCCATTTTGCAATTATTGCGCATTTTATTTATTGGCAAGGCTCACCTCGCTGATTGCTGGGCATGTTGTAAACATGGCGCAATTTAGCAAGGCTCAACTCGTTGATTGGTAAATGAGGAAAGTCTTCTGGTGCAGTTGTGAGGAAAAGCGGTCTCAAGTATTAGCAGACAAGTGAGAATTCCAGAATGAGCAAATGAAAAACAGCCACAACCATTACAGCAGCACAGTGAGCGAAAGAATTTGAAACCAAATTCTGCATGCTGATGGTGGAATACCGTTTTGTACACGCTGCAGTATTTAGTTGGCTCACACCTGGCAGGCAACGGTTCAGCGCCACTTAGAGTCCGAAAGCCAGCAGAAAGACAGCATTCGAAACGGCACTGCTGGAAAACGAACACGCAAACAAAGCAACAATTTCATCTCTTTTCAAAGAGTCGAATGAGAACTCAAAAAACTGTCAGTTGGTTACAATGGAACTTGTAGATGCTTTTGCAAGTGCCAAGATACCATTGGAAAAACTTGATCGCCCAAAGCTGCGGGTATTCATTCAACATAAAGTGCAAAATGGTAGTTGCTTTCCAAGTGCAAATAAACTACAATAGGACTATCTATCGAAGGTTTTTGCCACACATTGTGAGGAGATGAAGTCTCAGGTTAACGCATGCAAGTCTTTTGCAGTTATTTGTGATGAGTCCACTGATGAGCGAAACAACTAAGTACTGCATATTTTGTTTGATTTTATGTCTGGTGACACCAAATATTGTCAATCAGGAAAGCTAACAGTGCTCATAGACTGCGTCCACTTAGAAGGGGTTAATCATACCAGTTTCCCAAGCGATAATCAAAACCGTTTCAAAACGTGATGCAGATTTCAACAAAGTGTCTGCTTTCATTAGTGACAATACATGACAAAATCTTTCAAAACTATGCTCCAAGGTGTAATGCCATCCATATTATATGTAATGCAAACATAATTTCTCTCATCAGTGGGCTATGGAAAAGTGAGTTTGGAAAAGTCAACAAACTGGTCAGCTACATTAGCATCTTCAAATACTGCTCAAGCCGCAAGCTTTGATGCAAGCAACACATTGCAAATGCTGCAGAAATAGCAACTCCCAATTGAAATTGGGGAAAAGAACATTGCTCTCCTCCAGAGTCAGTAATTACACATTGGAATTCTTGGTTTCGGGTAGTACAGTATCATGCAGTTCACCTGAAATACTACTCCAACTTCATCTCCGAAGAGCTCACACTGACACAGAAAACACAGTTTTAAGAGACATTGTAACCCTTCTAAACAATGCTCAGCTTAATGAGGAGGCTCAATTGGTTGTCAAGAATGCTCACGACTGATGAGTTTAATCACTTGGTTTGAATCTTGGCACATCACAATCCACAAAGCTCGCATTAAAGTAATGGACGTACTGTTCTGGGCTGAAGTCGTCAAACGATTAACACTCTGATGACGCTGAATTAAATGCCTGTGCTCAACAGGTGTTGTCTTGCACAGCAAAGAAGCTCAAACAATATTACTGCTATGGGGAAGAGTCAAGCAGCTCAGAGATTTCAACAACCTTCTGCAGCATTCCTTAAAACTGTGCATATCTTTGACCCTGCACAAATGCATCTGTTGATGGTGGATTTAAACTCATTTGATGTGATTCCTGGCTTCAACAAAAACTGTAGGCTGGAGATTCCTGCTTATAAAAGCATTGAAAAAGCAGATTGTACTTTGCCTGTGCTGCAGTTTTAGAACTCTCTGGAATGCGGAAACCCCCACCTTGCAAGGCTAGCATAATGCTGTCTGACAATTCCAATGAACTCTTTGCGGATGAGGAAAGAGCTGCGTCTAAACTCGGACAGGTGTTCACGGTGCATGCTCACATTCAACCAATGACTTCAGTAAGTAAAGAATGTGACCTGTTCATAGTCATCTTTTTACAATAGTTTTTGAGTACACAATGCCATTTGAAACCAGAAACCTTCTTGCTTTTTTTTGTTTTAAATGGATCATTTTCATGGTTTGTTGTGACACCGTGAAATTTACGATTTAAAAATGTGAAATTGTGAAATTCATGATTCTTGAAATGCTGTGACCATAAAATTTGACCATGAATTTGGTAGGGCCCTACTTATACGTTTCAATAAGATTACCTCTCATTCTTCTAAACTCCAATGAGTATAGGCCCAACTTACTCAGCCTTTTTTCATAAGACAACCCCCTTATCCTAGGAATCAACCTAGTGAACCTTCTCTAAACTGCCTCAAATGCAAGTATATCCCTCCTTACACAAGGAGACCAAAACTGTACACAATACTCTAGGTGTGGCCTCACCAACACCCTGTACAGTTAGAGCAAGACTTCTCCACTTGTATACACCATCCTCCTTGCAATAAAAGCCAACATTCTATTTGCTTTCCTAATTACTTGCTGTTCCTGCATACGAACTTGTGATTCATGTACAAGTACATCCAGATCCCTCTGTACTGCACCATTCTGCAGTCTCTCTCCATTTAAATAATATTTTGCTTTTCTAACCTCCTCACCAAAGTGGATCACCTCACATTTTCCCACATTATACTCCATCTGCTAATTTTGCCCACTCACAACCTATCTATATCCTTTTGCAGACGGTCGTCCTCACAACTTGCTTTCCCACCTATCTTTGTATCATCAGCACATTTGGCTACAATATACTCTGTCTCTTCATCCAGGTCATCAATATAGATTGTAAATAATTGAGGCCCAGCGCTGATCCCTGTGACACCTCACTAGTTACAGTTTGTCAACCTGAAAATTTATCCCAACTGGAGAAATTGGGGCTGTTCTCCTTAGAGAAGGAAAGGTTGACAGGAGATCTGATACAAGTGTTTAAGATCATGAGTGGTCTAGAGTGATAGATAAAAACTGTTCCCAGTGGGGAGCGGGTTGAGAACCAGAGGGGACAGATTTCAGCTGACTGGCAAAAGATGCAACGGCAACATGAGGAAAAACTTTTTTTTAAATGCAGCGAGTTGCAAGGATCTGGAATACACTGCCTGAGATTGGCTTTCAAAAGGGAATTGGATAAGCATGTGAACAGAAAAAAAATTGCAGGGCTATAGGGAAAGGACAGGGGAGTGGGACTAACTGCTCTTGCAAAGAGCTGGTAAGGACACGATGTGCCAAATGGCCTCCTTCTGTGCTGTAACCGTTCTATGATTCTACGATCTGTATTTTGCGTTCAAATCCTCTGAAGAAGGAATTTTCCTCCACACAAGATCAGGGGGCAGGTTGTTCAACCTTGCCCGTCTAAGAGCGAAGTCCAAAGTACGGAAAGTCCTCATCAGAGAACTCCTCTTTGCTGACGATGCTGCTTTAACATCTCACACTGAAGAGTGCCTGCAGAGTCTCATCGACAGGTTTGCGGCTGCCTGCAATGAATTTGGCCTAACCATCAGCCTCAAGAAAACGAACATCATGGGGCAGGACGTCAGAAATGCTCCATCCATCAATATTGGCGACCACGCTCTGGAAGTGGTTCAAGAGTTCACCTACCAAGGCTCAACTATCACCAGTAACCTGTCTCTAGATGCAGAAATCAACAAGCGCATGGGTAAGGCTTCCACTGCTATGTCCAGACTGGCCAAGAGAGTGTGGGAAAATGGCGCACTGACACGGAACACAAAAGTCCGAGTGTATCAGGCCTGTGTCCTCAGTACCTTGCTCTACGGCAGCGAGGCCTGGACAACGTATGTCAGCCAAGAGTGACGTCTCAATTCATTCCACCTTCGCTGCCTCCGGAGAATACTTGGCATCAGGTGGCAGGACTATATCTCCAACACAGAAGTCCTTGAAGCGGCCAACACCCCCAGCTTATACACACTACTGAGTCAGCGGCGCTTGAGATGGCTTGGCCATGTGAGCCGCATGGAAGATGGCAGGATCCCCAAAGACACATTGTACAGCGAGCTCACCACTGGTATCAGACCCACCGGCCGTCCATGTCTCCGCTATAAAGACGTCTGCAAATGCGACATGAAATCGTGTGACATTGATCACAAGTCGTGGGAGTCAGTTGCCAGCATTCGCCAGAGCTGGCGGGCAGCCATAAAGACAGGGCTAAATTGTGGTGAGTCGAAGAGACTTAGTAGTTGGCAGGAAAAAAGACAGAGGCGCAAGGGGAGAGCCAACTGTGCAACAGCCCCGACAAACAAATTTCTCTGCAGCACCTGTGGAAATATTAGCAAGAGAAAGGGGTGGTGAAGGCACAGGAGTAGGTGATCTGCCAGCCTTCAGCCAGGTGTAC
Source organism: Heterodontus francisci (assembly GCF_036365525.1). Lineage (NCBI taxonomy): Eukaryota > Metazoa > Chordata > Chondrichthyes > Heterodontiformes > Heterodontidae > Heterodontus > Heterodontus francisci. Next base: position 79,330,205 of record NC_090378.1, on the reverse strand, counting down.
TGTTTGATGACAAAGACCTCAGATCTGGCACCAAGATCATGGTCTACAGGGCCATAGTGTTACCTGCCCTCCTGTATGCGTCGGAAACATGGACACTGTACAGCAGACATCTCAATGCCTTGGAGATATATCACCAGTGGTGCCTCCGCAAGATCCTGCAAATTCAGTGGCAGGACAGGCGCTCCGATATCAGTGTCCTCTCTCAGGCCAACATCCCCAATATTGAGACACTGGTCATAGCTAGTCAGTTTTACCTGCAGGCCACATGGTCCGCATGCTTGACACAAGACTCCCAAAACAAGCTTTCTACTCCGAGCTCCGTAACGGCAAGAGGGTACCAGGAGGGCAGAGGAAACACTACAAGAATGCCCTTAAAGCCTCCCTGAAAAAATGTGACATCTCCACTGATTCATGGGAATCTCTTGCTCGAGACTGCCCAAAATGGAGAAGAAGCATCTGCAAAGGTGCCAGCCAGTTCGAACAATGTCAACATGCCGAGGCAGCACCAAGTGCAACAGCAGAAAAAGCATTCGGAAACTTGAGCATCCCATTCACTTGCCTCACCAAACACCACCTGCGGCAGAGTGTGTGGATCCAGAATTGGACTATTCAGTCACCTAACGACCCACAAGCCTGGAGTGGAAGAAAGGCAGTCCTTTGGGAACGAAGATGACTAAGAAGGACAGACTTTGAAACAACTTTTTTTGACTATTGCAACAATACATTTAGTGAACAGGCAGGTTTCCCAAGTTACATTTCAAATGGTTTCAAAAAAACATAAAACCACCCACTGAAATGAACACATCATTGTTTACTGTTTGCATAAAAACCAATATGGTCTGATAACTAGTAAGAAACCACTAGCATCTCATTAGCAGCTGCATGATGAAAGAGAGAACCAGTCATTTCTTGTTAAATGATTTACATTTCATCAAAGAAGCAATTTTTTTTTTTTACAAAAATGTTTCTTACTCAAACATTCATTGAGTAATACTGCAAGAGTTTCACAGTTCTGTACATGCAACTAAATGTAAAGGAATAGTTTTGGTGAGTTAATGTAACCTCTTTATTTTTCAGGGTATATTCTTCCCTCGTCGTTTCCATGATTCTATGGACCTCATACCATTTGTACCCAGCCGAGTCTCAAGCTTGCACCCAAGCTACTAACATCAACTCCTGAGAAAACATTTTTACACTACAGGAATATAGCCAACAGTATCCACAAGTTGCTCTTCCAACAACTGCATCCCATAGTAAAACAAACCAAAATTCAAAAAATTAATAGCATCAGTGACCTTTTATTCATTCATTCATGGTATGTGGGCATCACGGGCCAGGCCAGCATCTATTGCCCATCCCTAATTGCCCTTGAGAAGGTAGTGGTGAGCTGCCTTCTTGAACCGCTGCAGTCCATTTGGAGTAGGTATACCCACAGTGCTGTTAGGAAGGGAGTTCCAGGATCTTGACCCAGCGACAGTGAAGGAACGGCAATATAGTTCCAAGTCAGGATAGTTTGTGACTTGGAGGCGAACTTGCAGGCGGTGGCATTCTCATGTATTTGCTGCCCTTGTCCTTCTAGTTGGTAGAGGTCGCGGGTTTGGAAGGAGCTGTCTAAGGAGCCTTGGTGCATTGCTGGAGTGCATCTTGTAGATGGTACACACTGCTGCCACTGTGCGTTGGTGGTGGACGGAGTGAATGTTTGTAGATGGGGTGCCAATCAAGCGGACTGCTTTGTCCTGGATGATGTTGAGCTTCTTGTGTTGTTGGAGCTGCACCCATCCAGGCAAGTGGAGAGTATTCCATCACACTCCTGACTTGTGCCTTGTAGATGGTGGACAGGCTTTGGGGAGTCAGGAGGTGAGTTACTCGCCTCAGGATTCCTAGCCTCTGACTTGCTCTTGTAGCCACGGTATTTATATGGCTACTCCAGTTCAGTTTCTGGTCAATGGTAACCCCTAGGATGTTGATAGTGGGGGATTCAGCGATGGTAATGCTGTTGAATGTCAAGGGGAGATGGTTAGATTCTCTCTTGTTGGAGATGGTCATTGCCTGGCACTTGTGCGGTGCGAATGTTACTTGCCACTTATCAGCCCAAGCCTGGATATTGTCCAGGTCTTGCTGCATTTCTACACGGACTGCTTCAGTATCTGAGGAGTCACGAATGGTGCTGAATATTGCGCAATCATCAGCGAGCACCCCACTTCTGACCTTCTGATTGAAGGAAGGTCATTGATGAAGCAGCTGAAGATGGTTGGGCCTAGGACACTACCCTGAGGATCTCCTGCAGCGATGTCCTGGAGCTCAGATGATTGACCTACAACAACCACAACCATCTTCCTTTGCGCTAGGTATGACTCCAACCAGCGGAGGGTTTTCCCCGATTCCCATTGACCTCAGTTTTGCTTGGGCTCCTTGATGCCATACTTGGTCAAATGCTGCCTTGATGTCAAGGGCAGTCACTCTCACCTCACCTCTTGAGTTCAGCTCTTTTGTCCATGTTTGAACCAAGGCTGTAATGAGGGCAGGAGTGGAGTGGCCCTGGCGGAACCCAAACCGAGCAGGTTATTGCTAAGCAAGTGCCGCTTGATGGCACTGTTGATGACACCTTCCATCACTTTACTGATGATTGAGAGTAGGCTGATGGGGCGGTAATTGGCCGGGTTGGACTTGTCCTGCTTTTTGTGTACAGGACATACCTGGGCAATTTTCCACATTGCAGGGTAGATGCCAATGTTGTAGCTGTACTGGAACAGCTTGGCTAGGGGCGCGGCAAGTTCTGGAGCACAGGTATTCAGTACTATTGCCAGAATATTGTCAGGGCCCATAGCTTTTGCAGTATCCAGTGCCTTCTGTCGTTTCTTGATATCACGCGGAGTGAATCGAATTGGCTGAAATCTGGCATCTGTGATGCTGGGGACTTCAGGAGGAGGCCGAGATGGATCATTAACTCGGCACTTCTGGCTGAAGATTGTTGCAAATGCTTCAGCCTTATCTTTTGCACTGATGTGCTGGGCTCCCCCATCATTGAGGATGGGGATATTTGTGGAGCCACCTCCTCCAGTTAGTTGTTTAATTGTCCACCACCATTCACGGCTGGATGTGGCAGGACTGGAGCTTAGATCTGATCCATTGGTTATGGGATCGCTTAGCTCTGTCAACCGCATGCTGCTTACGCAGTTTGGCATGCAAGTAGTCCTGGGTTGTTGCTTCTCCAGGTGGACACCTCATTTTGAGGTATGCCTGGTGCTGCTCTTGGCATGCCCTCCTGCACCCTTCATTGAACCAGGGTTGGTCTCCTGGCTTGATGGTAATGGTAGAGTGGGGGATATGCCGGGCCATGAGGTTACAGATTGTGGTTGAGTACAATTCTGCTGCTGCTGATGGCCCACAGCGCCTCATGGATGCCCAGTTTTGCATTGCTAGATCTGCTCGAAATCTATCCCATTTAGCACGGTGATAGTGCCGCACAACACGATGGACAGTATCCTCAAAGTGAAGGCAGGGCTTCGTCTCCACAAGTACTGTGCGGTGGTCACTCCTACCAATACTGTCATGGACAGAAGCATCTGCGGCAGGCAGATTGGTGAGATCGAGGTCAAGTATGTTTTTCCCTCGTGTTGGTTCCCCCACCTCCTGCCGCAGACCCAGTCTAGCAGCGATGTCCTTTAGGACTCGGCCAGCTCGGTCAGTAGTGGTGCTACCGAGCCACTCTTGGTGATGGACATTGAAGTCCCCCACCCAGAGTACATTTTGTGCCCTTGCTACCCTCAGTGCTTCCTCCAAGTGATGTTCAACATGGAGGAGTACTGAGTCATCAGCTGAGGGAGGGCAGTAGGTGGTAATCAGTAGGAGGTTACCTTGCCCATGTTTGACCTGATGCCATGAGACTTCATGGGGTCCGGAGCTGATATTGAGGACTCAGAGGGCAACTCCCTCCCTACTGTATACCACTGTGCCACACCTCTGGTGGGTCTGTCCTGCCGGTGGGACAGGACATACCCGGGGATGGTGATGGCAGTGTCTGGGACATTGTCTGTAAGGTATGATTCCGTGAGTATGACTATCTCAGGCTGTTGCTTCACTAGTCTGTGGGACAGCTCTCCCAACTTTGGCACAAGCCCCCAGATGTTAGTAAGGAGGACTTTGCAGGGTCGACAGGGCTGAGTTTGCTGTTGTCGTTTTTGGTGCCTCGGTCGATGCCGGGCGGTCCGTCCGGTTTCATTCCTTTTTACTGACTTTGTAGTGGTTAGGTACAACTGAGTGGCTTGCTAGGCCATTTCAGAGAGCATGTAAAAGTTAACCACATTGCTGTGGGTCTGGAGTTACATGTCGGCCAGACCAGGTAAGGACATTAGTGAACCAGATGGGTTTTTACAACAATCGACAATGGTTTCATGGCCATCATTAGACTAGCTTTTAATTCCAGATTTATTAATTAATTCAAATTCCACCTTCTGCTGTGGTGAGATTCGAACCCATGTCCCCAGAGAAATACCCTGGGTCTCTGGGTTACTAGTCCAGTGATAATACCACTACGCCACCGCCTACCCCTAAAATATTGGCTATGAATCTGTTACAAGTTCAATAAAGTGTATGCAAAGTCAGCCCCAAAATTTGCATTCTGGTTCTCCATATTCTACAGCAGAGCACAGCACATCTGCAAAGACCAGCTGCTGACACTCATGTAAAAGTTACACATGGATGTCATGTTTCTGAAACAAGAACAAAAGTCTGGTAAAGTGCGAAAGGAGCTAGAAGTACTCAAAACTGGCAACTCTTCAAATACTTCTCCCAAGAAAAAGCCATTCCCTTCATGCTCCATGTCCAGTTCCAGCACCCATTCAATCATTCAACTGCTGAGAAAAGATTCAAAGGTTCAACGTAGCTTCTCCTAGGAACCACTCTACCCCCTCCCAAAAATAGCACATCAAAAAACTTTAAACCAGATATCCCCAACCGGCTGTCCTTTATAGCTATGCACCTGAAAAACCAGCATGTTCCCTATAATTATCCCTATAACCCACAGTCCCATTCCGAACCAGTTATCCATTTAGCTTTACAAGCCCGAGAGGTGATCCAGAGTTGCAGGACCCCCAGAACACCATGCTACCAGCTTGGGACAGAACACTGTGGCTTCCCAACGTTGTGTGGCCCCAGACTGACATCCCAGTTAGTCTCAATTCACAACCTCCGTTATTTCTAAAATACCCCCTCTAAAATGCACCTCGGCAATCCCCAACAATGAAGCTATCGAGGATCCAAACAGGGAGAAAGGCCTGACCCTTCAAGGCCTCCGCGATTCACAAACCTAATGTTGTTTAAAAAAATAAAAATCAAACAAATTTCTTCTGATTATACCCGAATGAGTGCGGTATTTTACACAAACTGTGCCCTGAGACTTTCCTATTTTAATAAGGTGGCTTTAATAAAAGACCAGTCTGTCCACATATTAAATTTACATCCTGGACTTATACAGACCATTTTCATCTGTGATCAGCCTTACCTCAAGTTTCCACCCATTTCCCAACTGAATCAAGATTCAGTCCATTTGTTACATGATTCTGTCAAAGAAATTAACATTTCATAAATCACTAACTCAGACTTGCGTTTAAAATTTCCTTTGTTCATAATCATAACTTATCCATAATGCCACTAGACATTGAGCTTCTCCCAGTTCTGATGAAAGGTCATCAACTTGAAACATTAACTGTTTTTCTTTCCACATATGCTGCCAGACTTGCTGAGTATTTCATCGGAACATAGCAGCAGGAGCAGGCCATTCAGCCCATCGAGCCTGCTCTGCCATTCAATACAATCATGGTCGATCATCCACTTCAATGCCTTTTTCCCACACTAACCCCATATCCATTTATGTCATTGGTATTTAGAAATCTGTCAATCTCTACTTTAAACATACTCAATGACTGAGCTTCCACAGCCCTCTGGGGTGGAGAATTCCAAAGATTCACAACCCTCTGAGTAAAGAAATTTCTCCTCTTCTCTGTCCTAAGTGGCTTCCCCCTTATTGTGAAATTGTGTTCTGGACTCCAATCAGGGGAAAACATCTTACCTGCATCTACCATGTCTATCCCTTTAAGTTTTTTGTATGCTTCAATGAAATCATCTCTCATTCATCGAAACTCTAGAGAATACAGGGCCAGTTTCCCCAATCTCTCTTCATTGGACAGTTCTGCCATCCTGGGAACAAGTCTGGTAAACCTTTGTTGCACTCCCTCTGTGACAACAATATCCTTCCTAAAGGCAAGGAGAACAAAACTGCACACAGTACTCCAGATGCGGTCTAAACAAGGTTCTATACAATTGAAACAAGACTTTGCTACTCCTGTACTCAAATCCTCTTGCGATAGAGGCTAAAATACCATCAGCCTTCTTAATTGCTTGCTGCACCTGCATGTTAGCTTTCAGCGACTTATTGATGAGGCCACCCAGGTCCCTTTGTACATCTACATTTTCTAATCTCTTACTATTTAAGAAATACTCTGCACATTTATTCCTCCTATCCAAAATGGATAACCTCACATATTTCCACATTATATTCCATTTGCCACATTCTTGCCCACTCACTAAGTCTGTCCAAAATCCCTTGAAGCCACTTTGCAACTTCCTCACACACATTCCCACCTAGTTTTGTGTCATCTACGAACTTGGAAATACAACATTTGGTCCCCACATCCAAATCATTGATATATATTGTGAACAACTGGGGCCTAAGTACTGATCCATGCAGTACCCCACTAGTCACAGCCTGCCAACGCGAGAATGACCCGCTTATTCCTACTCTGTTTTCTGCCTGTTAACCAATCCTTAATCTATGCCAGTATATTACCTCCTATCCCATGTGCTTTAAATGTGCTAATCAACCTCCTGTGGGGGACTTTATCAAAAGCCTTTTGAAAATCCAAGTGTACTAGGTCCACCGAATCCCCTTTATGTTAGTAACATCCTCAAAAAAACTCCAACAGGTTCGTCAAACATGATTTCCCATTCATAAATCCATGTTGACGATGCCCAATCAGATTAGTATTATCCAGGTGTCCATTTATCACATCCTTTAGAATAGATTCCAGCATTTTCCCTACTACTGATGTAAGGCTAACAAGTCTGTAGTTCCCGGTTTTCTCTCTCCCTCCCTTCTTAAATAGTGGGGTGACATTTGCTACCTTCCAATCTGCAGGAACCATTCCAGAATCTAAAGAATTTTGGAAGGTCATCCAATATCTCCATAGCTACCTGTTTCAACACTCTGGGATGTAGAATATCAGGTCCTGTGGGCTCATCAGCCTTCAGCCCCATTAATTTCTCCAATACAACTTCTTACTAAATTAATTTCCTTCAATTCCTCATTCCCCCTAGTCCCTTGGATCTCTAATTCTGGGAGATTTCTTGTATCTTCCTCAGTGAAGACAGACAAAAAGCAATCATTTAACTTCTCTGCCATTTCTCTATTCTCCATTATAAATTCTCCTGACTCTGCCTGTAATGGAGCCACATTTGTCTTAGCCAAACATTTCCTTTTTACATACCTACAGAAGCTTTTACAGTCCGTTTTTATGCTCTTTGCTAGATTACAATTTACATTCTATCTCCCTTTCTTTATTGGTCCTCCTTTGCTGTATTCCAAAATCCTCCCAATCCTCAGGATTACTACTATTTCTGGCAACTTTATAGGCCTTTTCTTTTAATCTTATACAATCCTTAACTTAGTTAGCCACGTTTGACTGCCTTTATTTTTGGGGATTCTGTGCCTTGAAGGAATGTATAGTTGCTATAAACTATGTAATAATTCTTTGAAGACTATCCATTGTCTATGCACTGTCATTCCTTTTAATGTATTTTCCCAATCCACCTCAGCCAATTTGCCCCTCATACCTTCATAATTTCCTTTGTTCAAATTTAACACACTGGCTTCAGATTGAACTACCTCACTTTCAAACACAATGTAAAATCTATTATGGTCACTCATCCCTAAAGGTTCTTTTACAACAGGATTATTAATTAGCCCTTTCTCATTACATAATACTAGATCTAAAATAGCCTGTTCTTTAGGTGGTTCCTCAACATACTGCTCTGGAAAACCATCCCTAACACACTCCAGAAAAACGTCCTCCACAGCACTAGTGCTCATTAGGTTTACCCAGTCTATGTGCAGATTGAAGTCACCCATAATTACTGTATTACCATGCTGCATGCTTCTCTAATTTCCTGATTAATGCCAAGCCCCACACTACCACTACTGTTTGGTGGCCTATAAACAACAACTACCAATGTTTTCTGCCCCTTGCTGTTTCTTAGCAAGGTCCTCCCTTACTAATGCACTGATTCCATCCCTTATCATCAGTGCAACGTCACCTCCTTTTCCTTTTTGCTTGTACTTCCTAAATGTCGAATATCCCTGAATATTCAGTTCCCAGACTTGGTCACCCTGTAGCCACATTTCCCTAATGGCAATTAGATCATACCCATTTACCTCAATTTGTGCCTTTAAATCATCTGCCTTGTTGTAGAATGCCCTTAACCTTTCCTGCAGTTTCTGTTGTGATAAATACTTTACTCTTACCCATAAAATAAAAATACACGTCCTCAAAATTTAATGTACACAAAAAGACAGTTCACTGTCATTTAGTCAGCTGGGACGAGAATGCTCTATTCAAGTAAACGTACAGAATCCCATGGCACAATTCAATAGTAGCGGGGAGCTCTCCCTGTAAGATTTAAGTCCTTGTTTGAATCTGGGCAAGGGAGAGAGTAGATGCAAAAATATCAGAAAAAAATCTAGAAATTCTTTCATGTGGAAAACAAGAGTCACAAAACCCAGAGAGAACCAGGTACAAGCATTATTTGTGATGTAAAGCATCATATGATCATGGCGTCTGGCTTTATAAAACAGGCTGGCAGGAAACATCAGAATTTAAATTCGCAACAGCAGATATTGGTGTTCCACAGATATTGGTGTTAGAACCTTTGCTCTTCACTATTTTCATTAATGACCCGAGATGTGTGTGTTGAAGAATGATATGCAAATTTGTGGATAAAACCAAGCTATGTGAGGATTATAGAGGATGCTCAACTACTGCAAGCAGCTCTCAATATGTAGGGGCAATGTGCCAGCATTTGACAATTTATGTTTAACTTAGAAAGGTGCAGTGCTATGCACAAAGACAGGCCTATTGCTAAATATGCATAAGCCCTACATCAAACAGAATTCAAACCAGTGGTGAAAGCAAAAGATCCGGGGGTTATGGTGCATCACCCGTGAACGGTTCATGAAGCCTATGAAGCCTATGAAGTCATAGCTAAAGCAAATAATGTTCTATGTTCTCTTCACAGGACAATTCACAATACCATTGTTCTTGTACAAGACCCTGGTTAGGTCTGTTAGAATAATTTCCACTTTTGGTCTCCTCACATATTGAGGCTTTGGAAAGGGTGAAAAGGAGGGCCCCACGATTGCTTTCTGGTTGAAAACCTTTAACTACCGAGACAGGGTCAAAGAACTGGGTCTTTATACTTTGAAGAAATGCAGACTGGGGGTGAGGACCAGGAGGGTCATGTTGCAGGTTATACAAGACAGAACTAGGTTGGATGTTAGTTGGTTATTCCTTTCCCAGAATATAGAAGACCTGTGGAACAGGTTGCCAGTTCATTAAGGAAAGCAGTGAATCTGCATTCATTCCAAGAGAGAGGTGAACCTGTTTCTGACTGGGGCAGAAATCCCCTCATACTCAAAGTAAGAACCCTGTAACATAAATTAGGGTCAATGTGGACTCCTGGAGTTTTGATTTCCTAAAGGAGTCAGAGAGGAATTTTCCAGGTCTCCCCCCTCCCCCCACAATTAGCCTGAGATTTTATCTGGTTTTTCACCTCTCCCAGTGGGTGGGGAATGTATGTACTGTGATGCCTAAGACATCACAACTATATGCGACAGGCTGGATTGACCAATTTTAGTCTCCAAAAATGAAAAAAATATCTGCAGGACTTCTAATTTACTCAAACAGTTAACAAAAGAATATTTAAACTCCCCAATGCAGCAACACTACCCCTTCGACAAAAATTATTTTAGTGAGAAGTGTTATGAATTATCTGATGTGACTAGTCAAGTAATTTTACATACCACCTGCCATTACTCCATAATTTACAATTTGATAGCCTGTCATTCATTATACAAAGATTATTTGAATTGGTTTTTATGTTATAACTGCTTCCTTAAGTCATACTTACAACGTTAAAACATAATTTTACTAGGGAATTATGCCTTCAGTGTGATCATTTTATATCAGTTGACATTAATTTGTCCCTGTAAATGTTCAAGCAGTTTTGCACCATAAAGTGAACAGCCCCATAACATAACCTAAATTAATACAAATTTCTTACAAATTTGCTTTTAGTCAACATAACTTTCTCACATATATCATTTTAAATCTACCCAAAACGTTGGCATAGTTTTCTGTATTTTTATTATCCTTTTTGTCAGAAATTCGAATTTAGGAAGTTCAATGCCACAGATTTTTACTGTCTATCAATAAACCTTTTCTTAATTAAGCAATACATATCTAAATGTTGATGCCATTGAGGAGTTGGCTTCAATGATTCTAGAGTCTAACTGTGAGAAAGTCAAACAAGCAGCAGCACTTCTCATAACTAGAATTCTTCAACTTACTCTGTTGTTGTTGAATCAATATGCACAACTTATATTTATATTGCGCCTTTAACATAATGAAACATCACAACAGACTTTACAGGAGCATTATAAAACAAATATGACATCGAGCCACAAAAGGAGATATTAGGTCAGAGGATCAAAAGCTTGGCCAAAGAGGTAGGTTTTAAGGAGTGTTTTGAAGGAGGAAAGCAAGGTGGAAAGATGAAGGGAGGGTATTCCAAAGCTTGGGGCCTAGGAAACTGAAGGCTCGATGACCAATGGTGGAGTGATGAACATCAGGGATGCACAAGAGGCCAGAATTAGAGCAGTGCAGATATCTTGGAGGGTTGTGGGGCTGGAGGAGATTTCAAAGATAGGGAAAGGTGAGGCCTCGGAGGGATTTGAAAACAAGGATGAGAAGTTTAAAACCAAGACATTGCTTGACCGGGAGCCAATGCACACAAGAACTAGGAGCAGAAGTAGACCATATGGCCCAATGAGCCTGCTCCGCCATTCAATACAATCATTGCTGATCTTGGGCTTCATTTCCACTTTGCTGCCCACTCGCCATATCCATCGATTCCCTGCGAGACCAAAAATCTATCTATTCCAGCCTTAAATGCATTCAATGATGGAGCATCCACAACCATCTGCAGTAGAGAATTCCAAATATTCACAACCCTTTGAGTGTAGTAATTTCTCCTCATCTCAGTCCTGAATGATTGGCCCCTTCTCCTGAGACTCTGTCCCCATATTCTAGATTCCCAGGCCAGTGGAAACAATCTCTCAGCTTCTACCCTATAAAGCCCTTTCAGAATCTTGTACGACTCAATTAGATCACCTCTCATTCTTCTAAACTCCAGGGAATATAGGCCCAATTTACTCACCCGCTCATCGTAGGACAACCCCCTCATCCCAGGGACCAATTTAGTAAATCTTCGCTGCACTGTGTCCAATGCAAGTATATTGTTTCTTAAATGTGGAGACCAAAACTCCACACGGTATTCTAGGTGCAGTCTCACCAAAGCCCTGTACAATTTTAGTAAGACTTCTTTATTCCTGTACTCCAATCCACTTGCAATAAAGGCCAAGATGCCGTTTGCCTTCCTAATTGCCTGCTGCATGTTAACTTTGTGAGTTCCTTGTACGAGTACCCGCAAGTCTCTCTGAACATCAATTGTAGGTCAGTGAGCTCGGGGGACTTGATGTGAATTAAGATACGGGCAGCAGAGTTCTGGATGACCTCAAGTTTAGAGAGAGTAGAATGTGGGAGACCAGCCAGGAGTGCTTTGGAATAGTCAAATCTAGAGATAACGAAGGCATGAATGAGCTTCAGCTGCCTTTACAGTATCATACTTAATAAAAAACTGACTTTTTAAAAGTTACAAAAATGGGAAATTTGAAATCTTTATTAAAAAAATCACTCCACCCCACCACAGTAATAACTAAATACCAGTTATTTTGATTATCCAAAAGCACTATGTTCTTTAAACAGAATTTGCCCTACAGAATAAAGACTTGGCACAAAGTATTTCCTTTTTCTGATGCACAATCCCAATTTACCTATTGCAATTTCTAATCCTAACTTCCGGACACTGGCCCATTACAGCTCAATGTTGCACTGCCTTACAACTATCATTGAACAGTGACAGCACTATCACTAAGGAGTATGGAAACAACATAAATAGTGACCCTTAAGAAATTTTAGACAGTTCTCAAGCGCTGTACTTCAGGAAAGATGTGAGGGCACTGGGGGAGTACAGAAAAGATTCACGAGAATGGTTCTAGGGATGAGGAATTTCAGTTATGAAGATAGATTGGAGAAGTTAGGACTGTTTTCCTTGAAGAGAAGGCTGAGAGGTGATTTGATAGAGGTATTCTAAATCATGAGGGGTTTGTACAGAGTAGAGAGAGAGAAACTACTCCCATTCGAGAACGAGAGGGCACAGATTTAAAGTATTCGGTAAGAGAAACAAGAGTGACAGGAAGAAAAACTTCTTCACGCAGCGAGTGGTTAAGGTCTGGAATGCGCTGCCTGAGAACGTAGTGGCGGCAGGTTCAATTGAAGCATTCAAAAGGGAATTGGACAGTTATATGAAAAGGAAGAATGTGCAGGGTTATAGGAAGGCAGGGGAATGGGACTAAGGGAATTGCTTTCAGAGAGCCAGTGCAGACACGATGGGCCGAATGGCCTCCTTCTGCACTATAACAATTCCGAGATTCTGTGAAATCAGATTTTGGAAAATCAACCAATTCATTACTAAACAAAACTCAGTTACAAAAACTAATACAATCCTCTAGCACCAACATATACTGCAAGGTACACTTAACAAGAAAAATCATCCAGAAAATGTCACTTCTTGATCAGAACAGATCTAAAAAAAAATGAACTAGTCTTTCTCTTCGCCTTAACTAACTTCAAACTTCTAGCTGTGAACAAACCACATATGGAAGCAATACACTTCTGTATATGTTAGTGACACGTCATGGGGAAGTGACAGGACCACAACGACTCACCTGAGTTGGCGTTTCTCCTCTTTCTCCATCGCCCCCACCATCTCCAGCCCAAGGCAGGACACAGTCAGCAGCAACATCCACCTCAGCAAGGCAGAGGATGGGAACCTCTCTCTACCACCTTCGACACCACTCATCGGACCGGCTCTCACCCAGACACACACTGAGAGCAGAAACACTACAAGAACATCCCATTCACTCACACATACACACTGGCAACTACTGAAAAATCACCAGCTCCCAATCCCACCTCTTCCTGGTAGCCGCCATCTTTTGATGACGCTATACAACTGACGTTGACAACCTCACAGTCCCCGCCTCCTCAGCCATCAGATATCGGCCGCTGATTGGCTCAGAGCAGCAGGGAGACGTCACGTCCGCGGCACTCCTGTATGGTCCTCCGCCGCTGCCAATCATGCCGGCGTTCCCGCCGTTCGGCAGCGCTAATTGGCTGCGACTCTGAACAGTGGCTCGTCATCAAGAGGGTGGAACTGTCAATCATCGCAGCAGCTCCAGATTCCTGAGGGTCAGGTCCAGTGACAGCCAACACCGGGTAAAAGGCACAGCTCAAAGGCATTTCTGATTGACAAGAGTGACATATATTGTAAACCAGTTTAAACATAATGAATTAAAACAGAAAATGCTGGAAATACTCAGCAAATCTGGTAGCGTTTGTGCAAAGAGAAACAGAGTTAACCCTGGTCAGAGATGGGACTACTTTGACATGTAGCAGTTTTTAAGTAAGGCACGTTAAGGAAAGGGATGGTTACGAGCACCCTTCCAAATCCTTCTTCCCCTTCACTTTCCTCTGACCCAATTACTTCTTCCAATCTCATAAAGCGTGGCTACCCCACCCAAACTTGACCAGACCCGATGACGCATCGGGGTCGGATTGGATCTCTCTTCCGGGTCCAGTATTCGGGATCGGGCTGCCTTGCTCCGGGAAGTAATCTTCAAATGAACATTCAGGGCGTCAAGGCAGGAAACGTGTAGTCCGGACTCCGCACTCTGCAGTAAAGCCTGGCAACCCAACCAAACCCAGCTACATGTGTCGGGTTCGGGTCGGACATTTAAAAACATTATAGGACTCGGGCCTGGGTTGAGTTCGGGTTAGCTGTTGTCAGTTTGGGCCCGGGTCAGGTTTTAATTTTATACCCGTGCCAGGCTTTACAATCTCACCCCCTGCTGTGCTTTCATGATACCCTCCGACCTTTTCTCCTCTGACCCTGAATGATCTGGCCTCAGCTTCATTCCTCTTACTCCCACACCTCAATAAGTTTCGAGCTTGGCACAAGGTTGATCTCTTCTTCCGTCACATCTTCCATTTTTTCTTTCCTCCAACCCTCCCCCACCCCTCCATGCCTCGCTTAAAAACTGTTACATTTCTAAGTATTCCCAGTTCTGACAAAGGTTCATCAAACTGAAACGTTAACTCAGTTTCTCCCTTCGCAGATGCTGCTAGATGTGTTGAGTATTTATATTTTGAAACTGTTGTAATATAGGAAACACAGCAGCCAATTTGCACACAGTAAGCTCCCTCAAACAGCAATGTGATGATGATCAGATAATCTGTTTTTGTGATGTTGCTTTTGGGATAAATATTGGCCAGGACATCAAGGATAATCTTTTGCTGTTCCTTGAAGTAGTGGCAAGGGATCTTTTACATCCTCCTGAGAGGGCAGATAGGGCCTCAGGTTAACATTTCATCTGAAAGACGGCACTCACTCAGTACTGCAATGGAGTGGCAGATTTGTTTTTTGTGCTCAGGTCTGGACTGGGACATGCATCCACTACATACTGACCCAAAGGTGAGAGCGCTAGCACTGAGCCACAGCTGACATACAATTCCTGCATTTTCCATTTTTAGTTCCGATTTCTAGCATCCACAGTGCTTTGCTCTTATATAAACTTATGAAGTTGTGTTTATGGCCAGACGAATATCGAAATTCATTATTTTTCTTGATGCCTCAAAACTCAATGGGTCCATGCACTTTTTCAAACAGAAATATGTTATATCAACTAAGGAAGACATATTCCTGATTGGTTTTGTTAGTTGGAGTCAGCTAGGTTACCACTATAAATGAAATGGCTCTTAGTGGTGCCGGAGGAATGATGAACTGCTAACCTTGCACCATCGTTTACAAAGGGAGGAAGGGATAGCCAGAGTAATTACAGGCCAGTCAACTGAACCTCAGTAGTATGCAAATTATTGGAAAAAATTCGAAGAGAGAGTATAAATCGTCACTTGGAGAGGCACAGATAAAACAAGGGCAGTCAGCATGGACTTGTTAAGGGAAGGCTGTGTCTGACAAACTTAATTGAATTTTTTGAGGGGGTAACAAGGAGGTTCGAAGAGAGTAGCATGTTTGATGTAGTCTACATGGATTTTAGCAAGGCTTTTGACAAGATCCCACATGGCAGACTGATCAGAAAATTACAGCTCATGCCATCCAAGGGAAAGTAGCACGTGGATTCAAAATTGGCTCAGTGGCAGGAAGCAAAAAGTTATGGTCGACGGGTGTTAATGTGACTGGAAGGCTGTTTCCAGCGGGCTCAGTACTGGGTCTCTTGCTGTTCACGGTATTTATCAATGATTTAGATTTAAATGTATCTTCTTCTCTTCTTTGGCCTCCTTGTCTCGAAAGACAATGGGTAAGCACCTGGAGGTGGTCAGTGGTTTGTGGAGCAGCACCTGGAGTGGCTATAAAGGCCAATTCTAGATTGACAGACTCTTACACAGGCGCTGCAGATAAAATTGGTTGTCGGGGCTGTTTCGCAGTTGGCTCTCCCCTTGCGCCTCTGTCTGTTTTCCTGCCAACTGCTAAGTCTCTTCGACTTGCCACTCTTTAGCCCCGCCTTTATGGCTGTCCGCCAGCTCTGGCGATCACTGGCAACTGACTCCCACGACTTGTGATCAATGTCACAGGACTTCATGTCGCATTTGCAGACATCTTTAAAGCGGAGACATGGACGGCCGATGGGTCTGATACCAGTGACGAGCTCGCTGTACAATGTGTCTTTGGGGACACTCTTGATTATTTCAGGGGTAATGCCATCCTTCCCAGGGGCTTTTCCACTGGCTAGAGAATCAATGGCAGCATGAGTTCCGATTTTGTTGGCTGTTTGTCCAGCTCATCCATGACTGGCAGAGACTGGGTTGCATTGAGGGTGGTCTCAATGACAACATTTTCCCTGGAGTACAGTTCTAGGTAGTGCTCCACCTAGCGGTCCATTTGCTTGCGTTGGTCAGTGATTGTGTCCCCTGATTGAGACTTGAGGGAGGTGATCTTCTTGATGGTTGGCCCAAAAGCTGTCTTAATGCCATCATACATTCCTCTGATGTTTCCGGTGTCTGAGGCCAGCTGAATACAACTGCATAGGTGTTGCCAGTAGTCATTTGTCCAGCACCTGGCTGTTCTTTGTGCAGCGCTTCTGGCTATTTTAAGTGCTACGGATGTTAACTCGCTGGGGGCTTTCTTGTAGTGCAACAGTGCAATGCGCTTAGCGGCTATGAAAGGTTCCAGCTCTTCAAAGTGAGATTGAAACCAGTCTGCATTCTGCTTCACACATTTGCCATAGGTGGTCATTGCTGAGTCATAGATGGCGTCTCTGATGCGGGCCCACTTCGTCTCTGCATCCGCTGTAGGAGTGTTTTGAAGGGCTTTATCAAGTGAATTTAGAAACTTATGTAGCAGCTGAGGATAAGAAATTCTGTTAGTGTTGATGCACGGGCGGCCCTTCTGCTTGGAGTGATGCAGCTTCTCTGGTTTGAGTCTAACTTTGCTGCACACCAGGGAGTGGTTGGTGTCGCGGTCCGCACTGTGGAAGCTGCGTGTGATTTGAACGTTGTTTAAAGAGGCTCGCCTTGTGACGATGAGGTCCAGCTGGTGCCAACGACGTGATCTTGGGTGCCTCCATGAAATATGATGGCAGGGTTTAGTATGAAAGAACGAGTTGGTGATGCAGAGGTTGTGATAGGTACACAACTCCAGCAGTCTCTGTCCATTCTCATTCATCCTTCCAATGCCATAGCGCCCAAGGCAAGAGGGCCATGAGTCATGGTCTGCCCCAACCCTGGCGTTAAAGTCCCCCGGCAGAAACAAATATTCGGTATTGGGAATGCTACTCTTGATATTATAGAGTTCCTCGTAGAATTGGTCTTTAACTTCAGGTGCGGAGCAGAGTGTTGGAGCATAGATGCTGAGTAGGTGTACTGGACCAGAGGCGGTAAGCAGTCGGATGGACAGTATGCCTTCCGAGCCATTTGAAGGTGGCTCTATCATGCTGACCAAGGAATTTGAGGCGACTATGGAGTGACCTCTCCATGTCACATGCCTGGGCGGATGTATGGAGGTTGTGAGTTGCCCAAGCATCAAAACCCCCCTCTCGTCCTTCCTGATGGAGTCCAAAGGAGTGCAGAGCACGATGTTTGGCACCGGTATGGCTGCAGGAACTGCCGGAAACATGCCAATGGTGACACATGACCGCCTTCGGGGTTCCACTCCGGAGTTTCTGTTAGGGTTTACTCCCTTAGCCTTGGTCTCTCCCGAGACGCCCACAAGGCAGTGGGGTTGTTAGGGCCCCTGCACAGGGATAGGAAATAACAATTAAGCTGTGTGATTTCATGGAGGGAGAGGGAAGTGGGGACGGGGTGCGGGGGGAAGGGAGTGTGGTGGATGCTGGGGGGATGGTGCAAGGGAGGGAAGGGGGTGCGAGGGGGAGGGGGTGCATGGGGGAGGGGTGGGGGGGTAGGGGGAGGAGGAGGGGGGAAGGGGGTGCGAGGGGGAGCAGGGGAAGGGGGTGCAAGTGGAAGATGGTGTGAGGGGAAGGGGGTGCGTGGGGGGAGCTGGGAAGGGGGTGCGAGGGGGTGCGGGGAAGGGGGTGCGAGGGGGCTGAGCTGGGAGTGGGGTGCGGGGTGGGAGGGGGGAAAGGGGTGCGAGGGAGGAGCTGGGAAGGGGGTGCGGGGGGTGAGCTGGGAAGGGGGTGTGAGGCAGGAAGGAGGTGGGGGGAAGGGGGTGCAGGGAGAAAGGGTTGAGGGGGGGTGAGCTGGGAAGGGGGTGTGAGGGGGAGGGGGTGGGGTGTAGGGGGGAAGGGGATGCGGTGGGTGAGCTTGGAGGGGGGTGCAAGGGGGGAGGGGAAGTGGGTTCTAGGGGGGAAGGGGGGAGGCGTCCAGCGGGGATCACGACCCTGGTGACCGGGCCAGCCCACAGCATGCACGGCCTCCTTGATATCAGCGTCCTCCAGGCTGACCCTGCGCTCGTGGTCGCCATCATGCTGACGGTGGAGCTTCTTTCCCGGCTCCCAGCAGTGACAGCAGAAGGACGACCGAGGCCTGATTGAGGCCCTGAGCCTCGACGACCGCCTCATGGGCACTCGGGCCGCCTTTCACGTCTCTGGCCAGCACCTTCCAGGTAGGCGCGTCGATCACATAGTGGCCACACCAGGAGGAGTAGAACTCCATGACCCAGGCGAACGACGCGTTCCTCACTATTTAAATGTAGGAACATGATTAAGAAGTGGGCAGATGATAAGAAAATTGATTTTGTGGTTGATAGCAAGGAAAAAAGCTGTAGGCCATAAGAAGAGATAAATGGACTGGTCAGCTGGGCTGAAAAGTGGCAAATGGAACTCTATTCGGAAAAGTGTGTGCTAATGTATTTGGGGAGGGAAAATAAGGCAAAGTAATACACGATAAATTGTAGGAAACTGAAAAATGTAGAGGAACAGAGGGACCTTGGAGTGCACGTCCACAGATCCCTGAAGGTATCAGGACAGGTATATAAGGTGGTCAAGAAGATATCCAGAATACTTTCCTTTATTGGCTGGGGCCTAGCGAATAAGATCAGGGAGGTTATGCTAGAATTGTATAGAACACAAATTAGACCGCAGCTAGAGTACTGAGTTCAGTTCTGGTCACTGCATTACAGGAAGGATGTGACAGCACTAGGGAGGGTACAACGGAGATTTACGGACGTTGCCAGGAATGGAGAATTTTTAGCTCGGAAGACAGATTGGATAGGCTGGTGTTGGTTTCTTTGGAACAAGGCTGGGGGGAGATCTAATTGAGGCATATAAAATTATGAGGGGCCTAGATAGAGTGAATAGGAAGAATCTATAGCAGAGTGGTCAATAACTAGGGGGTACAAGGATTAGAGGGGAGTAGAGGAGTAATTTTTTTCACCTGGAGGGTGGTGGGGCTTTGAAATGCACTGCCTGAATGGGTGGTAGAGGCAGAAACCCTCTGTATTTTAAAAAAACACTTAGACCGCCTGCCAATTCCCGCTGCTCCGGATCTGCCTCCTCCCAGGTCTGCCTGCCGACTCCCGCTGCTCCGGATCCACCTCCTCCCAGGTCCGCCTGCCGACTGCTGCTGCTCCAGTCTTCAGGTAGATGAGGGCCTCGAGCCCCACTCTTTCTTTATACAAGTCCTGCTCCAGATCCGCCTCCTCCCAGGTCCGCCTGCTGACTGCCCTGCTCCGGGCTTCAGGTAGGTAAGGACCTCGAACCCCACTCTTTCTTTATACCGAGCGCTACAGGGCATTCTGGAGGGCAAGAGTGCACAGCCAGAGGTCGTAGTCCACATTGGTACCAAAGATATAGGAAGAACAAGGGATGAGGTCCTGCAGGCTGAGTTTAGGGAGTTAGGAATGAGATTAGCAAGCAGGACCTCAAAGGTAGTAATCTCCGGATTACTCCCAAGGCCATGTGCTAGTGAGTATAGAAATAGGAAAATACACCAGATGAATGCGTGGCTGGAGAGATGGTGCAGGAAGGAGGGCTTCAGATTTCTGGGGCATTGGGACTGGTTCTGGGGAAGGTGGGACCTGTACAAGCCGGACGGTCTGCACCTGAACAGGACCCGGATGAATATGCTTGTGGGAAGGTTTGCTTGTGCTGTTGGGGATGGTTGAAATTAGCTTGGCGGGGAGATGGGAACCTGAGCGCAGTCTCAGATAGGACAATTTCAGGGCAGGGAACAGGAGGCCGAAAATTAGCGAGTGACTGAAAGACAGAAGAAGCAAAGGTTAAAAAGTGTGCAGCATGGGAATTTGGCAGTGTTAAAAAGTATTTATTTAAATTCAAGGAGTTTAGTAAGTAAAGCCGATGAGCTGAAGGCACAGATAGACACATGGCAACTCGATTTCGTTGCTATAATGGAAATTTGACTTAAGGAGAGGCAAGAATGGAACTCAACATCTGTGGATATAGAGTTTTCAGGTGGGATAGAGAGGGAGATAAAAAAGGAGGGGGTGTAGCAGTATTAGTTAAGGGATCAATAACAGCTTTGAGGAGGGATGATATGCTAAATGAATGATCAAATGAGGCCATATGGGTGGAGATCAGAAATGAAAAAGGGGCAACCACACTACTAGGAGTGCACTATAAACCCCCAAATAGTGAGAGGGAGGTAGAAGACCAAATATGTAGGCAGATTTATGAGTGCAAAAACTATCGGGCAATAATTGTTGGGGATTTCAACTACCCCAATATCAACTGGGATACAAACAGTGTGAAGGGCACAGAGGGGACAAAATTCTTGAACTGTGTTCGAGAACTTTTTTAGCCAGCACATAACAAGCCCAACGAGAGGGGGCGCAATTCTAGATTTAGTCTTCTGTAATAAAGCTGGGCAAGTGAAGGAAGTAACAGTGGGTGACCATTTTGGAGATAGTGACCATAATACAGTAAGTTTTAGCATAATCATGGAAAAGGACAAAGATAAAACAGAAGAAAGAGTTCTAAGTTGGAGGAAGGCAAATTTTAAGAAGCTGAGAGGTGACTTGGTGAAAGTGGACGGGATACAGCTACTTGAAGGCTAATCAATGGCAAACCCGAGGGAGGCATTCAAAAGTGAGATACTACAGGCACAGTGTAGGCATGTCCCCACAAAGATAAAGGGTGGTACTGCCAAATCTAGAGCCCCCTGGTTATCTAGAAGCTTACAGGGTAAGTTAAAGCAGAAAAAAAAAGCTTATGACGATCATAAAAATCTTAATACTTTAGAAAGCCTACAGGAGTATAGAAAGTGCAGGGGTGAAGTAAAAAAGGAAATTAGAAAAGCGAAGAAGAGGACATGAAAAATTATTGGCAGGTAAAATCAAGGAAAACCCAAAGATGTTTTATCTGTACATTAAGAGCAAGAGGATAACTAAGGCAAGGGTAGGGCCTATCAGAGATGTACAAGGGAACTTATGCGTGGATGCAGAAGATATGGGCAGGGTTTTTAATGAGTTTTTGGTCTCTGTCTTCACAAAGGAGAGGGCTGATGTAGACATTGTAGTTAAAGAGGAGTGTGAAATATTATATACGATAAGCATAATGAGAGAGAAAGTACTAGGGGATCTGACATCCTTGAAAGTGGATAAATCACCAGGGCCGGATGGATTGCATCCCAGGCTGTTAAAGGAAACCAGGGAGGAAATAGCGGATGCGTGAGGATCATCTTCAAATCCTCACTGGATACAGGAGAGGTACCAGATGATTGGAGGTCTGCAAACGCTGTACCATTGTTTAAAAAGGGTACGAGGGATAGGTCAAATAATTATAGGCCAGTCAGTCTGAACTCGGTGATGGGTAAATTGTTAGAATCTATTCTGAGGGACAGGATAAACTGCCACTTAGAAAGGCATGGATTAATCAGGGATAGTCAGCATGGATTTGTTAAGAGAAGGTCATGTCTTACTAACCTTTTGAGGAAGTAACAAGAAGGATTGATGAGGGTAGTGCAGTGGATGTGATCTACATGGATTTTAGTAAGGCATTTGACAAGGTCCCACATGGCAGACTGGTCAGTACAATGAAAGCCCATAGGATACAGGGGAATTTGGCAGGTTGGATCCAAAATTGGCTCAGGGCCAGGAAACAAAGGGTAGTAGTCGCTGGATATTTTTATGAAAGGAAAGCTGTTTCCAGTGGCGTTCCACAGGGATCAGTGTTGGGCCCCTTGCTGTTTGTGGTATATATTAATGATTTGCACTTAAATGTGGGGCGCATGATTGGGAAATTTGTTGATGACATAAAAATTGGCCGTGTGGTTGATAGTGAAGAGGATAGCCAGAAAGATATCAATGGTTTGGTTGAGTGGGCGGAAAAGTGGCAAATGGAATTCAATCCAACTAAGTGTGAGGTAATGCATTTGGGAAGGACAAATAAAGCGAGGGAATACACAATAAATGAGAGGATATTGAGGGGGTAGAAGAAGTGAGAGACCTTGGAGTGCATGTCCACAGGTCCCTGAAGGTGGTAGGACAAGAAGACAGAGTGGTGAAGAAGGCATATGGAATGCTTTCCTTTATTGGCCGAGGTATAGAATACAAAAGCAGGGATGTAATGCTGGAACTGTACAAAACACTGGTTAGGCCACAGTTGGAGTATTGCGTACAGTTCTGGTCACCACATAACAGAAAGGACATAATTGGTCTGGAGAGAGTACAGAGGAGATTTACAAGAATGTTGCCAAGGCTCAAAAGTTGCAGCTATGAGGAAAGATTGGATAAGCTAGGTAGTTTTCCTTAGAACAGAGGAGGCTGAGGGGTGACTTAATTGAGGTGGTCAATATAATGAGGGGCCTAGATAGAGTAGACAGGAAGAACCTGTCTCCCCTGGCGGAGAGGTCAATTAGCAGGGGGCACAGATTTAAGGTGATTGGTAGAAGGATTAGAGGGGACATGAGGAAAAATGTTTTCACCCAGAGGGCGGTGGGTGTCTGGAATTCACTGCCAGGAATGGTGGTGGAGGCAGAAACCCTCAATTCTTTTAAAAGGTATCTGGACATGCACCTGCAGTGCAGTAGCCGGCAAGGCTATGGACCTGGTGCCGGAAAGTGGGATTAGAATGGGATAGTTTTTTTTCACCTGGTGCGGACGCGATGGGCTGAATGGCCTCCTTCTGTGCCGTAATGTTTCTACGGTTCTATGGTTCTAACCGAGTCAGATCCTGGGATAAAGTCCAGTAAATTAATAAAGCTGGATATCTTACTCATAAGTTTGGCTGTTTTTCATTGCTGACATTATTTTCTGTTAGATAAACCAGAATTATATTTCTTGTTTTGCTGTCAGACATTTTTATTACTATAAATGTCGAAATAGCAAACTATATTTTCCAGGGTCATGCTCCTCCCCCATTCTAAGACCTGCCAACTTTGAGAAAAAGTTATTTTTCAACAGCCAGTACTTCTGAATAATGGATCATAGATTTCTACAACTCTTCTCATACTTGCCTGACACTGAGCTAAAACAAATTAAGAACACTTTAGATGGAGGTGGGGGCAGGGACTAAAGTCTTAGCTAGTGTTATGACCAGGTGAGAAAGGTGTGTAGGGTTCTTTTACTGTCTTCACCTGGTCTTATTGTAACAGGGTTTGATTTTTAAACACACTGTGTTTTGAGCTCCCCTTTTGTGAATCCTTGTTCACTACTTTCCAATTATAAGGTAAAGAAATGAGCACAAACAGGCTTTCTTAGTTTTAAAGAAGAAATGTGAAATTTTATTAAAATTTAAACTCTAATTCGGTTAACGCCTACAGATACATGCCGCGCCCCACACTAGCATGCATACGCGATACGCACATGCAAATAGGAACAGAAAAGAGCAGAACAAAAATAAAATGGAGACGTTTGAGGCAATATCAGAAGAGTTTCTTGTTTACTGTGCTTTGAGTTCACTGTAGTCCTTTTGTACGTAGGCTTCCTTTTCATTGGGGCCCAGTATTCTTCTTGAACCTTGTTCACTGTAGGAGACTTTTCTGTCTTGGGGTTCATATGTCTTCAATGGTTTCCAAAGCTGGTGAGAGCAGGATGAGAGCAGACAGGAGAGACGTCTTCTCAGTCCAGGAGAAAAGTGCTCTCTCAGTTTTAACCCTGTGGCCAGTTCAAATTCAAAAAACTCCAACAGTCAGTTAGTCATGTGACTAAACTGTCTGACCACGTCTGTTTGTGTATTCGGCCATCTTAGTAGTTAACCTGGAATGCTTTAACATCTGGTAATCAAAAGTCCATTGTGGATTAAATTGGAGCAGGGAGAGGCCTTTTTGTCCGTTCCAAGTACTGTCTTTTACTACACAAATGTCTTTCCAGTCAGGGGCTTGTCAATTCCTTGTGATAGGCCCTCTTTTCTTCCCCGCCACAATTTTAAGTTTTAATGTTCATATGGCGAAATAATGTGTGCCTCAGTCTTGGCATGTGGGGGGCTTGCCTGACAGCTACTAAGAGGTTTGTATTGGAAAAGAAAACATGTGATATATAATCACATCCTCATTGTGCAGTGGCTTGGATGATGCAAAATATATGGTATTGATACACAATAAAACCTGACACTTCATAAAATCAAAGTGAAGGTCAAGGTGCAGCTAAGTAATTCTGTGGATTTAAAGATGCAACTGGATCCCATGAGAGGAGGCATCGCGCAGATTGACTGAAATATTGGTGATGCTTGAGAATTGATCAGGAAAAGTATTTCTCCAGATCAACAGTGATTTATGTCATTCAAATTTTTTTATAAGCTCAGTAAGAACAAAAATAACTCTCAAAGTGTGATAACATCAGGAGTAATGCTTTCTTCAGAGCAGCTAACAAGGCACTAGCAGGCAATTCACCAAAGCAGTCAAGAGCAGAGTTCCAGAGGTGCAGAACAGGTCATAAGACCATCAGCAGAGAGAGCTGTTGTTATGGCTGCAGTGGGTGATATAGATCAGTGACAGGCTCTTTGGAAAAGTGAAAGTGGCTCATACATTGCTTGTCAATCAAGTGGAAATAAAAGAAATGCTCCCTGTAGACCCTCTGTAGGCTTCCAGTTCAGTGCCCTCCTCCTCCCTCCTGGCAACCTTTCCTTCTATGTGGTGTCTTCCTTGTTGCTCCAATCATCCACTATTCCCAAAGGCAACCCTACAAGACCATGTAGGCAGAGCAACAACAGTGCAAAAGCAGCAAAACCTCTCTCTCTGCAGACAAAGTGAACTTTAAAGAGTGCTAGAACAAAACAGGAAAATGCCTAGAGGTTAAACAGTAGCCAAAAATAATAAACCAGTAACTAACTCTAAGTACTGCATGATTCCTTTATATAGTGCTGTTGAGGGGCCCTTCATGTCAGTTGGCATCCCGTTGTGCTGAGTGAGGCCAGCACGTCCTGAGTGAGGCACTAGGGTGGTCGAGAGTGGAAAATGGGACCTCCAGGAAGCATATACTAATTTCAACTTTGAATGCTACCAGTGTGTGCTCTTGATTCAAGCAGTAACTCCTCTACCAATATGATGGGTGGGGCACATTTGGCTGGATGTGTGCATGCGCTTCCTGCCTGCCATTTTGTAGGATGCTTCACAAATGGTAAATGGGTACTACGTGGCCCAATTTTGAGGCTCTTCATCTGAGTCTTTTTTCTTCCATTAATTTAGGAGTAACACGGGCTGTGTTCCTTCCCCCACATACATGACAACCACTCACATTTCATGTGTACAGTTGGTGATTTGGAACCCATCATCACTTTTTTGCAAATGAAAATCACTGCCACTCAACTCATGCGAATACTCCAGGGGATGGAACTCTTCTGCACGCTGTGGGCAAAAACTTATCTGAAAGGACGTATGCATTCAATGTTTTTGAAATGCATGGAATTTTAAGAGGTTCTGGACTGCACCATATGTCACTCATGGCCTGTACCAATTTATAAACCATCTGCAAATACAGTTTCTGTATCAGGCAGGCAGATCATATTTACACCTAGGGAATATCACAAGTATTATATGGTTTGAAAGAAAATTTCCCGATAGATAGATGTATTTTCATCCTCATGCTTTGGTAAAAGTGGATGATCCAAAATGTCAGCGGCAAAAGTGTCAGTATGTGATCAGGAAGATAGACTCTTATAAAGAGAATTGAAGACTGAGGCAGTAAAGCAAATAGGGACAGCTTGTGTTTTGATCTTCTGTCGCTTTTATGCAAAATAAAATAAGGGAACTAAATCACAGCTTACAAATATTACAGACTATAAGGATTTTCAAAATATATTGCAATTTTGAATATCTGGGACATACAGGGAGACCACAAGTGCCCGTGAAGTAGTATTAAGTAGAATCTCAATCCTGTTAAGGACTCATATGACAATATAATCACAGTGTAACCTACAGGCCTACTACTGTTAGATTCTTGAAACCATCGACCACATTTAATAAATGTATAGGCAGTATAACATACTACACTTCTTCACACCCTGCCTCCTGTAAGGATTCCATTCCATTCTCCCAGTTTCTCCGTCTCCGATGCATCTGCTCTGATGATGCAACCTTCCACGACAGCGCTCCTGATATGTCTTCCTTTTTCCTCAACCGAGGATTCCCCCCCCCCCCACTGTGGTTGACAGGGCCCTCAACCATGTCCAGCCCATTTCCCGCACCTTTACCCTCCCCTTCCCCTCCCTCCCAGAACTGTGACAGGGTTCCCTTGTCTTCACTTTCCACCCCACCAGCCTCCACATCCAAAGGATCATCCTCCACAATTTCCACCACATCCAGCGTGATGCCACTACCAAAGGCATCTTCCCCTCCCCTCCCTTGTCAGCATTCCAAAGGGATCATTCCCTCCGCGACACCCTGGTCCACTCCTCCATTACCCCCACCACCTTGTCCCCTTGCCACGGCACCTTTCCCTGCAATCGCAGGAGGTGTAATACCTGCCCCTTTTCCTCTTCTGTCCTCACTTTCCAAGGCCCCAAACACTCCTTTCAGGTGAAGCAGCGATTTACTCGTACTTCTTTCCATTTAGTATACTGTATTCGCTGCTCACAATGTGGTCTCCTCTACATTGGGGAGACCAAACACAGATTGGGTGACCGCTTTGTGGAACACCTCCGCTCAGTCCAAAAGCATGACCCCGAGCTTTTAGTTGCTGGCCATTTCAACACCCCCTCCTGCTCTCATGCCCACATCTCTGTCCTGGGATTGCTGCAGTGTTCCAGTGAACATCAACGCAAGCTTGAGGAACAGCATCTCATTTACTGATTAGGCACACTACAGCCTGCCGGACTGAACATTGAGTTCAATAATTTCTGAGCATGACGGGCCCCCCCTTTTTATTTTTTATTTGCTTATTTTATTTTAGTTTGTTTCTACTGTGCCTACCCACTGTTTTTTTCACATTTTTTTTGATGTTTGTGCTTGGGGCCAGGCTCTTCATTTTTCTGTCAATTAACACCCTCTCTGCACTAACGCTTTGTCTTTCACCACACCATTAACATACCGTTTGCCTTTGCTCCTTGACCTTCTGGTCAGTTATTCTCTGTGACCTTGTCCTATCAACACCTCTTTAGTTATCTCTTGCCCCACCCCCGCTTTATTTGCTTAAAACCTATTACATTTCTAATGTTTGCCAGTTCTGAAGAAGGGTCACTGACCTGAAACATTAACTCTGCTTCTCTCTCCACAGATGCTGCCAGATCTGCTGAGTATTTCCAACATTTCTTGTTTTTATTTCAGATTTCCAGCATCTGCAGTATTTTTCTTTTATTATAACGTATTACATGTTGTGTCTGTATAAATATGCAGTAAAGAATCAAAATTGTCAATCATTCAGAACTGATAAATGAGAGCATGCTGATTATCAGAAATAAAAATTGAATAAAAATACTTTAAATGGCATCATAATGATTTGGGTGGGTGGTGGGGGCTGCTTTTCATAAAGGATCTGCTTGACAAAGCCAGGAACAATGTGCTTTGATAACATGGCTCTTAACTATGTTGGTCATCTGGAAATGTTCAGAAAGCAGCAGGTGCTATATCTGTTGATGCAGCTGAATAGCTAAGTTAGTAAGTGCACTGCCAGTGTGTAGCAGAGTCATACAGAGCATGAAACTCCCAGGTTAGATCCTCAGCCTGTGCTCAGTTAGCTGAACTCAACTAGGGATGCTATAGTTAACTTTGGGCTGAGTTAGGAGAAAAATTAGCCTGCAATCCTGCACCTGACCATTGCACAATGACTCCTACTAAGAAAGTATGTTCTATGTATGTGTGCAGCCAAACATATGCATATCTGAGGAGGACAAGAAAGAGTCAAGTTTGAGTCTGATACCATCCAAGGTCAATTTGTCTGTGGTATCTACTACCTGGGTCCATAGCTAAAGAACGGCCAGTTGAATGACGTATTGGTGGACTGCCAGCATTTGTAACCCTGCAAAAATTTTCAGGAGAGGAGGGGGAAAATTGAAGGGACAAACGACAAACCAGCAAATGTAATTTTAATAGCAACAGATTCCTGAAACAACTGTTGGTAAAATTCCTCTCAAGCTATAACAATGTCCAATTTAGGCCACATCATTGATGAACAATAATGTTAAATCTAAAAGAACTGATAATTTTGATGTCATTATTGTCAAAACATGTTGTAAGATAAAACATATTGCGAAAACATTTTGTCCATCAACTTGTGCTGTATCATTGAGAATCATTTATCATTATTAACAACCTAATTGAATTTATTTTTTGGTTCACTTTTTCTTTAGTCATGAAAAAATATTGTGTTATTCATGTTATAGCTTTAGTTTTATCGATCACCACCAGGCTATGTCATAAATTAGTCCTTCACTCAAGTTGTCTTCCCAGTTTGAGACCCAGCAGCACTTATAATTGCACTTTATGTAAGCACGTATCGCAGAATAATTATCACAGGATTAAGGCAGAACTCTGCACATTTCCTTTTAAATAAATTTGCCAAGACAATACACTTCTAAATTTTGTAGCATGAGTTATAATGAAACAAAAATAAATAAAAGTCCTGAGTATCTCCACACAGCCATCTAATCTCTGAGTTTAGATGATGGTTATCAATCACTGAAGCTTCACTCTTGCAGTTTGTGATATTCTGTAACCTTTCAATTGGACTGTAGCATTGTCATTGCTTCCAGTAATCCATTATACTCTGTCAAACTGAAAAGGGATGAGCCCATCCTGACAGATTATTGCACCTTCGAGAGTTATATAGCGATGTATAAGAGAGGATCATTTACACCAGAAAAATGCCACTGATTGTTTTTTAGATTATTTAAAATGAAACATTGATTTAAAAGTTGCTGTGTGCTAGGTGTCTTATCCGCTATAATTCTTGTGGATCTCTGAAGATGCAGCTATAACTCATATAGACAATTGGCCTGCAGAAGATGGAGAAGGTGATTTGGTGATTTTCTTTATCAATAACCAGAGTTTGAATGTGGATTTCTAACGGTTTTTATTAATGATAATTCATTCATTAAAATAATATTAGGTCCAACATTGAAGAAACAGGTTCTTCAATATACAAAGTCATCAAATAAGCTTGTATATTCTGTTTAAAACATTAATAATTAAAAAAATCAGCTTTGAAACTTTCATCAGCATCACCCTATGAGTTAATTATTGTACAAAACCCCAAATTAAACAGGTTTAAGTCCAGAACATATATGAGTATCATATTCCAGAAGTCATCTAGAGAAAGGTGAATTGTTTTTGGAGCCCCCTAGCTTCTATCACTCTGTCTGCAATTGTGACAATGTGTAAGTTTAGAGAGTATGCTGTAAACTCATTGAGGATTTGAAGTTCTTCAAACGAGTCTACTTCCATCCTATCCCAACACTCAAGAATTGCACAATAAATTCCGCTCTGAAAAGAAAACTGAATAGCTGTGAACATTATTGTAAATAGAATATAACAAACCCAAGATAAAATTTATCTTAGCTCCTGAAGTTTCTATTTCAATGGAAATATCATAAGACATTGCCAGAATGTGAAGAAAATGTGATTAAAAAATGATGTGCAATTGCATCCGTTTTGTCCTCCTATTGCATCAAACAGATATGGATAAAAGGTGGTTTTATGTTCACGGTATAAAACGACTTGCTTTATTAGCTGATATCTGGGTTGAAATTGGACTGCATGATACTAACAGCAAACACATATAGCCTTTGCATGGAATTGCAAACATGTTAAAATGCTTATACTACCACCTAGTGCAATTTCAATCGAATCATCCTGTCAGGTTTTGACTGTAATTCAAAAAAACTTCAGAAAGTAAGAACAGTAGGAGTTAATGGAATAGGGAATTCCAATGTTTTTGTCATGGGGATTTCCTTTCCTCAAGCAACCCCCATTTTAACACAGTATTCAGATTTATCTCATGCTGCAATTCAATTCTCGAATGTTGGAAACTCATAGTATTACCAGTGTGCAATATGGTGACCTCTACTGGATGTGCAACTCAGTCACTGTGTTATCACTTTTTCAAGGGACCATCTTCGGCTGCTGGCTGCACCATGGGACCAGGTTTCATTAGGGTTTCCTTGTCCTGAGTCTTCAGGAATTAAAGATTAATCTGCAGGATACTGTTGCGAGTAGCAGGAGAAAAATCATTGGAGCTTTAACATATTTTTCTTTTATTTTCTTGAAACATTTTTGTTTGTTAATTATAAAAATATTTGAGTTGGGAAAAGGCTATTTGGCTGTGTGGGGTGGTTGCATATGAGAGGTCATGTGATGAAACCTTCAGGACTAAGTCCAACCAGAGTTGGCTACCTTAGTTTCACTCAACTGTTCACATTATCCTTTGGAGTTAAGAAAAATAAATTGTTTGACAGAAATAGAATTTAACAGCTCTGTCTAGTAAGCTTACATTACTTGTCCCAATTTTATTCTTGCTATCCATCCTGACGGTAATAATTCTTGCTGGCTCCAAGATCACCAGCGGTTCTCTGAATGCTATTCACATAGCATTCCTATGCATGATCCTGGACAGTGAGGGCAAGATTGTCTTCTGCTACATTGCCCCAGTATGGTGACATAGCAATAGAAAATGAAGGAAAATCTAAGAGAGGTCTTCCCTACAAAACTGCTGATCTGCACTTCCCTCACTCCTCCACTCGGGGGAAATAGCTCATCTTTGGCCAGAAGCCCCCCAACACATGTGGGGAAGCAGGGGCCATATCTTCTTGATTTCTCTCTTTATTGGCCCTGCTACTTCTAACCCCAGGAACACAAAAGGAAAGGAGCAGTGGTTGGACCTGGGCCATGATGGGAATCTCACCCAGCAGAATGTTGGAGGGCCCAACGTAGGTTTCTCCCCTTCACTTAAAGCCCTTTACCTTTTCTTCCTGGCTAATCAGGCTCACGGAGACCATCTAATTAACAATAAGGTCCAGAGCTCTTCATCCATTGGAGATGCAGCAACGGGCTCCCACTTGGTAGTCGGGAGTTTGCCCAGCCTGCAAAATGGCACCAACCCAGGAAAAAAAACATTTGCTTCGATCCTCCTCTGGCAGCAAATCACCCTAAAAGAAAATCCTGACCCAGGTATCAGCAGTCTAATATACCATCGGAGAAGCACAGCCAAACCTGATCCTGCCACCAGCCGGCATCTACACATTCACTTTCCAGCAGATTTTCAGACTAAGAACCCTGTCTGAAGTTTTCACTCCCTTCCTAGCCCACTGTAGCTAATTGGGTCCCGACTGGTGGCCCTGTTTGAAATGAGATAACTTAGCACAGTGATTGAAAAAGCTATCCTCAGTAAACACAAGCCTCGCTCATTTAGAGGGTGCAGTGAGCGAATTATAAAATGTAAGGATATTTCACAGTTACAAAAGAAATCCGAGAATAAAAAAGGAGGCTCACAGCTAAATGGACCCAACTCCCAGAACTAGCTGAACTGAGTCACCACCCAACACTGTCACAATCTTCGACAATATCGTGTATAAGACTAAATGATCTTATAAAGTAGGAATGTATAAAATTCTTTGTATAATAACTAAAGTTATCTACCCATTTTAAAAAGTCTTGATATGAGTTTATATTTAACAACTCATTGAAACAAATACACTTTTGCAATTGGATCCATTTATTGTTTAAATGGCACATCAGCTGTGTGACGCCCAGTTGGGTCCATTCATTCAGGTGTCACTTCACATTAGAACTCTTGTGGATCCTCTAATTCTAGATGAAAGAAATAAAATGTATACAATGTTTGATAGATATGGAATGTAAGATGGGGAGAGGATGGACAACTTTCAAGATTTTAGCCTCTTTATCTTCTATATGTGTATTGACCATTGGTGTACTTTTAAAACCTGTGTTCCCATTATCTGAAAATGAAATGCCAGTGACCAAACTTGGATAACACTGTTGGAAGATCCTACAGCCATAGTCCAACGAGCAACTGGCACTGTTTTCTAGCTATTAACGAAAGGCAACATTCTATTGCAAGACATTTTACTGTGGAATATGAAATGGACACACTGATGGGCGCATGGTAGCATTGCAAATCAATAGAATTTTTTTATTGTGGTAGGCTAGTCTAATGTAACAGATAAAATAATGTGATGGTTGTAGTTGCAGCATTCCTTCTAGTCATTTAGTGCTCTATATATTTTTTCATTACCCCCAGACCCCTAGTGTGGTTCTGTGCTCTTTATTTTGTTTTTCTCTTCCATTTAAAATGTATTCTCATCGGTCCTCTTTTAGATTCCCGGCAACATGCTGCCCAATAGTGCAGAGAGATCACCGACTCACATGTCTCTACAAATGTCTTTCAGGCTTAGGAGAGTGACATACGGTAATCCCACCCTGGTCAT
This sequence comes from Heterodontus francisci, assembly GCF_036365525.1. Lineage (NCBI taxonomy): Eukaryota > Metazoa > Chordata > Chondrichthyes > Heterodontiformes > Heterodontidae > Heterodontus > Heterodontus francisci. The sequence goes on along the minus strand of NC_090378.1, from coordinate 79,297,453 downwards.
CCCTGAAATAAAGGTCAATCTTCCCTCCTCCCTTTCCCCTACAAAGAAATATTTGATCTTCACTCTCCATGTCTCCCTGGCAACAAGATTTTGAATTCACTGCATGGGACAAACCCATGTACTAACTTACTGTCTTATCATTCCTCTTGAAAGGTAAATAGAAATGCTCAACTTGTTCCCTTTATTGTAATGAATGTATTAACAATTTTAGCTCAGGTAGATGAATAGCTTCCATTTGGAAATTCATAACCCTTACCCTGAATTACCCATTTAAAACTTCATCTATAGACATTAATATTAAAGTCTGAAAGAAATGACTATTGAGCAGTTAAATTTCAGGCTGGATCAAAAGCATCCCACTTTGTGTTATTAGTTCATCTTTACCCAAAGTGACTGCTGCAGTTTGTATTAAGTATTACAGTTGCTTTGTTTACATTACACCTTACAGCAGGATAACTGTGAGACTATCAGACTCTGAGTTATAAACCAACTAGACAGGCCTGTATCATTTTAAGCTGCTGGAGTGTTAGCAGGTGAGGTCACACAACCATCAACACTAATTCTGTTAATAGAATCTGTCAACAGATAACAGCAAGGTCTAATGCTACACTTATTTGGAGCAGCACATTATATACGTTTTGGATAGGAAGGTGATTATATAGGCATGAAGCCCTGGTATTGGTATAAGGCTCGACTGGGCACTCTACTAAATGGTTACATTGCAGATTTAATTCATGACTAAAAACATACTGAATTAAAGCATATATTCTATGTCATAAACAGAAATAAAAATAATTGTACAGCATTCCAAATGTTGACAGCATGTGAAAAGCAGACAAGATTCTAGTAATTTATCTGTATATATTATAATGAGAAACAGCTATAGCAAGAAACTAAATTACGACAGGTGACAATGTCTATCTTTTGTAGAGATAGTCCAATACTTCGAGGAAGACTTGAAAATGGAATATATTGTGCAGATTATTTTGTTGCCATTACATATCCTGCTTTCAAAGAGAAAGTTGCTGGCTTTAAACCTTCTGCAGTTCTTTTGAATTTTTATAATAGCCATCTCTTCTGTGCTGTTCCACTCTTCTTAACTCTACCTCATTTTTTCACACTCTCTTCTATTATTGTTTGGAACAATTGGATATGGATTTTGATTTCTTTTCTCCAAGTCCATTCTACCCCTATCTCTGTTTGCCCACGTAAGCCCATATGTGGAGAAAAAGACAATTAAAAATAAAATAAAATCAAGCACAGACCTCTTCCCTTGTCACTTCAAAAGGATATGGCAAGAATAGGAAGTGCTGCCCAGTATAATCTGGAAACCATAGATTATTATAAGAACTCCTAGTAAAGATCTCAGATCAAGTGGAACCAGGGTTTTTGGGTTCTTAGACATCTCACAATACAATCGTTTTTATGGAGCTTGAGCTTCAAGGTGGTTTACTTCACTTTGTGGTGATACAATGGATTAAATTTCTGCAATGATGCAATGCTCACTATTTTGATACACCATCAATTCCTTCACCTCTGCTTCTGCATCAATGACCATCTATATCTGAGAATTCTTGTCATCTTCTTTAGCTTCATCTTGGTTCAGTGTATTTTGTTCCTTCTCCTTTTCAGAAAAAACAAGTAATATTTCAGTGTCTATTGTATTCACTGTCGTACTCACTTCTTGAACTCCCTCTTTCTGCAAAATTGGAGCACTCCCAGAAACAGAATTAGACTCAGTGTTATCAACACAAGGCTCCTTTTCCAAATATTCATCTATTTTTAGTGGCATGTCCTCTTTTTTAGGTTCTGCAGCCTTCTCATCTTGACCTTCCACATGTTCATTAACTATTGCTGGTAAATTTTCTTCCAACTCCTTGTTTTCCTCACTCTGGCCTTCCACAAGTTCAACAACTGTGGATGGTGAACCTTTGGGTTTATTACTTGTCTCACCTTCGCTTTCTGCAAGTTCAACTGTTGACGGTGAGCCTTTGGGTTCATCACCTTCCTCAGGCTGGTCTTCCACAAGTTCCTCAACTGTTGATGGTGAGCCTTTGGGTTCATCACCTTCCTCAGGCTGGTCTTCCACAAGTTCCTCAACTGTTGATGGTGAACCTTTGGGTTCATCACCTTCCTCAGGCTGGTCTTCCACAAGTTCCTCAACTGTTGATGGTGAGCCTTTGGGTTCATCACCTTCCTCAGGCTGGCCTTCCACAAGTTCCTCAACTGGTGCTGGCGGGTTTTCGACTTTATGTTCCTTATTTTCCTCACTAGGAGATTCCACAAGTTCAATCGCTGGTGGCACATCTTCCTCTTTTGTTTCTACGTCCTTCATATATTCATCCACCTTTGGGCCAGATTCCTTGTGTACTTCAACATGGCTTTCATCATTTGTTTTGGACAGCAAAGCTTCCTGATTCTCAGAACCCTCATTAACTGGCACAACTGCCACTGTTAATAGATCATGTATTACTTTTAAACTATCGGGAGCTGGCGGAGTTGTCCTTTCTTCCTGCTTTTCAGCTTCTTGTCTGTTCTGACATTCATTTCTGAGTATATTCTCATTGCTGTTTTTGTCATCTAATTTGATTGTTTTTTCAGCTTCCTGATAAGCAATTGTGATGGAACTAGTTTCCTGCATTGTGCTGGTATCTGTTTGGGTTATCACGTCTCCATTTTGTTTAGAATCAAGTGTAGCTTGAAGAATTTCATCACCAGATTCCTCCTGAGGGACTGATGATTGCTGACTTTCCTGTTTCTCATTGAGTAAAGGATCTGATGTGTGATTAGAAATTTGTGTAGTCACTTTTTCTCCAGCTTCTAACTCCTCAGAATATGACCCTTCAGGCGGTGTTTTGGCAGGGCTCCTTGGTTGAGAATCTGGTGGTGTCTTTCCTTCATTTTTATCAGTGAGATTGCTATCGCTGTCACTAGTATAAGTCATGTTGTCTTCAAAAAGATTGTGTTTCTTCAAAATGGCAGCTTCGTTCACCACTATCAAGAAAAGGCAATTTGTTTTTCAAATGAAAATAAATTAAAACAATGCAGTTTACCTTACAGAAATGCAGCATTTCTATTAAAAATTTCACAAAGCTGTAATCAGACAAAAATGGAGGCTGAGCCAAAGAAGGAGATATTAGCATGGTTAGCTAAAAGCTCGGTCAAAGAGGTGGGGTTTAAAGCATGTCTTGAAGGAGAGGGAGGTGCAGAGCAGGACAGTATAGAATGAGAATTCCAGAGTGTGGGGTCAAAATAACTGAAGGCACAATCGCCAATGGTGGGACGAAGGAGGATAATGTGGCTAAATGTACAAAAAGCTAAAGAGACATGAAGAAGAGATGGGCTAACCAACCATAGCAGAGTCACAGAGGATGTCATTTGTGACTTCAGTTATGTATATTTCAGTGTTGCATAGGGGCAGAAAGCTGATTGGAGAGATTCAAATATGGCGTTGTAGAAAAGATGGGCAGGGATTTGAGGGACAATAATGCGTTCAAGGATTTTGGAGAGGCAAGACAGGTTGGAGAGTCTCAATGAAATTGTGTATTTTTCTTTTGTGCCTCTTTGCCGTGCCCTGTTCCCACCTTTGCTGTTGCCAGGTCCTCTACTTGAGGATACACTTTAAAAGTGGCACAAAAGCAACTATAACAACAATTTGTCCCAAGGCTGTTTGCAAGAGCATTATCAATCAAAATTTAACACTGAGCCACAGAAAGAGATATCGGGCTGAATTTTATGCTGCCCTAGCGGGTCGGTTGGTGGCGTGGGGGCGGCGTAAAATTGAGCGGGAAGCTCCGGGAGACCTACCCGCCCCGCTTCCGCCTCCGGCCAAATTTACGGCGTGCCTGATTGAGGGCCGCCCAAGCCTCCCAACCCACCCCCGGGATCCAAGACACCCCCCCTCCCCCCAAATGACCACTCCAGCCTCACCAAGAAAGGACCGATCCCCCTGGTGAGGCTACCCCAACTTACTTTCCCTCCAGGGTCCATGGCATCGGCTGGGCTGCAGTCCCAGCAGTGGCCACCGCTCCCAGTAGCGCTGCTGGGACTAAGAGCTGGCCGGCAGCTCACTGAGGCAAGACCTCCTACCTCAAGCGGGTGGAAGTCCCGCCTCAGGACAATTAAAGCCCAGGGACCCGTAAAATGTGGGACAGATCCCCGGGCTAAGCGGAAGCGGGTTCGCCACCGACTTTCATGTAGGTGGCGAATTCCTGTCCACCTAAGGTAAAATCCAGCCCATCAGGACAGATGACCAAAGCTTGGTCAAAGAGATAGGTTTTAAGGAGCACCTTAAACAGGAAAGACAGGTGGAGAGGTTTAGGAAGTGAATTTCAGAGCTTAGGGCCAAGGCAGCTGAAAGCATGGCTGCCAATGGTGGAGTGATTATAATCTGAGTTGCGCAAGATGCCAGAATTGGAAGAGCACAGAGATCTTTGAAGGGTCTTGGGACTGAAGGAAGGTACAGGAATAGGGAGGGTTGAGGCCATGGAGGGACTTTAAAACAAAGAGGGCACCAATGTAGGTTAGTGAACACAGCGCTGATGGGTGAACGGTACTTGGTGCGAGTTAGGACACGGGCAGCAGACTTTTGGACAACCTCAAGTTTACGGAGGGGCCAGACAAGAAAGCATTGGAATAGTGAAGTTGGGAGATATCGAAGGCATGGATGAGGGTTTCAATAGCAGATGAGCTGAGGCAGGGTTGGAGTTCGGCAATGTTACATAGGTGAAAGTAGGCGGTCCAGGTGCTGGAGCAGATACGTGATCAGAAGCTCATCTTGGGGTCAAAACAACAGCAATTATGTGAACAGCTAACAGAGTTTTTTGTGGGACCAAAGATAATCACTTCAGTCTTCCCAATATTTAGTTGGAGAAAATTTCACCTCATTCAATAGTGGATATTAGCTGTGTGGCAAATCAGAGACAATGGAGAGGTCAGAGAGGTGGTGTTGGGATAGAGCTAAGTGTTACCAACGTACATGTGAAACCTGCCGTTGTGTTTTTAGAGGCCGTCGCCTTGGGGCAGCACCTGGATGAGAAATAAAAGGGGATAGATCCTTGAGGGACTCCGGGGTAATGGTGGGGATGAGGGATGGGAAGCCATTGTAGGTGATACTCCAGTTATGATTCGATAGCTCAGAACTGAATCAGGTGAATGAACTCCCACCCAGCTGGATTTTTGGCTACACTAGGGCTGGGATCAGAGGCTGGCGGGAGCTAAAAATAGCCCCACCAGCCGGTGTGCTGGTTGCCCGCCTCCATCCTGCCTCTAGACCATTTTTGCAGAGGAGGGATTGGGGGTTGGCAGGGCTACCTGACTGCTTGCGGTGGGTAGCTGATCAGGCTCATTAAGAACCTAATGGAGGGCAATTAAAAGGAAGCTGATTGGAATTTTCCAGTGTCAATGTTTGTGACAAGAAAGTCCATGAGCTCCTCACACTTGTTGGGCTGGATTTAATGGGTCCCCTGGAGATTGGCTAGGAGGCGGGGGGCCCATAGAATTGCGGCGGGAGGGTGGAGGGCCGTCACCTTCCCGTCACACCGCAATTTAGTCGAAGGCGGGATATGCCGACGACAGCCTTTACTCCCAGAGAACAACTGAGGCCACTTAAGGGCCTTTACCCCCCGTTGTTGGCATTAAGCCAGCGGCAGGGGTGCCTCCTCCACGTGGGAAGTCGCCCAGTAAAACGAGGTGACCTCCAGTGGGCTTGGGGAGGGGGCCTTCTCAGTCGGCAATCTGTGGCCCATGGGGGCCCCCGGCAGAAAACAACCCATCTCCCTGAACCATCCTTCCTCCTCGAACCATCCTTCCTCCCCCGCCATCACCAGGGCCTGCTGGACTGGACCTGGCAACCCACCTCACTTGCCTGAAGTCCACATCTCCAGTACTGGGCCTAGTTTCCAGGCTTCTTGCAATATCAGCAGTGGCCACTGCTGGGGATGGGACAGGGATCCCAGTGCTGGGCTGTTAATTGCCTGTAAATAAGTGCCATTAAATAGAGCCGGGGGAGGGCTCCAAATGGCCAAGGCGGCTTACCCACCGCTTTTTCAGCCCGGCGCTGGGAGCCCTGCCACCTCTACTAAATTCTGCCTGTTGTTGGAGGTGAGGGTGGGGGAGGCATGGTAAAGTGGTTTAAGTAGATGTTTTGTGGTGGAGAAGAGAAACTGGGGGTTAACTTAGCATTCAGGATGATCTTTTTATAGTGAGCAAGTCCAACCAGCCTTATCTGTGATAGACACGATGGGAGCAGTGAGGGCACATGAGATGGCGAGGTCGTGAGCATGAGTAGAGAGAGCTTTATATGGAGGGAGAGATTTAGGGAGGAAAGGAGTGCATTGAACTCAGAGGAGAGACAGCATGATAGATTGAGATAGAGGTTGAAATCTCCAAGGAGAAGTCACTATGTGAAGATAGGTCAGTGAGAAACTTGGCATAATATTTGGGTTTCACACATGAGCTTTCCTTTATAGATCCCTATTAGTCAACTGACAGTCTCAAACCCTCTCCTACCTACCGTAACCTGCTGTGAGCAGGTGAGCGGGACATCTTCCGGAACCTTTTTTTCTCTTTAATGAAAATTAAGGAATGTTGGCTATATCTACAGGTTAAATTACAAGGCCAGATCCTACTGCTATTTTATTGTAATTGTTTTGATTTGTCATAAGCTTATATTCAGGACTGTTTTTGCACTGTCGACTTTTCAGAACTACCAGCTGTTTTGAAGCTTTGGCTCATTTTTTAAGGTTGGCATGTATAAAAATACTCTTTACCTTTGACCACCTCCCTGAGAATTGTTTGAAGTAAAATTTCTTCATAAATATTCTCCACTTGAATGAGTTTTGTGTAATCTGCAAAGATGTATTGCTCAAATTTCTGAAGCTCCTGTCCAAGCAGAAAAAGAAGTTAATGCTCAGCTCTTTGCTAACCAGTGAAATGTTTTACACTTACCATCCTTCTCCATTCAGACTTTCACTTTGTCTCATCAGCTCTAATACAATGTTTGCACCCATTAAGTCAGCATGTTCCACAAGACATGGACCAGTGCTCAGAAAATCCTTTAGATTTTTGAATGAAGTCTTTCAATATAGGAGAGTCGAGTGTATAACCTCAACATATTTGGAGACCCATGGACTGATTATTGCCCCGCCTGATTTTCTTCCCTCCTGTTCTTACTGCCAATATTATAAAATAAAATGATGCCAATTAACTGAACAATTTTTTAATTCCTAGAGTTACTGAAATTCAAAAAACTTCTTAAAATGAAATCATGCAGTCTTTGTGATTGCTTGAATGCTTAACCTCTGAAATTTCTCTGTGCTATTCTCACAAAATCCTTAATCTATTTATTCTGAAATCGCAGAGGGAGGAATTTCAGATGTTAAGAATCTGAAACGTTTATCCCACAGCATAATTTCATAGTTGTAATATTTAAGGTTATTATGCAGAAATTAGATTTAGAACAGTTGTCTGATTAATTGGACGGTTTAATTCTGTTGAAGAAAATTGTCACAGGCTAGATTTAAAAAAAGACAAACATTGCATATTGATTCATAAGGAGCTTACGGAGAGAGCTGATGTTAAAATTGCAGACTGAAGATTGAAGCATTCTCAAAGTTTATTGAAAGTGGAACAATAAAGTCTGGTACCAGCCCAGATTTCCTTCAAGCCACAAACTCAATATCCTACTCCTAATTTATATATTTCTCTCTATTCTGTTTCAGTTGTTTTGCTTTCTTCAGGTGACTGCAGTATGATTTTCTTTCCCTCACACCTTATGAGGAAGCACTTAGTCAGGCCTCTATCTAATAGCTTCCATTGATGACGACTATTCATCTCAGTTCCAGTGCTACAGAAGGAGAAACAAAACCCAGTAAAGTGCACTTCGCCATCAAATATTCTGTGAACATTCATGGCCCAGGATCTCAAGTGAACAGCAATATAAAAGATATCTACAGCAACTATAACAATCCCCTCTTCCCGAATCATACACATCTTTTCCAGTCTTCAGGGAAAGGGAAATTAAAAAAATGTGAACTCCGATTTTCAGTCAACTGTTTATGTTCAACTGTTTCAGAAGTTGTCGATCCTGCCCTGAAATTTAAACCAGGCAGATTCCACAACACCATGAACATAGGATATTACAGCTGCTTTTACTTGAAGCAGTTCTGTAACATAAATGTGACATTGGTAAACATGTACAAAAGTGAGGAGAACTAGAAAGAAACATTCCTGGGTCCTGCAATTATGCCCATGGGATATTAGCATATGAACACTTAACGTGTTTGACAGAAATTCCACTCTCCAGTTTGAGTGCTGGAGTTAACCCATGGGATAATGACTCTACTAAATCATAAAAGTGAGGAATTTCAGACAAGTGTGTTTAAGTGTTGCTACACTAGTATCCCAAGTCACTGTTGAGGCCAATATCTCAAAATTTTACAAGTGTGCTTTAAGGAATTGAACAGAGCGCTATGACATAAAAAGATAAAAAGAAATTTTTTTCCAGAGTCCACTTTACCCCATAACATTCTGATTCCAGCATAGAACTTCACTTGGCAGGAATTGCTATTGCAGGAAATCAGGAGAACTGCAAATTGAGTGCACCAAGCTCTTTTTCCAATTCTCCACTCTGTGCTCCCACTGTGTGAATCTTTGTACTGGGGCAGAGTCTGTCAAAATTGACCTTTTCCTGTCATAACACTTGACTGTAGTATTTGTAATACAGTTGTAATACCACAATTGCAATCTCTGATGATGTATTCACTTACACGCTTATAACTTGGTGCCAATGTTTTCTGCAGTGTCGGCAATGTAATCTTGACCAGGGCTTCTTGGAACAACTTCTTCCTTACAGTGCTGCTGTCATGATCATATTGCTAGGAGACAAAACATTTGTTTGAAATCTTTGTAGAATCTCAAAATGTACCATGGACAAGGCAGAACTAAAAGGCAAAACAATGATGTTCAGTTAGAATGTTAAGGTTTAAATTTTGTTACGACCAGGTGAGAAAAGTGTCTAGGGGTCTCTTTCAGCCTTCACCTGGTTTTACTGTAACAGGATTTAATTTTTAAACACACTGTGTTTTGAGCTCCCCCTTTGGTGAATCCTTATTCACCGCTTTCCAATTATAAGGCAAAGAAATTAGCACAAACAGGCTTTATTAGGTTTAAAGAAGAAAAGTGAAATTTATTAAAACTTAAACTCTAATTCGGTTAACGCCCCTACGGATACATGCCGTGCCCACACTAGCATGCATATACAATACACACATGCAAATAGAGACAGAAAAGAGCAGAAGAAAAATAAAGTAGAGGTTTGAGGCAATCTCTGAAGAGGGGTTTTTGTTAATATGCTTTGAGCTCGCTGTAGTCCTTGCTTGTAGGTAGATCTTGCTTTTTGTTGGGGCCTAGTATTCTTCTTAAACCTTGTTCACTGTAGGAGACTTTTCTCTCTCGGGGTTCATGTGTCTTCAATGGGTCTTCAGTTCCGTGAGAAAGAGATGAGAGGAGACAGGAGAAAGGTCTTTTCCAGTCCAGGAGCAAACAGCTTTCTCTTCAAACATTGTTTCTCCAATTTAAAACTCCCCTAGTTGGCCAGCAGGTCGTCATGTGACTGACTGGTTTGACCAGGTCTCTTCTGTTAATTGGCAGCTTCTTAGCAGTCAACCTGGAATGCTAGCTTCTCCATCTTCAATGGCTGGTAATCAAAAGTCCATTGTGGATTGAATTGGAGCAGGGAATGGCCCCCTTGTCCTTTCCAAGTACTGTCTGTTACTATTCAAACGTCTTTCCAATCAAAGGTCAGGTGTCTTTTTTTAAAAGTAAGTTCTTTCTTTACTCCAGTAACAGTTTAAAAATTAATGTTCATGTGGTGAAATTAATGTGCCACATTCTTGGCAGGTGGGGGCCTGCATGACAATGTTCACTACATTAAAAAAAACCACTCCATACATAATCAATACTGAATATAAGAATTCTTTTAACAAACTACATATATGTTTGGGGAAGTACTATTAAAGGGCAGAGTGCCTCTTGTACCACCTGATCTGTCTGGTATCCCTCCGTGGGTCCTCCTGTTTCTTCCAGACACATCAGATAGAAGGATTCCCATCAGGAAACTCACTGATGCCAATAACAGTATGAGGGACAAAAATGTTAATAAATTAGAACAACTGGAACAAAGCCTCAGGAGTGCCTAAGTGCCAGCAGTTTGAAAAAATGTTTCAAGAAAGCCCAGAAATGCCCTAAAACCAGATACTTTTAGCATTACTAGTCATTGAAATGAACTGCCACCTGTCTCACTCCCTGGTAACCCTGGATGCCTGGCTTGCTGAACATGCCTAACATCATGCATGTCCGCATATCAGAAATTCTGTGCAAGATGTCTCTGTCTCCAATAAGATACACTAGTGACTTCAACCAGAGATCACGCTGCAAGTGAAGGTGTCTATTAAAATAGGAACATAGGAACAGGATGAGGCCATTCTGGCCCTTCAGCCCGTTCCAGCTCGATCATGGCATCTTTGCACTGAACCCCATTTATCCTCCTTTGATCCATATACCTTGATGACCTTACCCAACAAAAATCTATCGCTCTAGTCTTGAACATTTTAATTGACCTGCATCCACAGCCTTTTTGGGGAGAGAGTTCCAGATTTCCACTATCTTCTATGTGAAAACTGTTTCCTGATTTCACTCCCAAGTAGTCTAGCTTTAATTTTACAATTATGCTGCCTTGTTCCAGATTTCACCCCTAGATCTGATAGGTTTTCTGCATCTACTCTAACAAATCCATTTATCATTCTATATACCTCAAATAGAGAACCCCTCAACCTTCTAAACCCAAGGGTAAACAAACCAAGTTTATGCAACCTGTCCTAATAATTTAATCCTGGTATAATCCCGGTGAATCTGCACCTCCTGCAAGGACAACATATCCTTCCTGAGGATTGGTGCTCAAAACTGAATGCAGTACTCTAGATGGGGTCTGACCAAGACTCTATACAACTGAAGCATAACTTTGTCACTTTTATATCCCAACCCTGTGAAATAAAGCCAACATTCCATTATCATTTTTGATTACATTTTGTACCTGTAGACTAACTTTTAGTAATTTCTGTACATGCATACCTAAATACCTTTGGTCCTTCGCAGCTCCGAGTCTCAGATTTGTCAGGTTCAATTTGTCTTTCTGAGATCCAAACTGGATGAGCTCAATTTTCCCACATTGAACTTCATCTGCCATCATTTTGCCCACACCCACAGACTGACTATGCCCTTTTGTAATTTCTTGCTCCCATCGACACAAGTTACTGTGCCTCCTAACTTTGTGTGATTTGCAACCTGGATATGAACATTCAATTCCTTCATCAAAGTCATTAATATATATGGCAATGCCCCAATACAGATCCGTGGGGATCACCACTTGTCATGTCCCACCAATCAGGGAGTGTTCCCTTTATCCCTACTCCATCTAACAAGTGGCAACATGGAACATGTGAATGGACAAATACTTTACACAATTACTTTCTTCAATGTTTTTTTTATTTTATTGTAGAATGTGAGTGTTGCTGGCAAGGCCAGCATTTGTTGCCAATCCGTAATTTCCCTTGAGAAGGTGGTGGTGAGCCACCATGTTGAACCGCTGCAGTCCATCTGGTGTAGGTACACCCACAGTGCTGTTAGGAAGGGAGTTCCAGGTTTTTGACCAAGCGACAGTGAAGGAACAGCGACACAGATCTAAGTCAGGATGATGTGTGACTTGGAGGGAAACTTGCAGGTGGTGGTGTTCCCATTAATCTGCTGCCCTTTCCCTTCTAGGTGGTAGAGCTCGTGGGTTTGGAAGGTGCTGTCAAAGGAGGCTTGGCGAGTTGCTGCAGTTCATTTTGTACACGGTACACACTGCTGCCACTGTGCGCCAGTGGTGGAGGGAGTGAATGTTTAAGCTTGTGGATGGGGTGCCAATCAATCGGGCTGTTTTTTCCTGGATGATGTTGAGCTTCTTGAGTGTTGTTGGAGCTGTACTCATCCAGGCAAGTGAAGAGTATTCCATCTCACTCCTGACTTGTGCCTTGTAGATGGTAGACAGGCTTTGGGGAGTCAGGAGGTGAGTTACTCGCTGCAGAATTCCTATCCTCTGACTTGCTCTTGTAGCCACAGCATTTATACGGCTTATCCAGTTAAATTTCTGGTCAAAGGTTAACAAGTCAAGTCCAACATGGCAGTTAGATTTAATTTGTAAATGTCTCTAGTATTACTGCAATTACGAGATACACATTTTATAAGTTCCTTACCTTTAACACTCGTTGCTTAACCTTTTCAATGGATGTTACAGTTTTTGATGGTTTGTTCTTCAGTGAGACAGACAACAGTTGTTCAAATGTGTAGACTGCATTGTCCATCAGCTGAGGATAATAAATTGTAGCTTTAACCCCAGTAAGACTGAATTAGGAACCAAAGTTAAAATGAATTTAATGTAAAATGCATATCATTACATAATCACCATTTATGAATAATTAAGATTTATTAAATTTTAAGCCCAGGCAGGGTAGGTAAATTGCAGAATGAGTCTCAGTTTCCCAAGCTCAATGTCAGCAAAATCAAAGCCATTCCCTTTCTCTCTTACCAGCACCTATGCACCTGTGGCACCATTTTAACAACATCTCTGGCTTCTTATTCAGGCTGGGCCAATAAAATGCAATTTTCACATTTTGTTCCACTGAGTTGAGCTTTTTGCTCTACATCCCCAAAACATTATCTCCGCACAGTCTTACTGATACCTTCAATTGCTGAAACCCTCATTCGCTTCAACATTACCTTGAGCATCAATTTCTCAGATCCCCCCCTCATTGGCCTCCCAACCACCATCATTCATAAACTCACACTAATCTAAAATTCTGCAACTTAAATCCTCTCACTCAAAAGGACTTGTTATTTATTTATTTTATTTAGAGATACAGCACTGAAGCAGGCCCTTCGGCCCACCAAGTCTGTGCTGACCAACAACCACCCATTTATACTAACCCTACAGTAATCCCATATTCCCTACGACCTACCTACACTAGGGGCAATTTACAATGGCCAATTTACCTATCACCTGCAAGTCTTTGGCTGTGGCAGGAATCATCCTTTCCCTGTTACCTGTGCCCCAGTAGAACAAATTCATGATTCTCATCCTTGTTTTCAAATCCTCACCATACCATATTTGAGGAATCTTCTTCAGCCATATATCCCAATTCTTTCTGCCTGTTCTGCTCATTCATGGTTTCTGCTCACCCTCTGCTCCATTAACAGAGATTGATCTTTTTGCCATTATATCCCGGAGTTCCACTTTGGCTTGTTACCTCTCTCACTCTGCTTTCAAAGGCCTCCAAATAGAGAAAGAGAGTTAGAGGACAAAAGCTGCGGGGAAAATTTAGAGATCTGCAAGAACTACAGAGTGGTGATAGTGCGGGACTTTAATTATCCAAATATCGATTGGGATAATGTTAGCGTAAAGGATAAGAAGGGGGAGGAATTTCTGAAATGTGGTCAGCAGAATATCCTTGACCAGTATGTTCTTGGTCCAACTAAGAAGGAGGAATTGCCAGATCTGGTGCTGGGAAATGAGATGGGCCAAGTGGACCAAGTATCTATGGGGGAACACTTGGGTAAGTGTGATCATTGTATCATAAGGTTTAGATTCAAAGGAGAAGAGCAAGGAACAATCTAAAGTAGAACTTCTAAATTGGAAGAGTGCTAACTTCAATGAGGTGAGAAGGGATCTAGCCAGGGTAAAATGGAAACAAAGATTGACAGGGAAAACTGTAACAGAACAATGGATGATTTTTCAGTAAGAGATGTTTCAGATACAGGCTGGGTACATTCCAACAAGGGGGAAAGGTCCTTGAATGACATTGGAGATACAGAATATGATGAAACAAAAGAAGGATCTATGATGCACGTCAGGTGAATTCTTCAAGTGAGAAAGAACCAGGCCAAATATAATAAGTTGGGAGGGGAGGTGAAGAGGAAAATAAGACTGGCAAAGAAAAAATATGAGAATAGAATGGCAGTTCACATAAAAGGAAACCCAAAAATCCTCCACCGGCATGGAAACAGTAAGCGGATTGTAAGAAATGGGGTGAGGCCTATTAGAGACAAAGATGGGGATGTGTGCTTACTGGTGCAGGGCAAGGCTAGAATACCTAATGAGTACTTTGTATCAGTGTTTACTAAGGAAGAGGATGCTGACTAAATATCAGTGGAAGCTGAGATGGTAGACATATTGGATGAGGTGAAAATTGATAGGCAGGAGCTACTGGAAAGGCTGGCTATGCTTAGAGTGGATAAGTAGCCTGATCCTGATGGTTTGCCTCCCAGGTTGCTAAAGGAATTGGGAGTAGAGTTAGCAGAAGGGCTTGTCATAATCTTCAATCTTCCCTTGATACAAGAGAGGTGCCAGAGGATTGGAGAGTGGCAAATGTGACACCCTTATGCAAAACAGGGTATAAAGGACATTCTTCATAACTATAGGCCGGTCAGTATATCATCAGTGGTGGGTAAGGTTTCAGAAACAATAATCAGGGAAAAAATCAACAGGCACTTGGAGAGGTTTGAGTTAATTAAGGAGAGTCAGCATAAATTTGTAAAAGGCAGATTGTGTTGGACTAATTGAATTTTTTGATGAAGTAACAGAGAAGTTTGATGAAGGGAAAGCAAGGCATGTTGTCTATATAGATTTTAAGAAAGTCTTTGACAAAGTACCACATAAAAGGCTGGTTAACAAAATTGAGGCTCATGGAATCGGTTTGAGCATCCAAATAGACGTTCTGCCTACCACACAAATGAGTAATGTGATATATGAATTCCAATGCTCATGCAATGCCAGGTATGTAGGGTGCATGTCCCAACGAATGGGGAATCATATCAAACAGCATCTCCCTTCGGCTGTTCGCAAAAGGCAGAGTACTGATGGTAATCAACCAGCCGTATTTGCAAAACTCAGAACACAATGGAGGGAATTTTATGCTATTCCCCACGATGGGTTTGGAGGTGGGGAGAGCAATTAATCGGGTGCGATGGTGGTGGGGGTGGAGGGGGGGGGGGAAATACCGTCACCTTCCTACCTCTGCTGAAATTAAGCCCAGGGCGGGAAGGCCTGTGAACAGCCTTTCTGCCCCGCCACCAATTGAGGCCTTTAATTGGGCAATAATGCCCAATTGGCCTCATCCTGCTGCTGCCGCAATTAGCCATGTGGTGGGCAGGCCTGTCGCCACACGGGGAGCACAGCAAGAAAAACTGTGCGGGTTGCTTGACAGCTCCAGAACGGTGGGCGGGTGGGGGTTCCTCGTTAAAAGGAACTTAGTGCCTGAATGAGGGACTGGCCTTGGGAAGGGGGGAGGCTGCTGAGAGCCACCCTCCCGCCCTAGCTGCCAGCCCCCCTACACACCCCTCCCCCACGACCCTGACACCGCGAGACCCCTCCCGCCCTGACCTAGCTGTGGCCTGGATCCAGCGCTGGTCCACGGCCTCAGGTGGGTGCTTCATCGGCAGCAGCCACCGCCTCCATGGTGGTGCTGCTCAGTTAAAGAGCTGCTGGCCTCTGATTGGCTGGTCACCGTGTCCTTGATCCCGTGGAAGGCCCGGCGCTGTCAAGTGCCTAATTGGCACTTAATTCAGCGGGCCTCCCTCAGAAGGGGCGACACAGGGTTCTCAGCGGCACTTTTGCCAGAGGTCTTGACCCCCATCGCCCGAATAATATCCCAGTCAATGTCTAACATTCAATGTAATTCCGCGATTGGACGGCACTTGCTGAGCAATCCCAAGTGTGCTAAGAATTACACTAATAATCGAGTTAAGATTATCAGTTGGGCTTACAATGTGGCTCACTTATGCTCGCTAGAAGCTACATATATTCATACACAGGGACCTTTCCTCTGCGGGCAAAAGGGACATGTCCAGGCATTGCACCCCATTTTTAAATTCAACAAAAGCGTGGGGGACAATAGTTCCCTGGTGCATTCTCCATTGCAATGCCTTGACCAATCAGAATCGACTTGCTAACCAATCAGCACCGTTTACTCATGCAGTATAAATTGTTGCTCCCTTTGAAATTTGGCATTCTTGCGTCTGTCCTGATGAGTGAAAGACGAAAAATTTCAGCAGCATGGCTTTTTTCAGCAAAACTCAACTTCTGTACTGCCAAGTCACTGTATATATAAATGACTTGGATATTGGAATACAGAGTAAAATTTCTAAATTTGCTGATGATACCAAACTTGGAGGTGTGGCAGTGAGGTCGATACCAATCAATTGCAACAGGAGCTAGCAGAATGGGCAGACAAGTGGCAGATGGAATTTAATATAGAGAAGTGTGGGGTAATGCATTTTGGCATAAGGGATAGAGAGAGGCAGTATAGGCTAAATGACACAGTTCTAAAGAGTGTGCAGGGACAGAGGGACCTGGGGGTTCATGTGCATAGATCTTTGAAGATGGCAGGACATATTGAGAGAGTAGTTAGCAAAGCATATGGGATCTTGGGCTTCATTAATAGAGGTATTGAGTACAAAAGCAGGGAGGTTATGCTGAACTTGTATAAAGCTCTGGTTAGGCACAACTAGACATAGCATTCAGATCTGGTCACAATACTTTAGGAAGGATGTGAGGGTCCTTGAGAGAGTGTAGAGGACATTTACCAGAATGATTCCAGGGTTGAGAGATTTTAGTTACAAGGTTAGAATTAGAACATTACAGCGCAGTACAGGCCCTTCGGCCCTCGATGTTGCGCCGACCTGTGAAACCATCTGACCTACACTATTCCATTTTCATCCATATGTCTATCCAATGACCACTTAAATGCCCTTAAAGTTGGCGAGTCTACTACTGCTGCAGGCAGGGCGTTCCACGCCCCTACTACTCTCTGAGTAAAGAAACTACCTCTGACATCTGTCCTATATATATCACCCCTCAACTTAAAGCTATGTCCCCTCGTGTTTGCCATCACCATCCGAGGAAAAAGACTCTCACTATCCACCCTATCTAACCCTCTGATTGTCTTATATGTCTCTATTAAGTCACCTCTCCTCCTCCTTCTCTCCAACGAAAACAACCTCAAGTCCCTCAGCCTTTCCTCGTAAGACCTTCCCTCCATACCAGGCAACATCCTAGTAAATCTCCTCTGCACCCTTTCCAAAGCTTCCACATCCTTCCTATAATGCGGTGACCAGAACTGCACGCAATACTCCAGGTGCGGTCTCACCAGAGTTTTGTACAGCTGCAGCATGACCTAGTGGCTCCGAAACTCGATCCCCCTACTAATAAAAGCTAACACACCATATGCCTTCTTAACAGCCCTATTAACCTGGGTAGCAACCTTCAGGGATTTATGTACCTGGACACCAAGATCTCTCTGTTCATCTACACTACCAAGAATCTTCCCATTAGCCCAGTACTCTGCATTCCTGTTACTCCTTCCAAAGTGAGTCACCTCACACTTTTCCACATTAAACTCCATTTGCCATCTCTCAGCCCAGCTCTGCAGCCTATCTATGTCCCTCTGTACCCTACAACATCCTTCGGCACTATCCACAACTCCACCGACCTTAGTGTCATCCGCAAATTTACTAACCCACCCTTCTACACCCTCTTCCAGGTCATTTATAAAAATGACAAATAGCAGTGGCCCCAAAACAGATCCTTGCGGTACACCACTAGTAACTAAACTCCAGGATGAACATTTGCCATCAACCACCACCCTCTGTCTTCTTTCAGCTAGCCAATTTCTGATCCAAAGCTCTAAATCACCTTCAACCCCATACTTCCGTATTTTCTGCAATAGCCTACCGTGGGGAACCTTATCAAACGCCTTACCTTGGAGAAGCTGGGGTTGTTCTCCTTGGAGCAAAGGTGATTGAGGGGAGATTTGACAAGTTGTACAAGATTTTGACAGGTTTAGATAAAGTAGACAAAGAAAAGCTGTTCCCATTAGCTGACAGTACAAGGGGACACGGATTTAAGGTTTTTGGCAAGAGATGCAAGGGGATGTGAGGAGGAACCTTTTTTACACAGCGAGTGATAATCACCTGGAACTCGCTGCCTATGAGGATGGTGGAAGCGGAAGCAATGAATGATTTCTAAAGGAAATTGGATGGGCACTTGAGGGATATAAACTTGCAGGGCTACAGGTATAGAGCAGGGCAATGGGACTGACTGGATTGCTCTACAGAGAGCTGGCATAGACTCAATGGGCTAAATGACCTCCTTCTGTGCCATAATGACTCTAAGACTCTATAGCTCTATGACTTTATGACTCAATGACTTCTAAAAAGTTCTCTTGATCTGTGCTAAGTTAACTGATTTTATGTGGCCAGTAGTAGAGGTGTTGCAGCTGATTCCAGCTGGGTTATGGAGGGAAAAATCACATAAGGTTCTCACATATAATTACTCCGCTGATCCCACTGATCCAATGGCAGATTTGTCCCATTCCATAGCAGAGGAACACCTAAACTACCCCAATGTTACCCCGGCTAAGATGAAAAACCATGGATGGATCCTAGGATCCTCCTAGTTTCTGCTGCTGAGTGCTATGTCACACAATGCATATATATGTTGAGTCATCCTGGGAATTATTGTTAACATTTCCAACAGGTTCAGATACAACCTATGTGGACGACTCAGAAACCTGTGGAACTTTGATGATGTGCCAGTGGGCACCCTATAATACATACCTCTTGCATGAAGTTCTGAGTTGTTTGAATAAGCCATTGTGTATTGGTGAACTTGAAACGGTTCTTCAGCTCCTGTAGTTGGTCTTGAAGAGGGCTAACTTTATGATAGCAAGGCTGCATCTTCACAGCGTTAAAAGGAAGGTTCATCAGTGGAGTCAGGTGCTAAGCAAAAGAAGTAAGATCAAAGTGAGAAATTAGTAATTGAACAACAAGTGTTTTAGTTAAGTTGAGGTTATTGATAATAGGCATATAACTCTCAGCACTACATGAACTGCTATGCCTGTGCTGGGACGAGGGAGCAGTACCCCAGGACATGCGCGATGCCAACATCATCACCCTCTATAAAAACAAAGGTGACCGCGGTGACTGCAACAACTACCGTGGAATCTCCCTGCTCAGCATAGTGGGGAAAGTCTTTGCTCGAGTCGCTCTGAACAGGCTCCAGAAGCTGGCCGAGCGCGTCTACCCTGAGGCACAGTGTGGCTTTCGTGCAGAGAGATCGACTATTGACATGCTGTTCTCCCTTCGTCAGATACAGGAGAAATGCCGTGAACAACAGATGCCCCTCTACATTGCTTTCATTGATCTCACCAAAGCCTTTGACCTCGTCAGCAGACGTGGTCTCTTCAGACTACTAGAAAAGATCGGATGTCCACCAAAGCTACTAAGTATCATCACCTCATTCCATGACAATATGAAAGGCACAATTCAACATGGTGGCTCCTCATCAGAGCCCTTTCCTATCCTGAGTGGTGTGAAACAGGGCTGTGTTCTCGCACCCACACTTTTTGGGATTTTCTTCTCCCTGCTGCTTTCACATGCGTTCAAATCCTCTGAAGAAGGAATTTTCCTCCACACAAGATCAGGGGGCAGGTTGTTCAACCTTGCCCGTCTAAGAGCGAAGTCCAAAGTACGGAAAGTCCTCATCAGAGAACTCCTCTTTGCTGACGATGCTGCTTTAACATCTCACACTGAAGAATGCCTGCAGAGTCTCATCGACAGGTTTGCGTCTGCCTGCAATGAATTTGGCCTAACCATCAGCCTCAAGAAAACGAACATCATGGGGCAGGATGTCAGAAATGCTCCATCCATCAATATTGGCGACCACGCTCTGGAAGTGGTTCAAGAGTTCACCTACCTAGGCTCAACTATCACCAGTAACCTGTCTCTAGATGCAGAAATCAACAAGCGCATGGGTAAGGCTTCCACTGCTATGTTCAGACTGGCCAAGAGAGTGTGGGAAAATGGCGCACTGACACGGAACACAAAAGTCCGAGTGTATCAGGCCTGTGTCCTCAGTACCTTGCTCTACGGCAGCGAGGCCTGGACAACGTATGCCAGCCAAGAGCGACGTCTCAATTCATTCCATCTTCGCTGCCTTCGGAGAATACTTGGCATCAGGTGGCAGGACTATATCTCCAACACAGAAGTCCTTAAAGCGGCCAACATCCCCAGCTTATACACACTACTGAGTCAGCGGCGCTTGAGATGGCTTGGCCATGTGAGCCGCATGGAAGATGGCAGGATCCCCAAAGACACATTGTACAGCGAGCTCGCCACTGGTATCAGACCCACCGGCCGTCCATGTCTCCGTTATAAAGACGTCTGCAAACGCGACATGAAATCGTGTGACATTGATCACAAGTCGTGGGAGTCAGTTGCCAGCATTCGCCAGAGCTGGCGGGCAGCCATAAAGACAGGGCTAAATTGTGGCGAGTCGAAGAGACTTAGTAGTTGGCAGGAAAAAAGACAGAGGCGCAAGGGGAGAGCCAACTGTGCAACAGCCCCAACAAACAAATTTCTCTGCAGCACCTGTGGAAGAGCCTGTCACTCCAGAATTGGCCTTTATAGCCACTCCAGGCGCTGCTTCACAAACCACTGACCACCTCCAGGCGCGTATCCATTGTCTCTCGAGATAAGGAGGCCCAAAAGAAAGAAAATATAACTCTGTAGAACGTTTCTTAGTAATCCTTTGAATACTGACTTTTTTCTGCCTTAAATGGAAAAATAAGCAATTTGTTTTTGCAAATTTCTTTCAGACTAAATTTCCTGCACATTGCTTGACCTTTCCTAAATACCTCCACCAGGCATCTTTTTCTAACCAAGAGCAACCTGGGTTGTGTGCAATCATACTGGTAGCAGGTAATCTACTTTCGCAGCCCCAGCTTGCAGTTCACAACCCTGTATGCCTTAGATGAAAGATTTGATTCCACCAACATGTGTCTTTTACTCAAGCAGATCCCCTACCTAGAAGCCAGCCTAATAGACAGGCTTGACTCCATGTCGGGCAGGGAACATTTCGAAGAAGGCCACAGGCCAGAAGCAGGTAGGGAATCTGCAGCTGAGTTTGTGCAAGAGTGAGGGTGGGGTGGGTGGTGGGGGTGCAGATCTTTTGAGGGGGGGTTGATTGCCATCTCTGTTTGGGGGTTGGCAATTGCAGGGAGCTGTCTTACCTCTCATTGCCATGGGAGGGGAGGGAACGGAAGAAGGTAAGCTTGGATGGGCTGTGTGGAAGTACTCCTGCTCCTCTTGGCCCACAAGCAGTACTGTAAAGTCACTTAACCTTTTCCACAAAGCTGTCCTCGCCTCCCTTTAGCTATGGGTTCCCCGAGGCACAAGAAACGCAGTTGGCCTGGTTCAAACCTTGAAGACAGGTTAAATATGAGGCATTCTGCCTCTTTATAATATTTAAATAGCTAACCCATCTTCTGGGAGTGGGTTCATTGCCCCTCTTCTTTTCCCACCTTCATTAAAACTGGAGGTGGGCAGGTTGGAAGTGGATTGGGGTTGGATTTGAGATTTGAAAAATTTTAACATCCCACCCAACCCACCCATTTTTTGTGGTTAAAACTACCTCCCTTGAGTTCAAACACTGGCTTTTCTTCTTTGAGTCTAGATTTAGGCTGGAAGTCTTATCGTTCTGATGACTACTAAGGTTCAATGAGTCTGGGCAGTTTTAACTCAATTCCTTGAGGGCACAAGCCCACTGCAAAAAGTATTTGTGAATCTCTCTCAAAAACTAAATGGCAGGTTGAATGCAGATTGGAGCTCCCTCTACACTGACCTCAACAATACATATTAACCTCAGTTTCTGAAGAATATTCCTCAGTACTGCAGTTGAATTCCCCCACCAGCCAGCCTTTAAGTCTCTCTGAATGAGACAGCCAATTTCGTGTTGAATTCTAGCCATGGATTATGGCCAAATGTATTACAGTGAGGAAAGTTTGATTCCAACTGTCTGAGCTAGTTCAAACCCAAGTCTGTCCTTTGCTGCAGATTATAGTCACTCAAATTTGCAGAAAGCAATTTTTACAGAAAACACATGATAAAAGAGCTTTGCATAATGAAGGCTAAAAATATCTTTTAGCCAAGAGGAAATAAACTCAAGATGGTTTATATGCATTCTGCTCATCTTTGACAGCATCAATGATCACATCACAACCCACTGCTCATGGCTCTGTGCTACATGGCTACCTGACACTTGAATCTGCCAACCACAGTTCAGCCAATTTCTTCTATATGTAGCTGAGCTGCCAGATGGTGAGTATAGTCTTATTATGGAATGAATTCTAAAGATGTCTGAGGAATGGTAGGCGGGGGCGTGGAGGGCAGGCTGTCATACAGCTGGTACTATGGAGTTACAAGTAGCCTTTTATGAAAAACTAGGGATGGAAGAATTGGGCGAGGTTCATGTTAAAATTGTATCGTTACCTCTTTCAGTTTTTCAGCATCGTCAGCATTCTGACATTTTGCGCTTAATTCGTTGACCTCAGTTTCAAAGAGTGAACGGACTTCGCTGAATCCCGAACTGACCAGTCCCATCAGCTCCTCCAATATAGAAGCCAGGTAGGGTTGAATATTCTCAAGGCAACCCTGGTCAGTCTTTTCCGTTACTGTCGCTGAAACAAAAATTCACTCAATTCAGTAACTGCAAATGTTTCTCTTTTGTCCCTTTGTAAATTTATTTCCTCCTGCATTTTAGACCCTCGCCCATGCCATACAATTGTTCTTGGTGGTAAGGTAGACAAAGATTTCCTTCAGAGAAATCTGCCATCCTTACTCAGTCTTGCCTACACGTGACTCCAGACCCAAATCAATGTGGTTGACTGTTAATAGCCCTCTGAAATGGCCTAGCAAGCCACTCAGTTGTATAAAACGCTATAGAAAAGTCAAATAACTAGAAAACCGGATGAGCCACCTAGCATCAACCTAGGCACCGGAAACGATAAAGGCACATCCTGCCCAGTTCCCTCTGCAAAGCCCTTCACACTAACATCTGAGGACTTGCACCAAAATTGGGAGAACTGTCCCACAGACTAGCCAAGCAATAGCCTGACAGTCATATTCACCGAATCATACCTTACAGCCCATGTTCCAAACTCCTCCATCACCATCCCTGGGTATGTCCCCTCCAACTGCATCAGAGGTGGCAACACATGATGTACAGTTGGGAGGGAGTGGCCCTGGGGGTCCTCAATTTTGACTCTGGACTCCATGAAGTCTCATGGAATCAGGTCAAACATGGGCAAGGAAACCTCCTGTTGATTACCACCTACCGTCCTCTCTCAGCTGATGAATCAGTTCTCCTCCATGTTGAACACCAGTTGGAAGAAACACTGAGGGGGGCATTATATCCTGGTGGTGGGTTCTTGATGTCCGGAGAAACCAACGTCAAGTTCCCTGCGTCGCTTCTTCTATGGAAGGCCCGTTGAATTTAGTGTCAATCAGGCACTTAAGTGGACAGCAGCAGACCTTCCATGGGATCAAGGACCCCGTCTCCGGAAGCCCTGACCTTACGCAGAGGCAGTGGCTACTGCTGCAGGTGCACCTACCGGAGGCCGAGGAGTGTCAATGAACCAAGCCTCAGGTAGATCAGGGCGGGAGGAGTCTCACAGGGTGGAGATTGTGGGGTAGGTGGGTCATGTCAGCAAGAGTGGGGGCTAGCCCTCAGTGGGCCCTTCGCTTCCCGATGCCAGGTCCCTCATTTAGACACCTTTTAACAAGGGGCTGCCACCACCACCCAACCACCCCCACCCCCACCTGAGAAGCAGCCTGAATAATTTTACGTACTGCTTCCCGTGTGGTGCCAGGGCCGCCTGACACACGGCTAATTGCGGCTGCGGTGAGAAGAGGCCCTTAGGCCCTCAATTGGCAAAAGGGCGGGACGGTCATTCACAAGCCTTCCTGCCCGGACTAAATTTTGGCAGAGGCAGGATGGTGACGGGAACCCCACCCACCCAACTTACCACCTGATTTTATGCTCTCTCCGCCTCCAAACCTGCTGCAGGGGAGAACATAAAATTCCCCCAATGGTGGCAAGGGCACAGAATGTACTCTGGGTGGGGGACTTCAATGTCCATCACCAAAAGTGGCTCGGTAGCACCACTATTGACCAAGCAGGCTGAATCCTGAAAGACATATCTGCCAGACTGAGCCTGTGGCAGGTGGTGAGAGAACTAACAGGAGGGAAAAACATGCTTGACCTCATCCTCACCAATCTACCTGTCACAGATGAATCTATACATGATGGTATTGGCAGGACTGACCACTGCGCAAGACCACTGTGGTGAGCAAGTCCTGTCTTCACACTGAAGATACCATCCATTGTGTTGTGTGGCACCACCACTGTACTAAATGGGATAGATTTCGAACAGATCTGGCAGCTCACAATTGGGCATCCATGAGGCGCTGTGGACCACCAGCAGCAGAATTGTAATCAACCACAATCTGTAACCTCATGGCCCAGCATATCCCTTACTCAACCATTACCATCAAATCAGGGGACCAACACTAGTACAATGAGAAATGTGCGAGAGTATGCCAGGAGCAGCACCAGGCATACTAGGGCTACATGCATGCTAAACAGCAGAAGCAGCATGCTACAGATAGAACTAACCGATCCCACAACCAACAGATCAGACTAAAGCTCTGTCATCCTACCACAACCTGTCATGAATGGTAGTTGACAATTAAACAACTAACCGGAGCAGGAGGCTCCACAAACATCCCTATCCTCAATGATGATCAAGCCTAGCACCTCAGTGCAAAAGACAAGGCTGAAGTATTTGCAACCATCTTCATTCAGAACTGCTGAGTGGATGATCCATCTCGGCCTCCTCCTAAATCCCCAACATCACCGATGCCAGTCTTCAGCCAATTCGATTCACTCTACGTAATATCAAGAAATGGCTGAAGGCACTGTATATAGCAAAGGCTACGGATCCTGACCACATCCTGCTGCAGTACTGAAGACTTGTGCTCCAGAAATAGCTGCACCCCTAGCCAAGTGTTTCCAGTACAGCTACAACATCTATCCAATAATATGAAAAATTGCCCAGTTTATGTCATCAAAAGCAGGACAAATCCAATCTGGCTAATTACCACTTCATCAGTCTACTCTCTATCATAAGCAAAGTGATGGAAGGTGTCATTGACAGTGCTATCAAGTAGTTACTCAGCAGTGATCCGCTCACTGATTCTCAGTTTGGGTTTTGCCAGGGCCACTTGGCTCCAGACCTCATTACAGCCTTGGTCCAAACATGGATGAAAGAGCTAAATTCTGGGAGTGAAGTGAGGGTGACTGCTCTTGACATCAAGGCAGCATTTGACCGAGTGTGGCATCAAGGAGTCCTAGAAAAATTGAAGGCTCCTTCAATAGCATCTTCCAAACCCTAGAAGGACAAGTGCAGCAGATGCATCGGGACACCACCAGCTGCAAGTTCCCCTCCAAGTGACACACCATCCTGACCTGGAGCTATATCACCGCTCCTTCACTGTCATTAGGCCATAATTCTGGAACTCCCTCCCTAACA
Source organism: Heterodontus francisci (assembly GCF_036365525.1). Classification (NCBI taxonomy): domain Eukaryota; kingdom Metazoa; phylum Chordata; class Chondrichthyes; order Heterodontiformes; family Heterodontidae; genus Heterodontus; species Heterodontus francisci. The sequence continues at coordinate 79,271,933 of NC_090378.1, read as the reverse complement.
GCACTGTGGGTGTACCTACACCACATGGGCTGCAGCAGTTCAAGAAGGTGGTTCACCACCACCTTCTCTAGGGCAATTAGGGATGGGCAATAACTGCTAGCCTTGCCAGCGATGCTCACATCCCATGTATGAATAATTTAAAAATTCTCAGGTGCCTGCTACTGCCACCCCAGAGTTGGCCACTGGGAAATAATGAAGAGTTTCTCAACCTCTAGTCATCCCTTTCTTTTCAAAATCATCTTGCCACTGTTCTGCACTTCCTCTAAGTTGGACAACAATGACTGCAAGCCTATGGTTAACTAATCCATGGGGCAGTGTGCTGGAACATCAGTTCCTGTGGCAGTAGCTGTCCTAAAAGCAGCCATTTTAAAAACTAACAATTACAACTATTCACTGCTTTTGAAATTGCTAAGTAGCCAAGCGAACAGTAAGACATTGTGGTCATGATTAGTATTTAACCTTCAATCCGATTTGGTTACTGTTCATAAAGTTACATGTACAATAATGAAATAGTGCGCCCAAAACTCTTGCAAAGAAGAAACTTACAAGGTTATTAAATAATTTTAATGCTAATGATAGCATCGCTAATGCATGACGAAGGGCCGAGCCTCAGAGTGGGGTTAGGGTGTGAGTGGCATGGGTGTAGAGTTAAATCAAGAGGATGGCAGGGATGATAAAAACATAGGTTGGGTCAGGAGGGAGAATGGTGGGTAGAGAGTTGAGTTGCGAGCTTCAGTTCAAAACTTCAGTGCATTAAACAGCTGTTAGACCAAAATCGGCAGAGGAAATGAGTGCAAATAACAGCCATGGATTGGATAGTCAGTACCCTCACCAGCAGAACCTTCACCAGTGGAAATGACTCTAGGGCTTCTCTCTCTTTCTTCAAGGTTTGGGATCCAATTCCTTCCTGCTAAACACATGATTGATAATAACGTATGGTTGTCATTCTCTAATTAGAAACCCCATTGGGAACTCTAGACCTATTTATTCCTTTAAGTGCAAAACCTGCTGAGATGAAAACTTTCTCTCTTCTGTGCGAATTCTAAAATGGGTGGCAAAAGTCAAAAAGGTGAATGCATATATTTGAAATGTGTATAACTGATATAAGTAGACATATACACTTTCAACCCTTGACATGCCATCGTGCAAATATCAGTGCACAAATTCTTAACGCATATGAAAATGTCTATCAGTATGTTAAGTACGTCTCAACTCATTCCATTTTCGCTGCCTCCAGAGAATCCTTGGCATCAGGTGGCAGGGCCGTATCTCCAACACAGAAGTCCTCGAGGCGGCCAACATCCCCAGCATATACACCCGACTGAGCCAGCGGCGCTTGAGATGGCTCGGCCATGTGAGCCGCATGGAAGTTAGCAGGATCCCTAAGGTCGCATTGTACAGCAAGCTCGTCACTGGTATCAGACCCACCGGCCGTCCATGTCTCCGCTTTAAAGACGTCTGAAGACGCGACATGAAGTCCTGTGACATTGACCACAAGTCATGGGAGTCTGTTGCCAGCGATCGCCAGAGCTGGCGGACAGCCATAAAGGTGGCGAGAGTGGCGAGTCGAAGAGACTTAGCAGTTGGCAGGAAAAAAGACAGACGTGCAAGGAGAGAGCCAACTGTGTAACAGCCCCGACAACCAATTTTATCTGCAGCGCCTGTGGAAGAGTCTGTCACTCTAGAATTGGCCTTTATAGCCACTCCAGGCACTGCTTCACAAACCACTGACCACCTCTAGGCGCTTACCCATTGTCTCTCGAGACAAGGAGGCCAAAGATGTTAAGAAAGGTGCTGACCCTTGTTTTATTCAAAAGCTTACATACATTCTGTGACGTCACCATTGTGTTACATAGTACTTATAGAAGAGTATTTGGAGCAGGGTGCTCTAGGTGCCAGGAGACGTTTTTATTGGGCCGCTCTCAATAAATGCAGCATTTTGGTCCAGAACCTTTATCTGTAAGGCAATTCTCTCTGTGCTGGATCTGTCCCTGTTTTTAGGATGCTGCCATGTAAGAGAGCAGTAAGACCTATACATCTGTGGGCCACATTGGGGCTGTTGGGATTTGTGCAGCTGCAGTTGTTGGTGTGGACATCTGACATTTCAGAGCATTGGTTAGCCATTGGGCGGTATGGTAGCATTTGGGCTTACAGTTTGGAATAAGGTAGAGTATCCTATAGGACTGGCAGGTGTGCTTCTGGAATGTGTATGTGTGCATGTGTGTATATATTAACATTAGGTAACAACTGGATAGAGATTGGCTGTGATAAATTCCATGGTAAAACAGCCAGCCAACATTAATTCATTGTCCAAAATACGCAATAAGATTGGTCGCTTGGTTGAAGTACTGCCAGCAGATGTTGAACTGTACTGCGACAGAAAGTATATTTCTCTGTAGAATCAAATCTGTCTGTATAAAATTTGTCAAAATTTGTTTCGTAAGTATTTATATGATCAGTTTTGTTTATTGTGAATATACTCAAATAGGCTGATTACTCGACTGTTGTGTTTACTGCATTGCAAAAAAATCCCCTCTTGTTTTCAGTACTGCTCTGAGATGTTTAATGCAGAACCACAATATAGCAATCCTGCAGGCAATGCTAATAAGCCAAATGGTGATAACTGAAAATTCCTGTATTTGATACATTACTGAATAATACCATGTCATGGGATAACAGGTGAATACTGGGTTCATGTCGATAGTGTTTCTAAGGCCAATGAATGTAGTAGACTGTTTTGGGCCCGATTTTAACTCTGTGCAAGTGGGTGGGATTTGAATCTGTTAAAATTGGACCCTTTAAAGTCTCCCATTATCAAAACAGGTAGCAAAAGTGAATATCAAAGTTTTAATTTTTATGTGAAGCAGATCATATTGTATCCAATTTATTTCTTGCATGTTAAAATGTAGAATTATAAATATTTAATAAACAACATTCAGATTTGACAATTTAAATGTATTAAAAGAATTATTTTTGGCAGTACTTGTGACAGTGGTGATCTCAAAATCATGGCACTGGAAGCTTTGATTATTGTCTTTACAGTGAGTATCTTAACTGTACATATCATAAAATTAACACCTGTTACCATGACAAATGTGGCAGAGTTAAATACTTGAATATGTTAAAAAATAAATTCTCAGTTAAAGAATTCACTTTTGGAGCAAAATATGGAATACATTTTTCATCTAGAATACAAACATGAGTGACAAGACTCCAAGTTGCTTCTTCACTTCCCTAAGCTCCAAGCTGAAACCATAAATACATTGATGGTGAATTTCTACAGGAGTTCTTCCACTCATTTGCTGCAACTTTGCTGGAAAAGCTGCAGATATGCTGGAAAAATAGCATAAATGTTATTTGTGCATTTTTCTGCGACTGACACCAGAATTACCATGGATGAGTAGGAAGAACTTCATGGAGATTCACCCCCATTGACTCTCAGTCATGCATGGCAGTATATTCCTAGTTTTTCTAAGGTATCCAGCATAAGTAGGTAAACTATTTATACCCTGTCCCTCTCCCAACAATTTGCTTAAAATAGAATCTAATATTGACATATGATCACCTGATCCAGTTTCATTTCCAGTTTGGGAAGAAGAGGGACATAGAAAGTTTCATACTTGAGCATGAGTTTGTTTGGATGAATTCTGTCACCTTTCGGCAACAACAGTGCAGAGAGTGCAGAGATGTTCTGCCACAACTGGAGGGAAAGCTTGACAGAACAACTCATCTTGCGAAATTATATCTACACCTGTTAGTCAAATGCAGAGTCACACTGACAGTGGCCATGGGGAAGAACATGGATGTGCATGTCCTGCACCCAACACTAGAACTGTTAATAACAAACAGACTCAAGGGGCTGAATGGCCTACAAGTACTCCAATGTTCTCACACCTCCAATCTCACAGTTGTAGAAAGTTAAATTGAGTGAGAAGAAATAAGAGGGAAGCACTAGAAAGCACCGATAGAAAATTATCAAGACAGGATATAAAAAAGTCTTCTGTATTTGCAGTTGATAATCAACGTAGATTACTGTCAATAGGAGTTAGCTAGGCCCATATTGATCAAAGGTTCTGGTGAAAAAGCTGGCTCATCTGCTGCCAGTACCATGGATGAATCAACTGTAGATGCAACTAGTCGCAGATTAAAATCTGGGTTTGAAGAATTGATTAATATTTTGGAATTATGTACAAATGGTTTAGGGGCAGGGAGAAGTTCACTGAGGTTTCTCTTTGGGTTTTTATTTGGTTGGTTGCCTTCTTTAAGGAGATTGGGTGATCTGAGAAAAATGTACATGGTCTGTAGTAATAATGGACCTGATAAGCTGAATGCCCTTTACATATTTACATCTCTGTATTCACCTTTAAGTTTCCCAGCAGTAAATTCCTTTGAAGAGATGATCTGATCCATATCTGAACGAATTACCCCCTCCAGCTCCTTATTAGATCTTTTGCACTCATCTTGGAGGGACTGCAATCCATCAGCAAGCTGGCTTTGTACTAAATTGTAAGCTTCTTCTACAATCTGTAAAACACCATCACATTAATAGTAATTTGCATGAAAGCTGACTCACCATAATATCATAAAAATATCAAGGAATGCAGGGTGGAACTGAGCATTTGTGAATACGTGGCTGCAAATAGTTCAATGTACAGGTCTAAATTTAATGTTTAAATAAAATGTTCTTAGATCCTGGCATGCAACATCACAGAGACTATAAGACATGTAGAACAGTTAGCCGATCAAAACATTAAACTCATTGTTAGAAACTTAGGTGGTCAAACACTTAAGATGCTTTTGTAACATTTCTCTATGGATATATTTTATATGGACTTCCAGATGACATTGGATAAGTTTCAACAAAACACACTGGCAGCTAAAATTAAAGCTCCAAGTTTTCCATTTATACAAAAATTGATGGTATATTAGGTGATGTAGATGGGGGCATAAAATTCCAAAGAGACATTAATAGATTAAGTGAGTGGGCAAAACTATGGCAGATGGATTTCAACACAGCTAAGTGCCCATTCTGAACCAAAAAAGGATAAACCCAAATGATGGGAACAGTGGAGGTCCTAAGAGATTTTCAAAAAGAACTCGGTGAGCAGGGAGAGGCTTCATTTCAAAAAAGCACAGAGTGCTGGGAGAGGCTTCACTTCAAAAGCAGCGCGGCGAGAGGGGAGAGGCTTCAATTCAAAAAGAGCGCAGAGAGAGGGGAGAGGCGTCACTTCAAAAAGAGCGCGGAGAGTGGGGGAGAAGCTTCATTTCAAAAAGAGTGGGTAGAGGATTCATTTCAAAAAGAGTGGGTAGAGGATTCATTTCAAAAAGAGCGTGGAGAGGATTAATTTCAAAAAGAGCGTGGAGAGGATTCATTTCAAAAAGAGTCGGTAGAGGATTCATTTCAAAAAGAGCGTGGAGAGGATTAATTTCAAAAAGAGCGGGTAGAGGATTCATTTCAAAAAGAGCGTGGAGAGGATTCATTTCAAAAAGAGTGGGGAGAGGATTCATTTCAAAAAGAGTGGGTAGAGGATTCATTTCAAAAAGAGCGTGGAGAGGATTCATTTCAAAAAGAGCGTGGAGAGGATTCATTTCAAAAAGAGCGGGGTGAGCGGGTAGAGGATTCATTTCAAAAAGAGTGGAATGAGCGGGGAGAGGATTCATTTCAAAAACAGCGGGGAGAGGATTCATTTCAAAAAGAGTGGAATGAGCGGGGAGAGGATTCATTTCAAAAAGAGTGGGGAGAGGATTCATTTCAAAAGAGTGGGGTGAGCGGCTAGAGGATTCATTTCAAAAACAGCGGGGAGAGGATTCATTTCAAAAAGAGTGGAATGAGCGGGGAGAGGATTCATTTCAAACACAGCGGGGAGAGGATTCATTTCAAAAAGAGTGGAATGAGCGGGGAGAGGATTCATTTCAAAAACAGCGGGGAGAGGATTCATTTCAAAAACAGCGGGGAGAGGATTCATTTCAAAAACAAGGGGGGAGAGGATTAATTTCAAAAAGAGTGGGTAGAGGATTAATTTCAAAAAGAGTGGGGAGAGGATTAATTTCAAAAAGAGCGGGTAGAGGATTCATTTCAAAAAGAGTGGGTAGAGGATTCATTTCAAAAAGAGTGGGTAGAGGATTAATTACAAAAATGGTGGGTAGAGGATTAATTTCAAAAAGAGTGGGTAGAGGATTCATTTCAAAAAGCGGGGAGAGGATTCATTTCAAAAAGAGTGGGTAGTGGATTAATTTCAAAAAAGCGGGGAGAGGATTCATTTCAAAAAGAGTGGGGAGAGGATTCATTTCAAAAAGAGTGGGTAGAGGATTCATTTCAAAAACAGCGGGGAGAGGATTCATTTCAAAAAGAGTGGGTAGTGGATTCATTTCAAAAAAGCGGGGAGAGGATTCATTTCAAAAAGAGTGGGGAGAGGATTCATTTCAAAAACAGCGGGGAGAGGATTCATTTCAAAAAGAGTGGGGAGAGGATTCATTTCAAAAAGAGTGGGGAGAGGATTCATTTCAAAAAGAGTGGAATGAGCGGGGAGAGGATTCATTTCAAAAACAGCGGGGAGAGGATTCATTTCAAAAAGAGTGGAATGAGCGGGGGGAGGATTCATTTCAAAAACAGCGGGGAGAGGATTCATTTCAAAAACAAGGGGGGAGAGGATTCATTTCAAAAAGAGTGGGTAGAGGATTAATTTCAAAAAGAGTGGGGAGAGGATTAATTTCAAAAAGAGCGGGTAGAGGATTCATTTCAAAAAGAGTGGGTAGAGGATTAATTTCAAAAATGGTGGGTACAGGATTAATTTCAAAAAGAGTGGGTAGAGGATTCATTTCAAAAAGCGGGGAGAGGATTCATTTCAAAAAGAGTGGGTAGTGGATTCATTTCAAAAAAGCGGGGAGAGGATTCATTTCAAAAAGAGTGGGGAGAGGATTCATTTCAAAAAGAGTGGGTAGAGGATTCATTTCAAAAACAGCGGGGAGAGGATTCATTTCAAAAAGAGTGGGTAGTGGATTCATTTCAAAAAAGCGGGGAGAGGATTCATTTCAAAAAGAGCGGGGAGAGGATTCATTTCAAAAACAGCGAGGAGAGGATTGATTTCAAAAAGAGCGGGTAGAGGATTCATTTCAAAAAGAGTGGGGTGAGGATTCATTTCAAAAAGAGTGGGGAGAGGATTCATTTCAAAAAGTGCGGGTAGAGGATACATATCAAAAAGAGCGGGTAGAGGATTCATTTCAAAAAGAGTGTGGTGAGCGGCTAGAGGATTCATTTCAAAAAGTGCGGGTAGAGGATACATATCAAAAAGAGCGGGTAGAGGATACATTTCAAAAAGAGTGGGGAGAGGATTCATTTCAAAAAGAGTGGGGAGAGGATTCATTTCAAAAGAGTGGGGTGAGCGGCTAGAGGATTCATTTCAAACACAGCGGGGAGAGGATTCATTTCAAAAAGAGTGGAATGAGCGGGGAGAGGATTCATTTCAAAAACAGCGGGGAGAGGATTCATTTCAAAAACAGCGGGGAGAGGATTCATTTCAAAAACAAGGGGGGAGAGGATTAATTTCAAAAAGAGTGGGTAGAGGATTAATTTCAAAAAGAGTGGGGAGAGGATTAATTTCAAAAAGAGCGGGTAGAGGATTCATTTCAAAAAGAGTGGGTAGAGGATTCATTTCAAAAAGAGTGGGTAGAGGATTAATTACAAAAATGGTGGGTAGAGGATTAATTTCAAAAAGAGTGGGTAGAGGATTCATTTCAAAAAGCGGGGAGAGGATTCATTTCAAAAAGAGTGGGTAGTGGATTAATTTCAAAAAAGCGGGGAGAGGATTCATTTCAAAAAGAGTGGGGAGAGGATTCATTTCAAAAAGAGTGGGTAGAGGATTCATTTCAAAAACAGCGGGGAGAGGATTCATTTCAAAAAGAGTGGGTAGTGGATTCATTTCAAAAAAGCGGGGAGAGGATTCATTTCAAAAAGAGTGGGGAGAGGATTCATTTCAAAAACAGCGGGGAGAGGATTCATTTCAAAAAGAGTGGGGAGAGGATTCATTTCAAAAAGAGTGGGGAGAGGATTCATTTCAAAAAGAGTGGGGAGAGGATTCATTTCAAAAGAGTGGGGTGAGCGGCTAGAGGATTCATTTCAAAAACAGCGGGGAGAGGATTCATTTCAAAAAGAGTGGAATGAGCGGGGAGAGGATTCATTTCAAAAACAGCGGGGAGAGGATTCATTTCAAAAAGAGTGGAATGAGCGGGGGGAGGATTCATTTCAAAAACAGCGGGGAGAGGATTCATTTCAAAAACAAGGGGGGAGAGGATTAATTTCAAAAAGAGTGGGTAGAGGATTAATTTCAAAAAGAGTGGGGAGAGGATTAATTTCAAAAAGAGCGGGTAGAGGATTCATTTCAAAAAGAGTGGGTAGAGGATTAATTTCAAAAATGGTGGGTAGAGGATTAATTTCAAAAAGAGTGGGTAGAGGATTCATTTCAAAAAGCGGGGAGAGGATTCATTTCAAAAAGAGTGGGTAGTGGATTCATTTCAAAAAAGCGGGGAGAGGATTCATTTCAAAAAGAGTGGGGAGAGGATTCATTTCAAAAAGAGTGGGTAGAGGATTCATTTCAAAAACAGCGGGGAGAGGATTCATTTCAAAAAGAGTGGGTAGTGGATTCATTTCAAAAAAGCGGGGAGAGGATTCATTTCAAAAAGAGCGGGGAGAGGATTCATTTCAAAAACAGCGAGGAGAGGATTGATTTCAAAAAGAGCGGGTAGAGGATTCATTTCAAAAAGAGTGGGGTGAGGATTCATTTCAAAAAGAGTGGGGAGAGGATTCATTTCAAAAAGTGCGGGTAGAGGATACATATCAAAAAGAGCGGGTAGAGGATTCATTTCAAAAAGAGTGTGGTGAGCGGCTAGAGGATTCATTTCAAAAAGTGCGGGTAGAGGATACATATCAAAAAGAGCGGGTAGAGGATACATTTCAAAAAGAGTGGGGTGAGCGGGTAGAAGATTCATTTCCAAAACAGCGGGGAGAGGATTCATTTCAAAAAGAGTGGGGAGAGGATTCATTTCAAAAAGAGTGGGGTGAGCGGGTAGAGGATTCATTTCAAAAAGAGTGGGGTGAGCGGGTAGAGGATTCATTTCAAAAAGAGCGGGTAGAGGATTCATTTCAAAAACAGCGGGGAGAGGATTCATTTCAAAAAGAGTGGGGAGAGGATTCATTTCAAAAAGAGCGGGTAGAGGATTCATTTCAAAAAGAGTGGGGTGAGGATTCATTTCAAAAAGAGTGGGGTGAGCGGGTAGAGGATTCATTTCAAAAAGAGTGGGGTGAGCGGGTAGAAGATTCATTTCCAAAACAGCGGGGAGAGGATTCATTTCAAAAAGAGTGGGTAGAGGATTCATTTCAAAAAGAGTGTGGTGCGTGGGTAGAGGATTCATTTCAAAAAGTGTGGGTAGAGGATTCATTTCAAAAAGTGCGGGTAGAGGATTCATTTCAAAAAGAGCGGGTAGAGGATTCATTTCAAAAAGAGTGGGGTGAGTGGGTAGAGGATTCATTTCAAAAAGAGTGGGGTGAGCAGGTAGAGGATTCATTTCAAAAAGAGTGGGGTGAGCGGGTAGAGGATTCATTTCAAAAAGTGTGGGTAGAGGATTCATTTCAAAAAGAGTGTGGTGCGCGGGTAGAGGATTCATTTCAAAAACAGCGGGGAGAGGATTCATTTCAAAAAGAGTGGGGAGAGGATTCATTTCAAAAAGAGTGGGGTGAGCGGCTAGAGGATTCATTTCAAAAACAGCGGGGAGAGGATTCATTTCAAAAAGAGTGGGGTGAGCGGGTAGAGGATTCATTTCAAAAAGAGCGGGTAGAGGATTCATTTCAAAAACAGCGGGTAGAGGATTCATTTCAAAAAGAAAGGGTAGAAGATTCATTTCAAAAACAGCGGGTAGAGGATTCATTTCAAAAAGAGCGGGTAGAGGATTCATTTCAAAAACAGCGGGTAGAGGATTCATTTCAAAAAGAGCGGGTAGAGGATTCATTTCAAAAAGAGTGGGGTGAGGATTCATTTCAAAAAGAGTGGGGAGAGGATTCATTTCAAAAAGAGCGGGGAGAGGATTCATTTCAAAAAGAGTGGGGTGAGGATTCATTTCAAAAAACCGGGGAGAGGATTCATTTCAAAAAGAGTGGGGAGAGGATTCATTTCAAAAACAGCGGGGAGAGGATTCATTTCAAAAAGAGTGGGGAGAGGATTCATTTCAAAAAGAGTGGGGAGAGGATTCATTTCAAAAGAGTGGGGTGAGCGGCTAGAGGATTCATTTCAAAAACAGCGGGGAGAGGATTCATTTCAAAAAGAGTGGAATGAGCGGGGAGAGGATTCATTTCAAAAACAGCGGGGAGAGGATTCATTTCAAAAAGAGTGGAATGAGCGGGGGGAGGATTCATTTCAAAAACAGCGGGGAGAGGATTCATTTCAAAAAGAGTGGGGTGAGGATTCATTTCAAAAAAGCGGGGAGAGGATTCATTTCAAAAAGAGTGGGGAGAGGATTCATTTCAAAAACAGCGGGGAGAGGATTCATTTCAAAAAGAGTGGGGAGAGGATTCATTTCAAAAAGAGTGGGGAGAGGATTCATTTCAAAAGAGTGGGGTGAGCGGCTAGAGGATTCATTTCAAAAACAGCGGGGAGAGGATTCATTTCAAAAAGAGTGGAATGAGCGGGGGGAGGATTCATTTCAAAAACAGCGGGGAGAGGATTCATTTCAAAAACAGCGGGGAGAGGATTCATTTCAAAAACAAGGGGGGAGAGGATTAATTTCAAAAAGAGTGGGTAGAGGATTAATTTCAAAAAGAGTGGGGAGAGGATTAATTTCAAAAAGAGCGGGTAGAGGATTCATTTCAAAAAGAGTGGGTAGAGGATTCATTTCAAAAAGAGTGGGTAGAGGATTAATTACAAAAATGGTGGGTAGAGGATTAATTTCAAAAAGAGTGGGTAGAGGATTCATTTCAAAAAGCGGGGAGAGGATTCATTTCAAAAAGAGTGGGTAGTGGATTAATTTCAAAAAAGCGGGGAGAGGATTCATTTCAAAAAGAGTGGGGAGAGGATTCATTTCAAAAAGAGTGGGTAGAGGATTCATTTCAAAAACAGCGGGGAGAGGATTCATTTCAAAAAGAGTGGGTAGTGGATTCATTTCAAAAAAGCGGGGAGAGGATTCATTTCAAAAAGAGTGGGGAGAGGATTCATTTCAAAAACAGCGGGGAGAGGATTCATTTCAAAAAGAGTGGGGAGAGGATTCATTTCAAAAAGAGTGGGGAGAGGATTCATTTCAAAAGAGTGGGGTGAGCGGCTAGAGGATTCATTTCAAAAACAGCGGGGAGAGGATTCATTTCAAAAAGAGTGGAATGAGCGGGGAGAGGATTCATTTCAAAAACAGCGGGGAGAGGATTCATTTCAAAAAGAGTGGAATGAGCGGGGGGAGGATTCATTTCAAAAACAGCGGGGAGAGGATTCATTTCAAAAACAAGGGGGGAGAGGATTAATTTCAAAAAGAGTGGGTAGAGGATTAATTTCAAAAAGAGTGGGGAGAGGATTAATTTCAAAAAGAGCGGGTAGAGGATTCATTTCAAAAAGAGTGGGTAGAGGATTAATTTCAAAAATGGTGGGTAGAGGATTAATTTCAAAAAGAGTGGGTAGAGGATTCATTTCAAAAAGCGGGGAGAGGATTCATTTCAAAAAGAGTGGGTAGTGGATTCATTTCAAAAAAGCGGGGAGAGGATTCATTTCAAAAAGAGTGGGGAGAGGATTCATTTCAAAAAGAGTGGGTAGAGGATTCATTTCAAAAACAGCGGGGAGAGGATTCATTTCAAAAAGAGTGGGTAGTGGATTCATTTCAAAAAAGCGGGGAGAGGATTCATTTCAAAAAGAGCGGGGAGAGGATTCATTTCAAAAACAGCGAGGAGAGGATTGATTTCAAAAAGAGCGGGTAGAGGATTCATTTCAAAAAGAGTGGGGTGAGGATTCATTTCAAAAAGAGTGGGGAGAGGATTCATTTCAAAAAGTGCGGGTAGAGGATACATATCAAAAAGAGCGGGTAGAGGATTCATTTCAAAAAGAGTGTGGTGAGCGGCTAGAGGATTCATTTCAAAAAGTGCGGGTAGAGGATACATATCAAAAAGAGCGGGTAGAGGATACATTTCAAAAAGAGTGGGGTGAGCGGGTAGAAGATTCATTTCCAAAACAGCGGGGAGAGGATTCATTTCAAAAAGAGTGGGGAGAGGATTCATTTCAAAAAGAGTGGGGTGAGCGGGTAGAGGATTCATTTCAAAAAGAGTGGGGTGAGCGGGTAGAGGATTCATTTCAAAAAGAGCGGGTAGAGGATTCATTTCAAAAACAGCGGGGAGAGGATTCATTTCAAAAAGAGTGGGGAGAGGATTCATTTCAAAAAGAGCGGGTAGAGGATTCATTTCAAAAAGAGTGGGGTGAGGATTCATTTCAAAAAGAGTGGGGTGAGCGGGTAGAGGATTCATTTCAAAAAGAGTGGGGTGAGCGGGTAGAAGATTCATTTCCAAAACAGCGGGGAGAGGATTCATTTCAAAAAGAGTGGGTAGAGGATTCATTTCAAAAAGAGTGTGGTGCGTGGGTAGAGGATTCATTTCAAAAAGTGTGGGTAGAGGATTCATTTCAAAAAGTGCGGGTAGAGGATTCATTTCAAAAAGAGCGGGTAGAGGATTCATTTCAAAAAGAGTGGGGTGAGTGGGTAGAGGATTCATTTCAAAAAGAGTGGGGTGAGCAGGTAGAGGATTCATTTCAAAAAGAGTGGGGTGAGCGGGTAGAGGATTCATTTCAAAAAGTGTGGGTAGAGGATTCATTTCAAAAAGAGTGTGGTGCGCGGGTAGAGGATTCATTTCAAAAACAGCGGGGAGAGGATTCATTTCAAAAAGAGTGGGGAGAGGATTCATTTCAAAAAGAGTGGGGTGAGCGGCTAGAGGATTCATTTCAAAAACAGCGGGGAGAGGATTCATTTCAAAAAGAGTGGGGTGAGCGGGTAGAGGATTCATTTCAAAAAGAGCGGGTAGAGGATTCATTTCAAAAACAGCGGGTAGAGGATTCATTTCAAAAAGAAAGGGTAGAAGATTCATTTCAAAAACAGCGGGTAGAGGATTCATTTCAAAAAGAGCGGGTAGAGGATTCATTTCAAAAACAGCGGGTAGAGGATTCATTTCAAAAAGAGCGGGTAGAGGATTCATTTCAAAAAGAGTGGGGTGAGGATTCATTTCAAAAAGAGTGGGGAGAGGATTCATTTCAAAAAGAGCGGGGAGAGGATTCATTTCAAAAAGAGTGGGGTGAGGATTCATTTCAAAAAACCGGGGAGAGGATTCATTTCAAAAAGAGTGGGGAGAGGATTCATTTCAAAAACAGCGGGGAGAGGATTCATTTCAAAAAGAGTGGGGAGAGGATTCATTTCAAAAAGAGTGGGGAGAGGATTCATTTCAAAAGAGTGGGGTGAGCGGCTAGAGGATTCATTTCAAAAACAGCGGGGAGAGGATTCATTTCAAAAAGAGTGGAATGAGCGGGGAGAGGATTCATTTCAAAAACAGCGGGGAGAGGATTCATTTCAAAAAGAGTGGAATGAGCGGGGGGAGGATTCATTTCAAAAACAGCGGGGAGAGGATTCATTTCAAAAAGAGTGGGGTGAGGATTCATTTCAAAAAAGCGGGGAGAGGATTCATTTCAAAAAGAGTGGGGAGAGGATTCATTTCAAAAACAGCGGGGAGAGGATTCATTTCAAAAAGAGTGGGGAGAGGATTCATTTCAAAAAGAGTGGGGAGAGGATTCATTTCAAAAGAGTGGGGTGAGCGGCTAGAGGATTCATTTCAAAAACAGCGGGGAGAGGATTCATTTCAAAAAGAGTGGAATGAGCGGGGAGAGGATTCATTTCAAAAACAGCGGGGAGAGGATTCATTTCAAAAAGAGTGGAATGAGCGGGGGGAGGATTCATTTCAAAAACAGCGGGGAGAGGATTCATTTCAAAAACAGCGGGGAAAGGATTCATTTCAAAAACAAGGGGGGAGAGGATTAATTTCAAAAAGAGTGGGTAGAGGATTAATTTCAAAAAGAGTGGGGAGAGGATTAATTTCAAAAAGAGCGGGTAGAGGATTCATTTCAAAAATGGTGGGTAGAGGATTAATTTCAAAAAGAGTGGGTAGAGGATTCATTTCAAAAAGCGGGGAGAGGATTCATTTCAAAAAGAGTGGGTAGTGGATTCATTTCAAAAAAGCGGGGAGAGGATTCATTTCAAAAAGAGTGGGGAGAGGATTCATTTCAAAAAGAGTGGGTAGAGGATTCATTTCAAAAACAGCGGGGAGAGGATTCATTTCAAAAAGAGTGGGTAGTGGATTCATTTCAAAAAAGCGGGGAGAGGATTCATTTCAAAAAGAACGTGGAGAGGATTCATTTCAAAAAGAGCGGGTAGAGGATTCATTTCAAAAAGAGTGGGGTGAGGATTCATTTCAAAAAGAGTGGGGAGAGGATTCATTTCAAAAAGTGCGGGTAGAGGATTCATTTCAAAAAGAGTGTGGTGAGCGCCTAGAGGATTCATTTCAAAAAGTGCGGGTAGAGGATACATATCAAAAAGAGCGGGTAGAGGATTCATTTCAAAAAGAGTGGGGTGAGCGGGTAGAAGATTCATTTCCAAAACAGCGGGGAGAGGATTCATTTCAAAAAGAGTGGGGAGAGGATTCATTTCAAAAAGAGTGGGGTGAGCGGATAGAGGATTCATTTCAAAAAGAGTGGGGTGAGCGAGTAGAGGATTCATTTCAAAAAGAGCGGGTAGAGGATTCATTTCAAAAACAGCGGGGAGAGGATTCATTTCAAAAAGAGTGGGGAGAGGATTCATTTCAAAAAGAGCGGATAGAGGATTCATTTCAAAAAGAGTGGGGTGAGGATTCATTTCAAAAAGAGTGGGGTGAGCGGGTAGAGGATTCATTTCAAAAAGAGTGGGGTGAGCGGGTAGAAGATTCATTTCCAAAACAGCGGGGAGAGGATTCATTTCAAAAAGAGTGGGTAGAGGATTCATTTCAAAAAGAGTGTGGTGCGTGGGTAGAGGATTCATTTCAAAAAGTGTGGGTAGAGGATTCATTTCAAAAAGTGCGGGTAGAGGATTCATTTCAAAAAGAGCGGGTAGAGGATTCATTTCAAAAAGAGTGGGGTGAGTGGGTAGAGGATTCATTTCAAAAAGAGTGGGGTGAGCAGGTAGAGGATTCATTTCAAAAAGAGTGGGGTGAGCGGGTAGAGGATTCATTTCAAAACGTGTGGGTAGAGGATTCATTTCAAAAAGAGTGTGGTGCGCGGGTAGAGGATTCATTTCAAAAACAGCGGGGAGAGGATTCATTTCAAAAAGAGTGGGGAGAGGATTCATTTCAAAAAGAGTGGGGTGAGCGGCTAGAGGATTCATTTCAAAAACAGCAGGGAGAGGATTCATTTCAAAAAGAGTGGGGTGAGCGGGTAGAGGATTCATTTCAAAAAGAGCGGGTAGAGGATTCATTTCAAAAACAGGGGGTAGAGGATTCATTTCAAAAAGAGCGGGTAGAGGATTCATTTCAAAAAGAGTGGGGTGAGGATTCATTTCAAAAAGAGTGGGGAGAGGATTCATTTCAAAAAGAGCGGGGAGAGGATTCATTTCAAAAAGAGTGGGGTGAGCGGGTAGAGGATTCATTTCAAAAAGTGCGGGTAGAGGATTCATTTCAAAAAGAGTGGGGTGAGCGGGTAGAGGATTCATTTCAAAAAGAGTGGGGTGAGCGGGTAGAGGATTCATTTCAAAAAGAGTGGGGTGAGCGGGTAGAAGATTCATTTCCAAAACAGCGGGGAGAGGATTCATTTCAAAAAGAGTGGGGAGAGGATTCATTTCAAAAAGAGTGTGGTGAGCGGGTAGAGGATTCATTTCAAAAAGAGTGGGGAGAGGATTCATTTCAAAAAGAGTGTGGTGAGCGGGTAGAGGATTCATTTCAAAAAGTGCGGGTAGAGGATTCATTTCAAAAAGAGTGGGGAGAGGATTCATTTCAAAAAGAGTGTGGTGAGCGGGTAGAGGATTCATTTCAAAAAGTGCGGGTAGAGGATTCATTTCAAAAAGAGTGTGGTGAGCGGGTAGAGGATTCATTTCAAAAAGAGCAGGTAGAGGATTCATTTCAAAACGAGCGGGTAGAGGATTCATTTCAAAAAGAGCGGGGAGAGGATTCATTTCAAAAAGAGTGGGTAGAGGATTCATTTCAAAAAGAGCAGGGAGAGGATTCATTTCAAAAAGAGTGGGTAGTGGATTTATTTCAAAAAGAGTGGGTAGAGGTTCCATTTCAAAAACAGCGGGGAGAGGATTCATTTCAAAAAGAGCGGGGAGAGGATTCATTTCAAAAACAGCGGGGAGAGGATTCATTTCAAAAAGAGTGTGTAGAGGATTAATTTCAAAAAGAGTGTGTAGAGGATTCATTTCAAAAAGAGTGGGGAGAGGATTCATTTCAAAAAGAGCAGGGAGAGGATTCATTTCAAAAAGAGTGGGTAGAGGTTCCATTTCAAAAAGAGCGGGGAGAGGATTCATTTCAAAAACAGCGGGGTGAGCGGGTAGAGGATTCATTTCAAAAACAGCGGGGAGAGGATTAATTTCAAAAACAGCGGGGAGAGGATTCATTTCAAAAAGAGTGGGGTGAGCGGGTAGAGGATTCATTTCAAAAACAGCGGGGAGAGGCTTCATTTCAAAAAGAGTGGGATGAGCGGGTAGAGGATTCATTTCAAAAAGAGTGGGTAGAGGATTAATTTCAAAAAGAGTGGGGAGAGGATTCATTTCAAAAAGAGTGGGGAGAGGATTCATTTCAAAAACAGCGGGGAGAGGATTCATTTCAAAAAGAGCGGGGAGAGGATTCATTTCAAAAAGAGCGGGTAAAGGGTTCATTTCAAAAACAGCGTGGAGAGGATTCATTTCAAAAACAGCAGGGAGAGGATTCATTTCAAATAGAATGGGGAGAGGATTCATTTCAAAAAGAGCGGGTAGAGGATTCATTTCAAAAACAGCAGGGAGAGGATTCATTTCAAAAAGAATGGGTAGAGGATTCATTTCAAAAAGTGTGGGGAGAGGATTCATTTCAAAAAGAATGGGTAGAGCATTCATTTCAAAAAGTGTGGGGAGAGGATTCATTTCAAAAAGAGTGGGGTGAGCGGCTAGAGGATTCATTTCAAAAACAGCGGGGAGAGGATTCATTTCAAAAAGAGTGTGGTGAGCGGGTAGAGGATTCATTTCAAAAAGAGTGGGTAGAGGATTCATTTCAAAAACAGCGGGTAGAGGATTCATTTCAAAAAGAACGGGCAGAAGATTCATTTCAAAAACAGCGGGGAGAGGATTCATTTCAAAAAGAGTGGGGAGAGGATTCATTTCAAAAAGAGTGGGGTGAGCGGGTAGAGGATTCATTTCAAAAAGAGCGGGTAGAGGATTCATTTCAAAAAGAGTGGGGTGAGGATTCATTTCAAAAAGAGCGGGGAGAGGATTCATTTCAAAAAGAGTGGGGTGAGCGGGTAGAGGATTCATTTCAAAAAGTGCGGGTAGAGGATTCATTTCAAAAAGAGTGGGGTGAGCGGGTAGAAGATTCATTTCCAAAACAGCGGGGAGAGGATTCATTTCAAAAAGAGTGGGGAGAGGATTCATTTCAAAAAGAGTGTGGTGAGCGGGTAGAGGATTCATTTCAAAAAGTGCGGGTAGAGGATTCATTTCAAAAAGAGTGTGGTGAGCGGGTAGAGGATTCGTTTCAAAAAGTGCGGGTAGAGGATTCATTTCAAAAAGAGTGGGGTGAGTGGGTAGAGGATTCATTTCAAAAACAGCGGGGTGAGCGGGTAGAGGATTCATTTCAAAAACAGCGGGGAGAGGATTCATTTCAAAAAGAGCGGAGAGAGGATTCATTTCAAAAAGAGCGGGGAGAGGATTCATTTCAAAAACATCGGGGTGAGCGGGTAGAGGATTCATTTCAAAAACAGCGGGGAGAGGATTCATTTCAAAAAGAGTGGGTAGAGGATTCATTTCAAATAGAGTGGGTAGAGGATTCATTTCAAAAAGTGTGGGCAAAGGATTCATTTCAAAAACAGCGGGGAGAGGATTCATTTCAAAAAGAGTGGGTAGAGGATTCATTTCAAAAAGAGCAGGGAGAGGATTCATTTCAAAAAGAGCGGGTAGAGGCTTCATTTCAAAAAGAGTGGGTGGAGGATTCATTTCAAAAAGAGCAGGGAGAAGATTCATTTCAAAAAGAGCGGGTAGAGGTTTCATTTCAAAAAGAGCGGGGAGAGGATTCATTTCAAAAAGAGTGGGTAGAGGATTCATTTCAAAAAGAGCAGGGAGAGGATTCATTTCTAAAAGAGTGGGTAGTGGATTTATTTCAAAAAGAGTGGGTAGAGGTTCCATTTCAAAAAGAGCGGGGAGAGGATTCATTTCAAAAACATCGGGGTGAGCGGGTAGAGGATTCATTTCAAAAACAGCGGGGAGAGGATTCATTTCAAAAAGAGCGGGGAGAGGATTCATTTCAAAAACAGCGGGGAGAGGATTCATTTCAAAAACAGCGGGGAGAGGATTCATTTCAAAAAGAGTGGGGTGAGCGGGTAGAGGATTCATTTCAAAAACAGCGGGGAGAGGATTCATTTCAAAAAGAGTGGGATGAGCGGGTAGAGGATTCATTTCAAAAAGAGTGGGGAGAGGATTCATTTCAAAAAGAATGGGGAGAGGATTCTTTTCAAAAAGAGCGGGTAGAGGATTCATTTCAAAAAGAGTGGGGTGAGCGGGTAGAAGATTCATTTCCAAAACAGCGGGGAGAGGATTCATTTCAAAAAGAGTGGGGAGAGGATTCATTTCAAAAAGAGTGTGGTGAGCGGGTAGAGGATTCATTTCAAAAAGTGCGGGTAGAGGATTCATTTCAAAAAGAGTGTGGTGAGCGGGTAGAGGATTCGTTTCAAAAAGTGCGGGTAGAGGATTCATTTCAAAAAGAGTGGGGTGAGTGGGTAGAGGATTCATTTCAAAAACAGCGGGGTGAGCGGGTAGAGGATTCATTTCAAAAACAGCGGGGAGAGGATTCATTTCAAAAAGAGCGGAGAGAGGATTCATTTCAAAAAGAGCGGGGAGAGGATTCATTTCAAAAACATCGGGGTGAGCGGGTAGAGGATTCATTTCAAAAACAGCGGGGAGAGGATTCATTTCAAAAAGAGTGGGTAGAGGATTCATTTCAAATAGAGTGGGTAGAGGATTCATTTCAAAAAGTGTGGGCAAAGGATTCATTTCAAAAACAGCGGGGAGAGGATTCATTTCAAAAAGAGTGGGTAGAGGATTCATTTCAAAAAGAGCAGGGAGAGGATTCATTTCAAAAAGAGCGGGTAGAGGCTTCATTTCAAAAAGAGTGGGTGGAGGATTCATTTCAAAAAGAGCAGGGAGAAGATTCATTTCAAAAAGAGCGGGTAGAGGTTTCATTTCAAAAAGAGCGGGGAGAGGATTCATTTCAAAAAGAGTGGGTAGAGGATTCATTTCAAAAAGAGCAGGGAGAGGATTCATTTCTAAAAGAGTGGGTAGTGGATTTATTTCAAAAAGAGTGGGTAGAGGTTCCATTTCAAAAAGAGCGGGGAGAGGATTCATTTCAAAAACATCGGGGTGAGCGGGTAGAGGATTCATTTCAAAAACAGCGGGGAGAGGATTCATTTCAAAAAGAGCGGGGAGAGGATTCATTTCAAAAACAGCGGGGAGAGGATTCATTTCAAAAACAGCGGGGAGAGGATTCATTTCAAAAAGAGTGGGGTGAGCGGGTAGAGGATTCATTTCAAAAACAGCGGGGAGAGGATTCATTTCAAAAAGAGTGGGATGAGCGGGTAGAGGATTCATTTCAAAAAGAGTGGGGAGAGGATTCATTTCAAAAAGAATGGGGAGAGGATTCTTTTCAAAAAGAGCGGGTAGAGGATTCATTTCAAAAAGAGTGGGTAGAGGATTCATTTCAAAAAGAGCGGGGAGAGGATTCATTTCAAAAAGAGCGGGGAGAGGATTCATTTCAAAAAGCGTGGGTTGAGCGGGTAGAGGATTCATTTCAAAAAGAGCATGGAGAGTGAGAAGAGGCTTCACCTCAAAAAGAGCACGGCGAGGCTTCACTTCAAAAAGAGAGCGGAGAGTGGGGACAGGCTTCATTTCAAAAAGAGCGTAGAGAGTGGGGAGAGGCTTTACTTCAAAAAGAGCGCGGAGAGTGGGGAGAGGCTTCATTTCAAAAAGAGCGCGGAGAGTAGGGAGAGGCTTCATTTCAAAAAGAGCGCGGAGAGTGGGGAGAGGCTTCATTTCAAAAATTACACAGAGAGCGGGGAGAGACTTCACTTCAAAAAGAACATGGAGAGCGGGGAGAGACTTCACTTCAAAAAGAACATGGAGAGCGGGGAGAGACTTCACCTCAAAAAGAGCACGGCGAGGCTTCACTTCAAAAAGAGAGCGGAGAGTGGGGACAGGCTTCACTTCAAAAAGAGTGGGGAGAATGGGGAGAGGTTTCACTTCAAAAAGAGCATGGAGCGTGAGGAGAGGCTTCACTTAAAAAGAGTGGGGACAACGGGGAGAGGTTTCACTTCAAAAAGAGCGCGGAGAGCGGGGAGAGGCTTCATTTCAAAAAGAGCGCGGAGAGTGGGGAGAGGCTTCATTTCAAAAAGAGCGTAGAGAGTGGGGAGAGGCTTTACTTCAAAAAGAGCGTAGAGAGTGGGGAGAGGCTTTACTTCAAAAAGAGCGCGGAGAGTGGGGAGAGGCTTCATTTCAAAAAGAGCGCGGAGAGTAGGGAGAGGCTTCATTTCAAAAAGAGCGCGGAGAGTGGGGAGAGGCTTCATTTCAAAAATTACACAGAGAGCGGGGAGAGACTTCACTTCAAAAAGAACATGGAGAGCGGGGAGAGACTTCACTTCAAAAATTACACAGAGAGCGGGGAGAGACTTCAAAAATTACACAGAGAGTGGGGAGAGACTTCACTTCACAAATTACACAGAGAGCGAGGAGAGACTTCACTTCAAAAAGAACATGGAGAGCGGGGAGGGACTTCACTTCAAAAATTACACAGAGAGCGGGGAGAGACTTCAAAAATTACACAGAGAGCGGGGAGAGACTTCAAAAATTACACAGAGAGCGAGGAGAGACTTCACTTCAAAAAGAACATGGAGAGCGGGGAGGGACTTCACTTCAAAAATTACACAGAGAGCGGGGAGAGACTTCAAAAATTACACAGAGAGCGAGGAGAGACTTCACTTCAAAAAGAACATGGAGAGCGGGGAGGGACTTCACTTCAAAAATTACACAGAGAGCGGGGAGAGACTTCAAAAATTACACAGAGAGCGGGGAGAGACTTCAAAAATTACACAGAGAGCGGGGAGAGACTTCAAAAATTACACAGAGAGCGAGGAGAGACTTCACTTCAAAAAGAACATGGAGAGCGGGGAGGGACTTCACTTCAAAAATTACACAGAGAGCGGGGAGAGACTTCAATTCAAAAATTACACAGAGAGCGGGGAGAGACTTCACTTCACAAATTACACAGAGAGCAGGGAGGGACTTCACTTCAAAAAGAGCACGGAGAGCAGGGAGAGACTTCACTTCAAAAAGAGCACGGAGAGCAGGGAGAGACTTCACTTCAAAAAGAGCACGGAGCGCAGGGAGAGCACTTCAAAAAGAGCATGGAGAGCGGGGTAAGGCTTCATTTCAAATAAAGCACGGACAGCTGGGAGAGGCTTCATTTGAAAAAGAGCACAGAGAGCGGGGAGAGACTTCACTTCAAAAAGAACACAGAGAGCGGGGAGAGACTTCACTTCAAAAAGTGCCTGGAGTGTGGGGAGAGGCTTCATTTGAAAAAGAGCATGGAGATCGGGGAGAGGCTTCAGTTCAAATAAAGCGCAGAGAGCTGGGAAAGGCTTCACTTCAAAAGGAGCGTGGAGAGGCTTCATTTCAAAAAGAGCGCGGAGAGAGGGGAGAGGCTTCACTTCAAAAAGAGCGCAGAAAGCGGGGAGACGCTTCATTTCAAAAAGTGCCTGGAGTGTGGGGAGAGGCTTCATTTCAAAAGGTGTGTGGAGAGCTGGGACAGGCTTCATTTCAAAAAGAGCGCAAAGAGTGAGTAAAGGCTTCATTTCAAAAAGAGCGTGAAGAGGCTTCATTTCAATAAGTGCATGGGGAGAGGAGAGAGGCTTCACTTCAAAAAGAGTGCGGAGGGAAGAGGCTTCAGTTCAAAAAGTGCTTGGAGAGAGGGGAGAGGCCTCATTTCAAAAAGAGTGTGGAGAGAATTCATTTCAAAAAGTGCGTGGAGTGAAGGCAGAGGCTTCACTTCAAAAATAACGCAGAGGGGAGAGGCTTCATTTCAAAAAGAGAGGGGAGAGGCTTCATTTCAAAAAGAGAGGGGAGAGGCTTCATTTCAAAAAGAGAGGGGAGAGGCTTCATTTCAAAAAGAGAGGGGAGAGGCTTCATTTCAAAAAGTGCATGGAGAGGGGAGAGGCTTCACTTCAAAAAGAGAGGGGAGAGGCTTCATTTCAAAAAGTGAGGGGAGAGGCTTCACTTAAAGAGCGCGGAGAGTTGGGAGAGGCTACCTTATCTGATCCTCTAGTCTATCCAGTATCCTATCCAGTTCAGTGGAACGAGCCTGTTCAAAGAAAATCAAGTGTGACGTCACAGGCAAGCGGGTCAGTGATTGGTTGGGGAAGAAGCTAGCTGTTTGGTGAGTATCTGGTAAGTGGTTAAGATCTATTCTGATCCTAACGTTTAAAATAGTAAAGGAACTAGTGGAAAGCTTCATAAATGATATAAAAAACAAAAATAAAATAAATAATTGAATAAAATAATTAAGTAGTTAATTGAAACAGATTAAGGATGGCAGGACAGGTAATGTGTCACAGCTGCAGCATGTGGGTCCTCCTGGATGCCAGTGTGATCCAGGGCAAACCTCATGTCTGCAATAAGTGTTTGCAGATCGAAGAGCTTAGGCTCAGAGTGATTGAACTGGAGACTGAGCTACAGACACTGTGACACATCAGGGAAGGGGAAAGTTACCTGGACACTTTGTACCAGGAGGTGGTCACACCCCTTAGGGTCTTCTGATTTGGTCAGTGGTCAGTGAGAGGAGGGTGTGGCTGCAGCTGAGGCAGGTGAGGGAACCCAGATGAAATAATAGAGAAGATTGATGAAGGGAATGCGGTGGATGTTGTCTATATGGTTTTTAAGAAAGCATTTGACCATGCATTTGGCAGAATGGATAGAGGGGGTAATTTAGACTAAATGGTACCTTTTTAAAGAGTATGCAGGGACAGAAGGACCTGGGGATCATGTGCATTGATCATTCACTGCATTAAAAAGTTGTTCCCCACATCCCCCTGCATCTCTTGCCCAAAACCTTAAATCTGTGTCACCTGGTCCTTGTGCTATCATTTAATGGGAACAGTTTTTCTTTGTCTACCTTATCTAAACCTGTCATAATCTTGTGTACTTCTATCAGATCTCCCATCAATCTCCAAGGAGAACAACCCCAGCTTCTACAATCTAACCTAATAACTAACATCCCTCATCCCTGGAACCATTCTGGTAAATCACCTCTCCAATCACCTCACAAGGACCCTCACATCCTTCCTAAAGTGTGATGACAAGAACTTGAAGCTACACGCTAGTTGTGGCCCAAACAGAACTTTATACAGGTTCAGCATAACTTCCCAGCTTTTGTACTCAATACCTCTATTTATGAAGCCCAAGATGCCATATGCTTTGCAACTACTCTCTCTATACGTCCTGCCACCTTCAAAGATCAATGCACATGACCCCCAGGTCCCTGTGTCCCTGCACACTCGTTAAAACTGTGCCATTTAGTCTATATTACCCCCTCTATCCATCCTGCCAAAATGCATCAACTCACACTTTTCTGTATTAAATTCCATCTGCCACTTGTCTGCCCATTTTGCTAGCCTCTCTATGCCCTGTTGCAATTGATTGGTATCATCCTCGCTGTTTACCACACCTCCAAATTTGGTATCATTGGCAAGTTTAGAAATTTTACTCTGCATTCCAATATCCAAGCCATGTGTATATATATCAGAAAAGCAGTGGTCCCAGCACCACTGTCTACTAGCCTCCAGTCTGAAGAATAAGCATTTATCACCACTCGCTGTTTTCTGTCCTTAAGCCAATTTTTTTTTATCCAAGCTGATTCTGACCCTTCAATTCCATGAGCCTCAGTTTTGTTAACCAGCCTTTTACATGGTACTTTGTCAAATACTTTCTTAAAAACCATATAGACAACATCCACCACATTCCCTTCATCAATCTTCTCTGTTACTTCATCAAAAAATTCAATTAGATTAGTCAAAGACTATCTGTCTTTAACAAATACCTGCTGGTTATCCTTAATTAACTCGAACCTCTCCAAGTGCCTGTTGATTTTTTCCTTTGTTATTCTATCTAAAACCTTACCCACTACTGATGTTAAACAGACCAGCCTTGTAGTTACTAGGAATGTCCTTATACTCTTTCTTGCCTAAGGGTGTCACATTTTCCACTCTTTAATAATGTGGCATCTTTCCAGTATCTAAGGAAGATTGAAAGATTATGGCAAGCCTTTCTGTTATCTCCATTGCTAATCCCCTTCACAACCTGGGATGCAAGCCATTTGGACCAGGCGACTAATTCTCAGCATAGTCAGCCTTTCCAGTACATCCTGCCTATCAATTTTCACTCTATCTATTACATCTACCATCTCTGCTTTTACCTATACCTTATCAGCATCCTCTTCCTCAGTACACAACGATACAATGTACTTATTAAGTATTCTAGTCTTGCCCTATACCTCTAAGCATATATCACTCTCTTTGTCTCTAATAGGCCTCACCCCACCTCTTACTATCCGCTTACTATTTACATGCAGGTAGAAGATTTTTGGATTACCTTTTATGTTAACTGCCATTCTATTCTCATATTCCCTCTTTGTCAGTCCTATTTTCTGCTTCACTTCCCCTCTCAACGTATTGTATCTAGCCTGGTTCTCACTTGAAGAATTCACTTGGCATGCATCATGCACCCTCCTTTTTGTTTCATCATATTCTCTACCTCCCTCATTATTCAAAGAGCCCTGACTTTGGTTCCATTGCCTTTCCCTCTTGTTGGAATGTACCTAGCCTGTACCTGAAACATCTCTTCCTTAAAGATCACCCACTGTTCTGTTAGAGATTTTCCTGTCAAACTTTGGTTCCATTTTACCCTGGCTAGATCCCCTCTCATCCCATTGAAGTTAGCCCTCTTCCAATTTAGAGGTTCTACTTCAGATTATTCCTTGCTCTTCTCCATTTATTAATGTAAACCTTATGATACAATAATCACTTTAACCCAAGTGTTGCCAGCTTGGCCCACCTCATTCCCCTGTACCAGATACAGCAATTCCTCCTTCCTATTTGGACCAAGAACATACTAGTCAAGGAAGTTCCCCTGAATGCATTTCAGAAATTCCACCCCCTGCTTTCCCTTTACTCCAACATTACCCAATCAATATTTGGGTAATTAAAGTCCCCCAATATCACACCCCTATAGTTGTTGCACATCCCTGTAATTTCCCTGAAGATTTTCTCCTCTATCTCTCACTCACTATTTGGAGGCCTATAGAATATAGAATACTAGAAATACAATAACCAGATCGATAATTTACATTGAAGAAGATGGCCAGCCGAACAAAGGGGATGCTCACAGAGAGCTCAAACTCCTGCTGTTCATTTAATGCCGGGGCCGCTACGGGGTCGCATTGGAGCCGCAGCCGGAGTGCCCGGACTGGGGTGATGATGAGCACATGCCAAAGGCCTAGTGAGGCCTCGGCCCCCCCCCCACTGGTCTCGTACAGAAAATCCTTGATCGGATCCCAGGAGAAGGAGTTCCACATCGTGGCCGGCCATAGCACTGACCCCCCCCCAACCCCCTCACCCCCTTGTACCACCTTCCCCCCTCGCGCCCCCTTCCCCCCTCGCACCCCCTCCTCTTCACAGCCCCTCCCCTGCCCCCTTCGCACCCCTTTCAGCCCTCTCCCCTCGCACCCCTCCGCACCCCCATCCCCCCCGCACCCCTTCCCCTCGCACCCCCGCTCCCCCTTCCCCTCGCACCCTCTTCCCCCCACCCCCTCCCTCCTTCCCTCTCCCTCCATGAAATCACACAGTTTGCTTGTTAGGGCCCCTGCTCAGGGATAGGAGCTAACAACCCCACTGCCTTGTGGGTGTCTCAGGAGAGACCAAGGCTAAGGGAGTAAACCCGAACAGAAAATCCGGAGCGGAACCCCTAAGGCGATCATGTGTCACCTTTGGCATGTTTCCGGCAGTTCCTGCAGCCATACCGGTGTCAAACGTCGTGCTCTGCACTCATTTGGACCCCACTAAGAAGGCCGAGAGGGAGGTTTTGACGACTGGGCAACTCACAACCTTCATACATTTTGCCCAGGCATGCGCCATGGAGAGGTCACTCCATAGCCGCCTCACAGCGACCAAAACAACACGGAACGCAGCAACTATGAGTTATAAGTCCAGCTCAATTGGTGTAGAGATTGTGAGCCACGGGTTGCCTTTGTCGGTGGGAGAGGTCATCGCATCTCACTGGGCAGCTACAGCCTGCCTCAAACTGGGCAGCCCCCGGTCAGAAAGGTTCTGTCCTGCCACAGTCCACCTGCTTCAATGGGTGCTTGGAGCTCAGGTTCATTGCCGACACGGGGACTGTAACACCACACCAAATAGCACGACAAAAAAAGGAAAGAAGGTACCAGCCCTTCGTTTTGCAAGCTGGAACGTCAGAACTATGTGTCCTGGCCTGTCGGAAGACCTTACACAAATCAACGACTCTCGGAAGACTGCCATCATTAATAACAAGCTCAGTAGACTCAATGTGGACACTGCAGCACTTCAGGAGACACGCCTCCCTGTGAGCGGATCTCTAAGAGAGCAAGACTACACCTTCTTCTGGCAGGGTAGGGATCCTGAAGAACCAAGACAGCATGGAGTGGGCTTTGCCATCAGAAACTCTTTGCTCAGCATGTTAGAGCCACCTTCAAATGGCTTGGAACGCATACTGTCCGTCCAACTGCTCACCGCCTCTGGTCCAGTACACCTACTCAGCATCTATGCTGCAACACTTTGCTCCCCACCTGAAGTTAAAGACCAGTTCTACGAGGAACTCCATAATATCATTAGTAGCATTCCGAATACCGAACATTTGTTTCTGCTGGGGGACTTTAACGCCAGGGTTGGGGCCGACCATGACTCATGGCCCTCGTTTCTATGGCATTGGAAGGATAAATGAGAATGGACAGAGACTGCTTGAGTTGTGTACCTATCATAACCTCTGCATCACCAACTCGTTCTTTCATACTAAAACCTGTCACCAGGTTTCATGGAGGCACCCAAGATCACGTCGTTGGCACCAGCTGGGCCTCATCGTCACAAGGTGAGCCCCTATAAACAGTGTCCAAATCACACGCAGTTTCCACAGTGCGGACTGCGACACCGACCACTCCCTGATGTGCAGCAAAGTTAGACTCAGACCAAAGAAGCTACATCACTCCAAGCAGAAGGGCCACCCACGCATCAACACTAACAGAATTTCTTATCCACAGCTGTTACATAAGTTTCTAAATTCACTTGAAAAAGCTCTTCAAAACACTCCTGCAGGGGATGCAGAGACGAAGTGGGCCCACATCAGAGACGCCATCTATGACTCAGCAATGACCACCTTTGGCAAACGTGAGAAGCGGAATGCAGACTGGTTTCAATCTCACTTTGAAAAGCTGGAACCTGTCATAGCTGCTAAGAGCATTGCACTGCTGAACTACAAGAAAGCCCCCAGCGTGTTAACATCCGTAGCACTTAAAGTAGCCAGAAGCGCGGCAGAAAGAACAGCCAGGCACTGTGCAAATGACTACTGGCAACACCTATGCAGAGGTATTCAGCTGGCCTCCGACACTGGAAACATCAGAGGAATGTATGATGGCGTTAAGAGAGCTTTTGGGCCGACCATTAAGAAGATCACACCCCCTCAAGTCTAAATCAGGGGAAATGATCACTGACCAACGCAAGCAAATGGACCACTGGGTGGAGCACTACCTAGAAATGTACTCCAGGGAAAATGTTGTCACTGATACCGCCCTCAATGCAGCCCAGTCTCTGTCAGTCATGGATGAGCTGGACAAACAGCCAACAAAATCGGAACTCAGTGCTGCCATTGATTCTCTAGCCAGTGGAAAAGCCCCTGGAAAGGACGGTACTACCCCTGAAATAATCAAGAGTGCCTAGCCTGTTATACTCCCAGCACTCCATGAGCTGCTTTGCCTGTGCTGGGAAGAGGAAGCAGTACCACAGGACATGTGTGATGCTAATATCATCACCCTCTATTAGAACAAGGGTGACCGCGGTGACTGCAACAACGACCGTGAAATCTCCCTGCTCAGCATAGTGGGGAAAGTCTTCACTCGAGTCCTTTTAAACAGACTCCAGAAGCTGGCTGAGCATGTCTACCCTGAGGCACAGTGCGGCTTTCGAGCAGAGAGATCCACCATTGACATGCTGTTCTCCCTTTGCCAGCTACATAAGAATGCTGCGAACAACAGATGCCCCTCTATGTCGCTTTCATAGATCTCACCAAAGCCTTTGACCTCGCCAGCAGATGTGGTCTCTTCAGACTACTAGCAAAGATCGGATGTCCACCAAAGCTACTAAGTATCATCACCTCATTCCATGACAATATGAAAGGCACAATTCAGCATAGCGGCACCTCATCAGACCCCTTTCCTATCCCGAGTGGCGTGAAACAGGGCTGTGTTCTCGCACCTTCACTGTTTGGGATCTTCTTCTCACTGCTGCTCTCGCATGCAGAAGGAATTTTCCTCCACACAAGATCAAATGGCAGGTTGTTCAACCTTGCCCGTCTTAGAGCGAAGACCAAAGTACAGAAAGTCATCATCAGGGAACTCCTCTTTGCTGACGATGCTGCATTAACATCCCACACAGAAGAGTCTCTGCAGAGACTCATTGCCAGGATTGCGGCCGCCTGCAATGAATTCGGCCTAACCATCAGCCTCAAGAAAACGAACATCATGGGATAGGACATCAAAAATGCTCCATCCATCAATATTGGCGACCATGCTCTGGAAGTGGTTCAAGAGTTCACCTACCTAGGCTCAACTATCACCAGTAACCTGTCTCTAGATGCAGAAATCAACAAGCGCATGGGAAAGGTGTCTGCTGCTATGTCCAGATTGTGGGAAAATGGCGCACTGACATGGAACACAAAAGTCCGAGTGTTTCAAGCCAGTGTCCTCAGTACCTTGCTCTATCACAGCGAGGCCTGGACAACGTGTGTCAGCCAAGAGCGACGTCTCAACTCATTCCATCTTCGCTGCCTCCAGAGAATCCTTGGCATCAGATGGCAGGACCATATCTCCAACGCAGAAGTCCTCAAGGCAGCCAACATCCCCAGCATATACACCCTACTGAGCCAGCGGCGCTTGAGATGGCTTGGCCATGTGAGCCGCATGGAAGATGGCAGGATCCCCAAGGTCGCATTGCACAGCAAGCTCGTGACTGGTATCAGACCCACCGGCCGTCCATGTCTCCGCTTTAAAGACGTCTGCAAACGTGACATGAAGTCCTGTGACATTGACCACAAGTCGTGGGAGTCAGTTGCCAGTGATCACCAGAGCTGGCAGACAGCCATAAAGGCGGGGCTAAAGAGTGGCGAGTCGAAGAGACTTGGCAGTTGGCAGGAAAGAAGACAGATGTGTCAGGAGAGAGCCAACTGTGTAACAGCCCCGACAACCAATTTTATCTGCAGCGCCAGTGGAAGAGTCTGTCACTCTAGAATTGGCCTTTATAGTCACTGCAGGCGCTGCTCCACAAACCACTGACCACCTCTAGGCGCTTACCCATTGTCTCTCGAGACAAGGAAGCCAAAGAGAGAGAGATAGAATACCCCTAGTGGTGTGATCATACCCTTTTTACTTCTCAGCTCTAACTAAATGGTCCTTCCATGTCCCCTCAAGGATATCTCCTTTTTCCAACACTACAATGTCCCCCAACCCCTTTTTTCATTCCCTAACTTGTATCTGTGAATATTAAGCACCCACTCTTCACCATTTTTATGCCATGTTTCTGTTATTGCCACTGCATATTTCCACACAGCTATTTGCACTTGTTATAGCACCAACCTTATTCACCACACTTTGTGCATTTACATACATGTATTTTATTTAAATCTGTCTTCAAATTCCCCATATTCTTTTAGTCTGCTGCTATCTAGTATCATACTATCTCCTTCTTTATTACTATCCAACACTTCCACTCATTTATGCACCTTTTTCCTCTTTTCTACTTCCATATGTTGGTGCCCACCCCCCTGTCAATTAATTTAAACCTTCCTCAACCACATTCGTGAACCTCCCCGTGAGGACATTGGTCCCAGTCCTGTTGAGGTGCAACCCATCCCTTTAGAATAGGTGCCTCCTGCCCCAGAACTGGTCCCAATGTACCAAGAATCTGAAGCCCTCCCTCCTGCACCTTGCCTCAAGTCACACATTGATCTTCCCTACCTTCCTATTTCTATTCTTGCTGGTGCGTGGCAGGTCCTGCTTTTTAACTTCCTCCCTAGTCCTGAAAGTCTGACTGTAGGACCTCAATACCTGCTCTCTCTATGTCATTGGTACCAATGTGTACAACAACATCTGGCTCACTCCCTGCCCCAGCAGAATATTCTGCACCCTCTCCATGATGTCCTTTATCTGGGCACCAGGGTAAAACTTAAGAGGTGGTAGAACCAGGAACCATCAGAACATTTAAGAAGTATTTAGATGAGCACTTGAAACACCATAGCATACAAGGCTACTAGCCAAGTGCTGGAAAATGGGATTAGAATAGTTAGGCGCTTGATGGCTGGCACGGACACGATGGGCCGAAGGGCCTGTTTCTGTGCTGTATAACTCTATGACTCTATGACCAGGGAGGCAACACACGATGCAAGATTCACGATGATGGTTGCAAAAATACCTGTCTGTCTCCCTAGCTATGGAATCTCCTATAACAACTGCATTTCTACTCTTTGCTGCTCCCTCCTGTACAGTCCCTTGCCCATTGCTGCCATGCTCTGGACTGCAATCCTTAAAGGTGTCATTACTTCAATGCTGAGAACTGGTTTGAGAGTGGCACACACCCCAAAGACTCCTGCACTTACAGCCTCTTTTAGCTTTTCAGATTTTGAAAGGAATCGATAGAGTAGAGAGAGAAAGGTTTTCTGCTGGTGGGGAAGTCTAGAACAAGGGAAATAACCTTAAAACAGAGCACACCACTCAGGAGAGAAGTTGGGAAACACTTCTTCGCGCAAAGGGTGGTAGATGTGTGGAACTCTCTCCCACAACAAGTACGAGGTGCCAGCTAAATTAATAATTTTAAAACTGAGATCGATAGACTTTTGGTAGACTAGGGTATAAAAGGATATGGAGACAAGGCAGGTGGTTGGAGTTAAGGTACAGATCAGTCATGATCTCACTGAATGGCAGAACAGGTTTGAGGGGCTGAATGGCCTACTCCTATTCTTAAGTTCCTATGTTAACCTGGAAATTGATACATAGAAAAGAAGCACACATCATTATATTAGAAAAGCAGACAAAATAATAAATCATACAAATCATCTTCTTCCCTCGATAAACTTCCCTTTATTAGCTGAGGCATAGATTATAACAGTAGGGAGATTATGCTAGACTGTATAAAAACTAGCTAGGCCACAGCTAGAGTGCTGTGTAAAGTTCTCTTCAGCACATTATAGGAAGGATCTGATCACACTAGAGAGGGTACGGAGGAGATTTACAAAGATGTTGCCAGGAATGGAGAATTTCAGCTATGAGGAAAGATTGGATAGGCTGAGATTGTTTTCTTTGGAGCAGAGAAGGCTGAAGGGAGATTTAATTGAAGTGTATAAAATTACGAGGGGCCTAAATAGAGCAGAGAAATCAATAATCAGGGCGGGGGGGGGGGGGGGTGGGGTGGGTAGAAGAATGAAGGGGAGTTGAGGAGAATTTTTTCACCCAGAGGTTGGTGGGGGTCTGGAACTCACTACCTAAAAGAGTCGTAGAGGCAGAGCTCCTCATCACATTTAAAAGGTACTTGGATATGCACTTGAAGTGCCATAACTGACAAGACTGCGGACCAAGAGCTGGAAAGTGGAATTAGGCTGGACAGCTCTTTTTCAGCCAACACAGATGCAATAGGCTGAGTAGCCGCAATCTGTGGTGTTAATTTCAATGATTCTATGACCTTGTTCAAAACACAGCTGCATGTATCCTGTACTACACTAAATTCCAATCACCCATCACTTCCATCCTTGCTGATGCACGCTGGCTTCCTATTCCCCCAATGTAGAGGATTTTAAATCCTCGTCCTTGTCATCAAATCCCTCCATGGCCTTGTCCCAACTAAAACTGAAGCTTTGTCCAGGCCAAGCATGTCATATTTAAACGCCTTTGGGAAGAGGCCAATTCCCTCTGAATACTGAGGACTCTGGTGACTTTAATAATCTTTTCTATAATAATGACTGTAAAAGCTTCCTATGGGTCTCAACATGTCATGAAATGATGACCAGGTCGTCAATAGAGGATGAACCATAAGCGGTAAAGCTCTGCACTTGCACCATCATTAAAATGGTCATTTTTACATGAGTAGGTGCAGGGATACAAGGGTGCAGGAAACCCATGAGTCGCTTTTACACTGGTAGTCATTTAGCTTGGATTTCATGAATCCAGCTTCTGAATGCCTGCTCCCTACATTTAGACTGCCAGATGCAGCTCCCTAATCCAGGCCCTTTTCAACTGAGTTAGCTGTGTCAGCTGTGGTAGCACATTGCCCCAAGTCACAAGATTGTGAGTTTAAGTTCCACTCCAGGCACTTGAGCAAAAGTTTAGGCTGTCATTTCAGTGCAGTATTGAGGGAGTGTTGCACGATTAGTGG
Source organism: Heterodontus francisci (assembly GCF_036365525.1). Lineage (NCBI taxonomy): Eukaryota > Metazoa > Chordata > Chondrichthyes > Heterodontiformes > Heterodontidae > Heterodontus > Heterodontus francisci. The sequence goes on along the minus strand of NC_090378.1, from coordinate 79,238,970 downwards.
CATTGCCTTTTAGATGACCTGTTGAACCAAGGCCCTGTCTGCTATGTCTGATCCTCTGGTAATGACACATAGCAAGACTGAGATTTAACTTGCTTCACAGACTTTAGTCAGCCATCTTTACTCAACATATACAGTCCTTCAACATGTAATATCTGACCTTTGAATCCCCAGATCAGACGACCTCCTAACTAGTACAGCATGTAACATATTATACTTTATATGCAAGTCCACATAACACAGTTATCATCATGACATCCCTCCCCTATCAGATTGAAAACATGTCCATGATTTACTGGCATTACACAAATGAATACATGCACAATAGATAAAATCCTCATAACTCTTGGGTGGTCTCCTTTGACACTTGGCTCTGCCTGCCACCTCAGGTACTCTGGCTATCATCCCTGGACTTGACGGTTATCAGCTTCCTTTCACGAGGATTCATCTGCTCCTCTGGACTGCAAGCTGTCAGCCTGCTGTCAGAAACTCTGGAGTCTCTGGTCCCTGGTCCAGGTACCTCATCAGTCCCTGCCAACCATCTGAACCTCATTTCGATATCAAACTGCTACCAGCTATTCCTCCATCTGTGTATCTTGATTTGTAACCAGATTTAACTCAGACTCTGGGTTCTGCATCATAAAATTACTGTGATGCTGATATTCCTTGACATATGACCTATTTCTGACATATTCTACTCCTTCTGGTGACCTCACAGTCACCCTATTTCCAGTTTTGGAAATAACATTATATGCTTCTGGAAAGAATGTTGTTTCCATCGTGCTTGGACTCTCTTGTCCAACCAACACTTCATCACCTGGCATCACATCAGACTCTCTGGCACCCCTTCAATCATCTGCATAAAACTTCAATACACTCTTCTTCTTAACATCATGGTCTTGAACCTCTTGATCATCAATGATGTCCCTGATTTCCAGTATCTTAGTGCAGATTTTGCATCCAAACAGCAACTCTGCTGGGCTCTTCTCTGTTGTAATATGTGGAATTGCTCCGTACACAGCCACATATGACAGACGTGTCTCCTTCCAGTCTTTGCCTTCAGCTTGGGTGGTTCTTATCCACTTCTCTGGAGATTGGCTCTGAAGTTCCACCTCTCCATTAGCTTGTGGCCATTTTTGCAAATCCCTGTAACCTGCATGTAGTCAGCAAACATCTGTGAGATAAATTGCTGTCTATTGCCTGTATAAAGTAACTGGCAAACCATGCCTCACAAATATCTCAATCAATGTTGTCGCTGTTTTCTCTGCTGTTGTAGACTTCATCGTAACATACTCATAGTACTGACTGTAATTGTCAATCACAACCAGAATTGATTCTCCTGATGAAAACTGACCGAAAATATCTACGGCTACATCTTCCCACGGGGGTCTGGCTGGTAGCAATCTGCTGCGTATTGGTTCAAATGGGTTGGGTTGGCGAATGACTTGACATCCATGACAGGATTTGGCAAACTTTTCTGCATCCTTCTCCATTCCAGGCCACCAAACCTTGGTTCTCAGGTTTTGCTTTGTACCGACCACTCCTAAATGATCTTTATGAGCTAATGCCACCATTGGATTCCTTAGCTATCTTGACACTACAAGTCTGTTGCCTTTGAGCACACATTTCCCCATTGTGCACAGTTCATTTCTCACAGCAACATAGAACTTGTGTGTACACTTCTCCCATTCTCTTGTCTGAATCCTCTGCCTGATGTCTTTTAATTCTGGATCTCTGTCTCACTCTCTCTCCATCTCCCTAGCTCATTGCTCTGGTTGTCGAAAGTACCGCTACAAATTGCACAAACGATTCCACTTCCTTCTCTAGTGTAGACCCTTCCATCTTGTCCACCTTTAGTAGTCTTGATAACGAATCCGCAATGATTGTCTTCCCTGCAATGTGACTAACCTTGTACTTGTAAGTTTAAGTACCCACCTTTCAATCCGAGCACATGGTTTTGACCTCGGAGATTATATCGCCTCCAGTGGTTTATGATCTGTCAGCAACTCAAATTCGATGCCAAACAAGTATGCATGATATCCTTCACTTACCCAAACCAGTCCTGAGGCCTCTTTCTCTGTTTGAGAATATCACCTCACCACATCCGTCAAAGACCGGCTTACATAAGTGATGACTCTTGGTCCCCTAGTGTATGTCTGTATTAGCACTGCTCCTAGTCCCACCGAACCAACATCTGCAATGACCTTCGTTGGTGCTTGGGGATCGTAATATCCAAGATTGTGAGCACTCATCAAACTTTCCTTCATTGCTCTGAATGCATTCTTCAGCTCTTGGCCAAATACAAATCATTCATTCTTCTTCGTTAACTTCCTCAATGGATCAGCCATTGTAGCAAAGTTTGGTATGAATTTTGCACAATAGTTTACTAGACCAGGAAAACTCCTCACCTCACTGGCATTGTGTGGATCTCTTGCCTCTACTACTGCATTAACTTTATTTTTTGCTGCTTTTATGATGGTACTTCTATATTTTTTGTTAAGTATTTGTTTTGAGGACTCATGTATTTTAGAATTATGGACATTGTTTTATTTGGGAAAGCTGAAAAGGATTCCATGGATGTTTTGTTTCACTGGGGTCATCGGAAGGTCTTTTGGACTTGGTTTGTAAACAACTCTTACTAGAAGTCACCTGTCTTCAGATAAATACCCAGCAGGGGCTTTTTGATTTGGAGAAGATGTTTACAGAGAGTTGACAGGTCAAGCTTTATAGGGGTCAGGAGGCTTGACTCTTGAGATATTGTTTTTGGTTTCGCTTTGGACAGTGTGTTGAACTGTTTTGAAGGCAGTTGGAGAAAACCAGCCAAGAGAGCAGTCACCATCAGCACCATCTTCCATCTCTTTGAGAACTTCATGAGAATCAAGTGTAAGAAATAGAGAAATTGATGCTGCATTCCTCCTGAAAGGCCTACCAGAAACCCCTGTTGCCACATCTCGCCGCCTGCCAAACTGATCTTCAACGTTGCCTGAAAAGAACTGTTCTAGAAAGATCCCAGTGACAGCTGTCTACGCATATTTGGGACTCCAAACCAAAATCCGACATCTTTCTGTATCTTATCCTTTTTTCTTCAAGAATTAGCAAGTATTTGGCCAAAGTATTCTTTTGTAACAGAGCTCTAAAATGAAAATCTTTATTTTTTTTCTTTTAACCGGTGTGTGTGTGTGTGTGTGTGTGTGTGTGTGTGTGACACACACTTGCACAACAGCCTTGAAACATCCCATAGTTTGAAGTGGTATCTTGGATGTGTATGGGTATAATTTCTTCACACATTTCCGTGATGTGCACTTGATTCTCTTCTTCAATTCTTCCCACTGTGTCCTATCAATCACATTGCTATCACTTCCAAAATCCATGATGATGTCCACCTTCGCCCCACCAATCAGCACTCGAGCTTTTCCATGTTTCCCATCATTGACTGCAAACATGTATCTTTCATCACATTCACCATCATTCTCGCCATCATCCTCTACTCGGCATACATTTCTGCCTTGTTCATTCCTCTGTCCTCTGTTTTCCTTCCAGACTTTCCTCTCTTCACAGTTTTGCTTCTGCACTTCCTAGCAAAGTGATCCTTTCGCCCACAATTTCTGCAGGTCTTGTCTTTAGCAGGGCAGCAAGAATCTTTCCCAAAATGTCCCAAATTTCTACATTTGAAGCACTCTTTCTCAATCTTACTTGGGCCGCTTTAAGCTTGCCCTCTGGAAGATCTAAGCTTGTTCACTTGGCTTGAGATGGATCCAGGACACCCTGAAGTGAAGTATCTGCATCCAGTTTCATCAACTGGAATTGAGCCTCCACAGCTTCAAACGAAGCTGCCCCCCCCCCTTCATATTTCCACCAAGGTTAACACATTTTTTCCAAGCAGTTTGCCTTCAAGTGGTTCAACCATCAGCTTTAAACAACTTGATCCCTGAGCCGATTATCCAAATCATTTCCATAATTACATCCCTTAGATGCTTGGCACAATCTAGTGACAAATTGCACAACAGTTTCCCCAGCCGTCTGTTTCATCTGTCGAAAAGCATGTCGCTGAAACGTTGCATTCATCTTCACCTTATCATAATCATTCCATTCTCCTGTGCCAATAATTGTTTTGAATGTCTCTCTCACCGATGCCCCAGCATTGTACAGCAACAAAGCTCTCCACTGCGTTCACTGCATCAATGTCACCCCATTGAGAAACAGGCCCCTGCTGCCCACGTAAGCCTCAAACTCATCCAGCCATGCAACCCATCACGCACTCACTACACCGACTTCACCGCTGGGTCAAACGGATTTCCGCTTCTAATCCCAGCAGATTCCAATCTACTAAAAGCCATATCCAACTGCAATAGTTTACTAACCTAATCCAATATTTTAACCTCATCGCCATTGTCGAATCCTCCAGTAATAACACTTAGCAAGGTGGATATTTAACTTGCTTCACAGACTTTATTCAGCCATCTTTACTCTACAGCCACAGTCCTTCAACATGTGCTATTTGACCTTTGAACACCCAGGTCAGATGACCTCCTAACCAGCGCAGCATGTAACATATTCTATCTAATATGTAAGTCCACATCACACTCAGTTATCATCATGACATGCTCTATCAGGCAGACGTAAAAGATCCCATGGCACTATTTTGAAGAGGAGCAGGGGAGTTATCCTTGGTGTCCTGGCCAATATTTATCCCTCAGTAAACTTCACAAAAACAGATTATCTGGTCATTATTACATTTGTTGTTTGTGAGAGCTTGCTGTGCACAAATTGGTCGCTGCATTTCCTACAACAGTGACTACACTTTAAAAGTATTTCATGAGCTGTAAAGTGCTTTGGGATGTCCTGCGGTCATGAAAGACACTATATAAATGTAAATCATTTTTCTTTTAGGATTTATGATTCTGCTGCTAGAAAAATCGGCAGCTCAATTTGGCAGCTGATTTGCTGCCCTCCCAGAACTGGTGAGATGGAGCGGTCTGCCCATTTGGTGTCTGCAGCTCAGTGATTAATGTAAATGAGGGCTGGGCTTCTTACTGGCTTGGGGATCAACCGCCAAGAATGGCCAAGCAGCTGATAGATTCCATCCGTCACCTGCCCATTCCCCGCCTGTAGTTACAATTGACTCCACTGCCTTTGTTTGTTAAACTCTCACCTTCTGTGGAAAGATAAACTGTAACTTTAAAGGTGTAGCTAAAGGTTTGCTATTTTGATGGTGTACATTCTGTGTATGCAACGTGCTCTTATCACTGCAGATTTAAGAAGCTCCCAGTCTTGCAAAAGAGATATGAGTTAGGTACATACGCTGAACCAAGCCTTTCTCTTTTCATTCTTCTTGCCCTTCAGTTTTGGTAGGATGTCACTCTGCAGGGAAGGTAACAGTTCTTCCATCACCAGGTTGCTGAGAATCTACAAGAGAAAACCACAAATTTACAGCTCAATTGACAATTTTGTTCACAGTTTTGCTGTTCATTACAGGTCATGGATCAGTAGCAGGGCCTACAAAACTGCACAAAAGAAGGTGCCCTATGCTTCATTCATTTAAGGTGCAGATATATTAAAAATGAGGAATGGTCTCAAAATTCTAATGGTAATGAACCTGCAGGTGGCACTGTGAGCACAATGTTACATGACCCATTAGTACTCCATCCAATGTTACCTGATGGGCTTTGGTTAAGCATCGCTGTCCCTATTATTTCACGAAACAACTTTCTAAATTGCTTTTCACATCACAGGAGATGCAACACCAGCCCTTTTACCTCCTCCTTTCTCATCTTCCAAGGCCCCAAACACTCCTTATTTGTACTTCTTTCAATTTAGTATATGCTTTTGCTGCTCATGATGTGGCCTCCTCTACACTGGGGAGACCCCCAAAAGCAGACTGGGTGACCAATTTGCGGAATACCTCAGTTCAGTCCGCAAGCATGACCTTGAGTTTCCTGGCACCTGTCATTTCAATTCTCTACCTTCAATGCTCCCACTTTGACCTTTCTGTCCTTGGCCTGCTATAATGTTCCAATGAAGCTCAACGTAAGCTCGAGCAACAGCATCTCATCTTTCGACTGGGCACTTTACAGCCTTTTGGACTCAACATTGAGTTCAACAATTTTAGATCATAACGTCTGCCTCCATTTTATTTCATGTTTCTTTGGTGGTTCGAGTTTCTCTCTCGCTTCTTTCTTAATCCCTTTACTTTGCGTTCAGACAGCTGCTATCCTGCCATTCACACAAGTTTCTTTACCTGTCCCATTACCACTTTGTACCATGAAACCTTTTGTCATTTAATCTCTCCTGCCCTTCGCCCTATCACAGACCTTCCCTTATGTTCTTCTTCCCACTCTCCCCCCTTTCACTTGCTCAAAACCTTCTAACCTTTCTCAGTTCTGCTGAAAGGTCACAGACTTTAAACGTTAACTTATGTTTCTCTCTCTCCACAGATGCTGCCAGATCTGCTGAGCATTTCCAGCATTTTCTGTTTTTATTTCAGATTTCCAGCATCTGCAGTATTTTGCTTTTACATTGTGGAATGCCTAAGTATAATGAGACTTTATGTGATAACTGATGACATTCTCTCCCCAGGTCCATAACTTATATTTTTTCCTAATGTTCTTTAGGAAAGGAAATCTTCCATCCTCACTTGGTCTAGCCTACATGTGACTCCAGTCCCACAGCAATGTGGTTGACTTTTAAATGCCCTCTGAAATGACCAAGCAAGCCACTCAGTTTATCAAACCGCTATGAAGTTTAAGAAAAGGAATGAAACCAGATGGACCATCCGGCATCGACCTAGGCACTGGAAATGACAACAGCAAACTTAGCCCTGTGAACCCTGCAAAATCCTCCTTACTAACATCTGGGGACTTGTGCCAAAATTGGAGGAGCTGTCCCACAGACTAGTCAAACAACAGCCTGACATAGTCATACTAAGGACTATACCTTACAGACAATGTCCCAGACACCACCATCACCATCCCTGGGTATGTCCGGTCCCACTGGCGGGACAGACCCACCTGAGGTGCCGGCACAGTGGTATACAGTCGGGAGGGAGTTAGCCTGGGAGTCCTCAATATCGACTCCAAACCCCATGAATTCTCATGGCATCAGGTCAAACATGGGCAAGGAAACCTCCTGCTGATTACCACCTACAACACCCCCCTCGGCTGATGAATCAGTGCTTCTCCATGTTGAAAGCTGGGAGTTTTCGCTTGGACAAAGCAGACAAGCCAGTGACTAATTCTGGGCAGAAGCCAAAAGGGCTCTCTGTCCCTCTCTCTCTCTCTCTCTCTCTCTCTCTCTGTCCCTCTTCAGATACTGAAGCAGCCCATGTCCATATGCAGGAAGACTTGGACAACATCCAGGCTTGGGCTGATAAGTGGCAAGTAACATTCGCGTGACACAAGTGCCAGGCAATGGCCATCTCCAACAAGAGAGTATGTAACCATCTCCCCTTGTGTTCAATGGCATTACCAGTGCTGAATCCCCCACTATCAACATCCTGGGGGTTACCACTGACCAGAAACTGAACTGGACCAGCCACATTAATACTGTGGCAAAACAGCAGGCCAGAGACTAGGAAATCTGCGGTGAGTAACTTACCTCCTGTCTCCCCAGTGCTTGTCCACCATCTACAAGGCACAAGTCAGGAGTGTGATGGAATATTCTCCATTTACCTGGATGAGTGCAGCTCCAACAACACTAAAGAAGCTCAACACCATCCAGGACAAAGCAGCTCGCCTGATTGGCACCTCATCCATCACCTTCAACATTCACCCCCTCCACCACCGATGCATAGTGGCAGCAGTGTGTAACATCAACAAAATGCACTACAGAAACTCACTAAGGTTCCTTCAACAGCACCTTCCAAATCCACGACCTCTACTACCTAGAAGGACAAGGGCAGCAAATGCATGGGATCACCACCACCTGCAAGTTCCTCTCCAAGCCACACACCATCCTGACTTGGAACTATATCACCATTCCTTCACTGTCGCTGGGTCAAAATCCTGGAACTCCTTTCCTAATAGCACTGTGGGTGTACCTACACCCCAAGGACTGTAGCGGTTCAAGAAGGCAGCTCACCACCACCACCACAAGGGCAATAGGGATGGGCAATAAATGCTGGCCTAGCCCACTTTCCTTGAACAAATAAAAGAAATAGGATTATAAATAGGGCGGCACAGTGGCCTATTCATTGTCTCCACTTCCACCACCCACATAGGAGCGAGTTCCAGGTCATTACCACTTGTTGTATAAAAAGGTTCTTCCTCATATTTTGAGGCGGCACAGTGGTTAGCACCGCAGCCTCACAGCTCCAGCGACCCGGGTTCAGTTCTGGGTACTCCCTGTGTGGAGTTTGCAAGTTCTCCCTGTGTCTGCGTGGGTTTCCACCGGGTGCTCCGGTTTCCTCCCACCTCCAAAGACTTGCAGGTTGATAGGTTAATTGACCATTGTAAATTGCTTGTAGTGTAGGTAGGTGGTAGGAGAATGGTGGGGATGTGGTAGAGAATATGGGATTAATGTAGGATTAGTATAAATAGGTGGTTGTTGGTCGGCACAGACTCAGTGGGCCGAAATGCTGTATCTTTAAATAAAATAAATAAAAATTTTATCCCTAAAGTGAACCCATCTGATACTGTTTAATTTTCATCACCATGCAGGAAAGTGCAGGCTCAATCTCAAGTACCACCACTCTGTTAATGCATTAATATGCTTTATCATCGTTTTGTTCATGCATGACTGTAACATTGTAATGTAAAGCAAACATTCTCAAACTCTGACAACTTCAGTGGGTGATAAGATGAATTCCAGCAGAATAACTACAAATGAAATGTCAAGATGGCTTGAATTGAAATTTCTAAAGTAGCAGGGATCAAGAAGTTTTGTATCTACAGATAAAATATCAACCGTGGAAGATGTCATCTGATCTCGATCTGTTAGCAACCCCTTAAATGTAGCAAGAAGATTTCTCCTGTATGCTATTTACAGCAAAATTGTAAATGCATCATAAAAATGCTTCCGTCACTTTACTAAAAATAATGAGATAAAGAAATCCCACTGTGTTTATGGTGCAACTCACAAATAGCAAACAAAGGAAAAAACACTCCCACCTGGAAACTGATCGGAACATCGGAACAGGAGTCGCCCATTCAGCCCCCTGAACCTGTTCTGTCATTCAATTAGATTTAATAGTTGATCTTTACCTTAGCCTCATTTACCCATCTTGGACTGTATCACTTAATACTTTTATCAAACAAAAATTGATTGATTTAAAATTTGTCAATTGACATAGCCTCAACAACTTTCTGGGGGAGAGAGCTCCAGACTTTCACTACCCCTTGTGTGGAGAAGTGTTTACTGACATTCACCCTGAACTGCCTAGTTCTAATTTTAAGGTTATGCCCTATTGTTCTGGAAGGGAAATTCGGAAAGCTGGGTGTCATACCTGCCAATCTTGGAAACGTTAATACTTTTGTCTAACAAAAATCTATCAATCTCAGATTTAAAAATATTAATTGAGCTACCATCTAGTGCGTTTTGAGGGAGAGTTCCACATCATCTCATGTGAGCTGACGGCCCCACCCCCGCCCCCCCAACACCATCTGCTTTTTCCCTGTAAAATCCTGGCCAATGTTTTAGGTCGATGAAGTGTCATCGGAGTCTAGTTTATGTAATCTCGCCTCATAATCTAACGCTTGGGGGCCTGGTAACATTTTGGTGAATCTGCGCTTCATTCCTTCCAAGACTAATACATCCTTTCTAAGGTGCAGTGCTCAGCGCTATACAGAGTACTCTAGATGTGGTCTAACCAGGGCTTTGTAAAGCTGCATAAAAACTTGCTTCTCTTATATTCATATTATATTTATATTATTTATAATGTACGGTGTACATGGACTTCCAAAAGGTATTTGATAAAGTGCCACCTAACAGACTTGTCAGCAAAGTTAGAGCCCATGGAATAAAAGGGGCAGTAGCAGCATGGATACAAAATTGGCTCAGTGACAGGAAACAGGGAGCAGTTGTTTTTCAGACTGGAGGAAGATATATAGTGGGGGGGTCCCCAGGGATCGGTAGTGGGACCACTGCTTTTCTTGATATACATTAATGACATAGACTTGGGTGTACAGGGCACAATTTCAAAATTTGCGGATGACACAAAACTTGGAAATATTGTGAACTGTGAGAAGGATAGTGATAAAGTTCAAGAAAATTTAGACTGGCTGGTGGAATGGGCTGCCAAGTGGCAGATGAAATTTAATGCAGATAAGTGTGAAATGATACATTTTGGTCGGAAGTAAAAGGAAAGGCAGTATAAAATAAAGGGTACAATTCTAAAGGCGTGCAGGAGCAGAGGGACCTGGGGGTATGTGTGCACAAATCATTGAAGGTTGAGAAAGCAGTTAATAAAGCATACGGGATCCTGGGATTTATAAATAGGGACATAGAATACAAGAACAAGGATGTTATGATGAACCTGTATAAAACACTAGTTCGGCCCCAACTGGAGTATTATGTCCAGTCCTGGGCACCACACTTTAGGAAGGATGTGAAAGCATTAGAGAAGGTGCAGAAAAGATTCATGAGAATTAATAAATTAATGTATGAGTCATGAATAAATATATTTAATTGTTGAGGCCCCAGCACAGATACGTGTGGGACACCACCAGCTACTTACATCCAATTCAATTACACACTCATTATCCCAAATCTCTATCTTCTACAGCCCAAGTAATTTCCTAAACAAGTCAATAATTTGCCTTCACTGTCATGAGCTTTAATTTTAGCTAACAGTCTCTTATGTTGAACCTGACTAAATGTCTTCTGGAAGTCCATATAAACTACATCTGTAGGCATTCTCCTGTCTACTACTTTAGTCACTTCCTCAAAAATTCAGTTAGGTTCATTAGACATGACCTACCTTTTACTAATCCATTTTGGATCTCTATACAGCTCAAATTTCTCTAAATGCTCAGTCACTCTGTCCTTAATTACAGTTCCAATGACTTTCCCACAGCAGATGTTAGACTAACAGGTCTATAATTTGCTTGTCTCTCTCTCTCACCTTTCTTAAATAAAGGAGTTACATTAGCAATCTTCCAATCTAAAGGGGCAATTCCTGAATCTAGAGTGATTTAGAAGATTATGATTAAAGCATCAACAATTTCCACACCTACTTTCTTTAAAATTCTGAGATGGAAACCATTAGGTCCTGTAGATTTGTCAGTCTTTAGTGCCATTATTTTCTCTGATACGGTTTTCTTGCTTACATTAACGTTGGTGAGTTCCAGTCCTTGATTATTAGATCCTCTAGTAATTCAGGAATATATCCTCTTGATCTACTGTGAAGACTGACATAAAAAGCTGCATTTTGCTGCAAGCATCAGGAACCCAGGCTCAGGACCATTTCCGGAATCCGACCCGAGCTTAATTTTATGGGAGGCAATTAATTATTACGCCGCTTCCACATTTGCCATCCAATTAGGGATGGTAGATGGGCTGCAGAGGCAGGAGGGCCAATCAGGAGCCGGCATGTGAGGGAGACTGGCAGCCTGCACTGTGGCTGCAATGGGAGTGCAGCTACAGTGACTAGGTGCAAGACTGAGCACTACAAAAAGGTGAGGAGTAAATGGCCAGAATGATTTTCTTAATCCCCAGCACTTTCAGTAGCAGTAGGATCCAAGAGAGACTGCTGCAATGGTAGGCCTCTGCCTACCCTTGACCGCAGGCTTCTCGTTGTCCTTCGATTATTTCCCGATCTCATGTAAATCTTCCCACTGTGCACTCGGCTCCTGTGAGCTGGCGAGCCATGAACACTGCAGGGGTCCCAGTCACCTCCAGGAAAATTGGAATTGCACGGAAAAATGCCGCCCAATTACCTAATCACCTCCCTTAACTGGCTTCCCGCTGCTGCCGGGCAAGCATCCGTCAGTGTTGAGATGCCGGCCCTGGTAAAAGTGCACGGAGGCGGGAACAAGTTGGGGCGATGGGCGGACGTATTTTTCCTTCACTTTCCCAGACCCCTACCTCTGAACACAAATCCAACATGCTGGTAAAATTCCAGCCAAAGTAATTATTGAACAAGTCTGACATTTCCTTAATCAATTGCAATATGACCCCCATGTGTTTTTATAGGGCCCGCATTACTCTTGACTGCCCTTTTTCTTCTAAAGCAACAGCTATTATCACCAAAGGGCTTAATCTTTGGCCTTTGCATTTGAAGTAGTTTTGTTGCTTAAGAATTTGCTGGTGAATGCTTATAGTCTCTTATATTTTGTGACAGAGACAACGTTAAGCACTGTGCCTCTCTCCCCCTCCACCTCCTAATTCTTCACCCCTTGTGACATGTCTTAGCAGGAGGCAGACAAGCAATAACAAGTACAACCCCACTTGGCAGCTGCTGAAGAAAGTCGCTGAGCTTTCTTCTGAGCCACTAACAACTGTAACCCTATCACAGAACAAGAATCCTTCTGCTGATTATACAACTGCTCCACCCCACCCTGAATAAAGAGAGAGGCCTCACAGTTGAACTTCATCTGCCTCCTATTGCCATGTCATTATTCCTCACACCCACATTTGCTTTTCCTGTTGAGAGGCATCCAGACCCCTACTTGGGGTACTGCTACTATCTGGCCTGGTACGGCAGCACAAACATATTCACAGAAGAAGGACTATTCAAATAAACGTATGTATATTGTAGGTGGGAAGTTCATTTCTTGCAAGAGTTTCCACCTACGGTACACAAAGGTCACATTATCCAGCATTAGTGCTGGGATTGAAACTGAAAGCAGAGGCAGACTTGGTCCAGTGCAATAGTAAACAGATTTGGGTAGCAGCATGACTGGAGAAGAGAGGCCCAATCTGGAATGATTTAGGCACCAAATACCAACAAGTTGATCAGACCCCCAGTATGCCGATTAGATCCCAAAAACGTTGTTGGTATGTATGAGTAATCTAGAGGGAATGACAGAGAGACAGAAGGCCAACAGTAGTGGAAGGATAGAGACAAATAGAATAGGAGAGTGACAGATAAGTTGAGGCCCTAAGCTCTGGAATTTCCTCCCTAAACCACCCATCTATTTTCTCTCCTCCTTTAAGGCAATCCTTAAATCCTATCCTCTTGAACTAAGCTTTTGATCACCTGTCCTAATGGCTCCTTCTTTGGCTCAGTGACAGCTTTATTTGTCTGATAATGCTCATGTGAAACTCCTCGGAACTTTTTACTATGTTTAAGGCATATAAAGGCATATACTTAGAAATACAAGTTGCTGTTCACACTAAAAGGCAGTTGATAAGAATATTGCAGATTTGTGTAACTGAACAGGAAGGATATATGCATCTTTCTTCGTAGTATAATTACACAACTCCAGAATACTTGCAATTTTCTTTACATGGGGGTCCATTGCAGAAGTAATTCCTGCAGATTATTGAGGTATACCAGTCTCAACCAGGTGGAGCTACTATACTTTGTATCTCTTTAACATTTCATAAAACATTCTAACCATTTTATTTTTTCAGAACTTTTCCTGGTGTGATTTCATTCTTGTAGGTATACAAACATAGCAGGAAACCATCCAGGAAGTACCAGTAAAATATATAGTCTATACAAAAAAAATGATTAGTCACAGGGGAAAAGGCTGAACAGGATTTGGGAACATGGGCAAATGCAGAGAAATTGCATAGCGTGGTGTTAATGAGATCTGACTGCAGTGGTACTTATTCATTACAGACTTACCAAAGCTTCATTGCCATGATTCATTTCCCAGGACCCATAATGGCCTTTTTCCTGCCTGAAGAATTGAATGGCCTCTGAGAATGCTTGGACTTCAAATGAACTCTGCTTTGCAAATTCTGAATAAAAATAAAGTTATGTGAATTACCATTATGATTTGTGACAAGTCTCTAGTCTAAAGGAATGAGGGAACATTAGGGGCAGAAGGCAAGTAGAGACTGAATGCTTCTCCAAAGGCAGGGGCAGGGGGGTGGGTGGGTAGAACTGCCAGGCAACTCACTTCAATGGCTTTACTACTGCTTCCGGTTACAGAGTCGTACTCGGAACGGCGTGAGGTCATTTAATTGTCCAACCGTTCAGCAGCGGGCATGATGTGTTCTGGGGACAGATGTACAGGAAAGAGAGGATACAAAAAAGGGACAAAGGCACAAATTTTTTTAAATTGCCAAAAATAGTTGAGGGAATTAAAATGGGGCCAAAATGTTCTGGATGGTTCAAGACAATACATTGCATTTATCCACTGAACCACACTGGGAATTAATAACATATATAGATTAAAATATATCTTAAGAGTGTGAATAAGATTGCTGATGCACATTTACCTCATTCCAATTTGGCGTGCCTTCTCTAAATGCCATGTCAGCATGACTATATTTCCCAATTAGAAAAAAAGCAGTAAGAGAAATTGAATGGGATGCCTGACTGAAAAGGTGTATACTCTGAGCAGGTGCTGAAATTAATTTTGAAAAGACCACTCTGATTAATACAAGAGACAAGCTGACCACAGCTGTCATTTAATTCCATGACATTTATGTGGTTAACATAGATCTAAGGTAAATTGTTCTCCACAGGATGCTCACTATTTTACTGAGTTCATAAACAGAAGCATGTACTGTTATGATTACATTATCAGATGTGTCTGTTACTCAGTAGGCCTTTTTACATTGCATATCAGGAAACACTAAAATGAATCCTGTGACACTACTCTCCCACAGTTATATTGGTCCATTGCCTCTGCTCTTCTGGAGGTTGATTCAGAAAATGGAGAAATGCTCAGAGAATCAGCTCTCCATTTACCAAATTGGTCTCCAACAGGCCAGAGGAGATTGTTAGCAAGGCCAATAGGTAATTCCTAACCACGGCCCAAGAAACAGATATTAATCATCTCTGTATGTATTTGCATCAGAACAGAATTTTATCTCACAACGCAAATGATTGAAACAACTCAGTGCATTTAACAGAAAAACCAGTGGGATATTTTTTTTTAGCTGGCAGTAGGCAACATCCTTGAGCATCATGGGTTGGTATAACCTTCCAGTCTTAGGAATAACCACCTTTAATTGTAGAATGCCATCAGTTCTGGGATATCCATGTGTCAGGAGTGTGGACCTGACATTTTTGCATTCATTAAGAGTTAATGTAAAATTGAAAGATCTACAAAAAGCAAACATTGAAATACTTTTCACCTTGATACATATCTAATGCAGCAGAAACTTTCCCAATAACAAATACAGCACTTATAATTTTAATTCTTTCATGGGATGTGGGTGTCACTGCCAGGCCAGTATTTGTTGCCCATCCCTAATTGCCCTTCAACTGAGTGGCTTGCTAGGCCAATTTAGAGGCCATTTAAGAGTCAACTACATTCCTGTGGTCTGGAGTCACATGTAGGCCAGAGAAGGTAAGAACGGCAGATTTCCTTCCCTAAAGGACATTAGTGAATGAGATGGGTTTTACAACAATCAAGACTATTCTTTCCTGAGACTGGCTTTCAATTCCAGATTTTTAAAAAATATAAATTAATTTAATTTAAATTCCACCAGCTACCATGGTGGGATTTGAACCCGTGCCCAGGACATTAGCCTGGGCCTCTGGATTACTAGTCCAGTGACATTACCACTACACCACCGTCTCCCCCTAATTTTGTCCATTGGAGCCACAGTGTACTTATGGTAGAATAATCCAAAATTGAATTTTTGCTGAACTTCTGGTGAACTTTTATTTTCCTCCCATTGTCCATGGTCTCCTTAAGCCAGGAAGAATTTGTTGCAATGGAGAGGGTGGAAGAATGATCTGTTCTCCATCTCTCACTCCATAATAATGCCAGTCTGACTAATCCACTGGTGTAGATGTGCAATAGATGCTCAGGATGCAACTTCCTCTGAGATTCCCTGGCCATCCTCCTTCCTCTCATCCTCCCATACCCCCCCACCCCACCAACACACCCACGCACACACTGAGGAAGAACTTATTTTCCCCTTGCCTTGCCCGTGTGCAGAGAGGAGCTCTGACCTCAAACTGACATTAAGCAGCCTGTGGTACCAGCCAGTGTTAATATGGTGCCACCATGCCATCTACTTTACTGCCATACTGAACATGATGGCCAAACCAAAGTACTCTTCAGTCTTTACGGTAACATAATTTCAGTAATATTTTCTTCATATGACAGATTCAATAAGATACATTACCTGCAAAACAACTCAAAAACAGCATATTTATGAAGATTGCAGCGGATTTGATTTTGCTTTTACCTTGATCAATGTGGTCCCGAAATTGTCACAATGTTTCTACGTTAGACTAAGTAATTTTGCTCTATCGAAATCTTAGATTCTCAAAGCTGAAATCAGACTCATTATATAAACAAACTTAATTTAACTAACAGGTTTTATTACAGAATTTGGTCATTGCCCTAAAAAATCAATTAGCTCCATTAGAATACATGACAAAAATGAAGAATATAGGCCTAGAAATTTGATTATGCCACACCTGTTTTTTTTCAGGTACCTAAGCATCCAAGATAGCATTCAGGGTATGCGTGCTCATTACGTGCCAGAAATGTATCACCTGCCCTATTGCTAAAGGCAGTAAAAGAGAGGTCCAGTGCAAGAAACAGGAGTTAGGTCCCTTACTTGTGTAGAAAGGGGACCTAACAACTGTTGAGGCCCCCTTTACAAAATTGGGTTGCCCAGAAAAATGTGGTCTCCATTCAGCCTAACCATCAATCCTTGAAGGGACAGTTGGAGGCTAACACCAAAAAGGTAAGTTTTTAAAAAAGCACACCTGAATGTGGATCCAGGAGGAACAGGAGTGCTCCTCCCAGGTCCACTACAGTACAGAAGACAGGGGTCAGCCCTCACTTAGCACCCTCCCAATTGCTTCTCCTGTGCACCCCTCCTGCAGCTCTCGATGGCTCTTCCTCATTCTCGTTCCGCCCGCCCCCCCAGACATTTCCAACACAGCAGCCCAAATTTGAAATCCTCTTCACCAGCAAACTGCTTGGAGATGCCCAGCAGCCATCTGCACCTCGTCAGTCTCATGTAAATAAGGGCAAAACCCATATCAGGTGTGCCTTGGGCCTACTTGTTACAGTGAAAGAATTGTTTCCTGCACCAGTTTGCTGGCACAAACTAATTTCTAGGACAAGGGTGCAATCTAATTTAAAGGGGACACTCCATGAAAAATAAAAGACAAATTTTCTTTTTGTTTGGAAGAAAATAGCCATGCGCCTTTCTTTTTGACATCACATGAAAGGGACACAACAAAATCGACATCAGTATTTCCAAGCAAATTAAAAACTGTTTTCCTTTTCGTAAAGACAGTGCCCCTTTAAAACAAAATGACCTTGATAGAAATTGACAGGCTGAAAAACTGACTGATGCAATTGGTTAAATGCAAGTCTGTTTGTGGTGGTTTGGGGATTTGTGTGCAGGCTGCAGATAAGGTAAGCCTGTGATTTACTCCAAAGCAAGCAACAGTCTTGACGCAATAACATTCAGTCATCTGTGTTTACAGTAACAGACTGTCAGACCAAAAGCAGACTAACAAAATGTGTCTAAGTGCAACTAACATGGAGTTCATCTGGATTTTAAATGTGCACACTGATTAACAAATAGAGTTAAACAATATGGCTTTGAATTCAATTTTCTTGGTTTTATGTATTCAGATTCTAGATTCAGACTTTTTCACTGTTGTTCTGCAGAGCACTCTACCTTTACTCTCTAGCTGAGAGCCAAAGATTTGGGTTGGAAGTTGGTAAGTATTTTGTGGTAATGATGCAACTATTGGTGAAAAGGGAATCAAGGTAACAAAGCTAGTGGTAGTGGTGAATTGTTCAGTAGGATTTCAAAATGGTGACAATTTTTGCTTCAACTTGATAGTGATCTTACTAATGCTACAGATCATAGGAAAGTTCCCATGGCAATCCAACTCAAATGAACTGAAGCAAATGGGACTAAAATCAAAGTCAGGGGAGTCTGAAGAGAATCTAAAGAAAGGAAACAAAAAGGAAACGGAAGTTAGAGTTTTGTGACATACCTGTGTTTAACTCAGTTACACACAAGTGTCAATTAAATTTACAGAAATGAAGTGTGGATCACAGAGTGATCGCAGAACTGAGTTCTTTATAAACAGAGTGCTAAAGTTGGGAATGTGGTGCAAGTAGATTTCTCAAGATGTAATCTAGATTAACATTTTAGAACATTTGATTTAGAACTTCAAAATTGTAAAAGAAACTCCAAACTGGTAAAATACCGAGTAAACAAACTGTCAGTGGTAGTTAATTATCAATCAGCTGAAAATGGTCACCCTGAACAGGTGTTAATTACTGTAGCAGGAAACTGAATGAGCAGTTGTAACTTGGGTGTGAGTCATAAACTGTATATAACTAAACTGTATTTGCAACTGCAGAGTGATTGCAGAACTGAGTGCTTTGTAAACTGAGTTATCCTAAAGTTGGGATAAAAACAGCGCTGAAAGTACACAGCAGGTTGACAGCATCTGTGAAGAGAGAAACAGAGTTAACGTTTCAGGTCTGTGAACTTTCATCAGAACAGGCAAAGGTTAGAAATGTAATAGGCTTTGAGCAAATGAAAAGGCGGGGGGGGGGGGGGCAGAAGAACAAAAGGGAAACTCTATGATCGGGCAGAGAGCAGGAGAGATTAAATGACAAAGACGTCATGGAATAAAAGGCAAAGGGAGTAGTAATAACCATAGTAAAGGACAAAGCATCTATCCAGAGAGTGTTAAAGGCAGAATAATGAACAGCTCTGTCCAAAAGCAAAAACATGAAAAACAAGTTTAAGACTAGCACATGGTTTAAAAAAAACAATCAAAATGGCAGTCATAGTCTGAAGTTGTTGAACTCAATGTTGAATCCAGAAGGCTGTTGAGTGCCTAACTGGAAGATGAAGTGCTGTTCCTTGAGTTTGCATTGAGTTTCACTGGAACACTGCAGCAGGCCAAGGACAGAAATGCGGGCGTGAGAGCAGGGTGGTGAATTAAAATGGCAAGCAACCAGAAGCTCGGGGTCACGCTTGCGGACTGAGCAGAGGTGTTCCGCAAAGCCACGGGATGAGGCCGCGCATAGGGGCAAGAGGGCAATCTCATGGTCACAGAAGGCACTATCCAGCTCAAAGGGTGTAACATCAGTGGCTTAGTTTCATAAAGATTTCCAAGCACAAATGTCTCCGAAGACTCTCTCTCCAGGCAGGTGGTGATGAAGCTGTGCAGTATGCTGGAGCAGGAGTTGAAGACAATGGGAAGTGGCAGACACCCAACACCTGTAGTCTTAGAGGTAATGTTGGCAATCAACCTTTTCATCTGTGGTTTGTTCCAGGGATCATCTGGAGATCTAAGTGGCATCTCTCAGTCAGGGGCCCAAAAAGGAGGCCACGAAGCCATGTACTGTCAGACTGGCTGTCATGCTAGGCCCCCACCTGCCAAGAATGAGGCATATTAATTCTGTCATGAGTATTGATTTTAAACTGTTACTGGAGTGAGGGGAGGACTTGTTGAACAGATTAGCCGTGACTGGAAAAGACATTTGCATATTAACAGACAGTGTTTGGAAGGACAAAGCAGCCATTCCCTGACACATTCAACCCATAATGGACTTTTGATCACCAGACGTTGAAGGTGGGGGAGCTCGCATTCCAGGTTGACTGCTAAGATGGCCGAATACGCAAACTGACATAGTCAAACCAGCTAGTCACATAACTAACCTGCTGGGCAACCTGAGTTTTTTGAATTTGTACGAACAGTTTGGGCAGAAAGCTGTTTGCTCCTGGACTGAGAAGATCTCTCTCCTGTCTGCTCCCCTCTCTTTCTCACAAGCCTCTGAATCCACTGAAGACACATGAACCCCAAGAGAGAAAAGTCTCCTCCAGCGAACAAGGTTTAAGAATAATACTGGGCCCCAACAGAAAGCAAGATCTACCTACAATCAAGGATCTACAGTTAACTCGAGGAACCATAACAACAACTCTTCAGATATTGTCTCAACCCTTTCCATTTATTCTTCTTTTGCTGTTTTCTATCTCTGTGTGTATTGCATATGCAGGCTAGCGTGGGGCGTGTCATGTATCTGTTGGCGTTAACTGAATTAGAGTTTAAGTATAATAAATTTCAACTTTTGTTTAAACATATGAAAGCCTGTGCTGGTTTCTTTTGCCTTATAATTGGAAAACGGTGAACAAGGATTCACCAAGGAGGAACTAAAAACACCGGTGTGTTTAAAATTAAACCCGGTTACAGTAAGACCAGGTGAAGGCTGAAAGGGAACCCTAGACCTCTTTCACACCTGGTCATTACACTGGCCAATACATCAAGTTCACAACCGGTCAGGCCAGTCAGGCTGAAGAAAGTTGACTTCAGAGACATGGCTGGACTTCCCTTGGTGCAGGGGGTCATTGACTGTACTAATGTGGCCATCAAGACTCCCTCAGAGCAGCCAGGTACCTTTGCGGATAGGAATGGGGTTCCATTCACTGAATGCTCAAGTTGTCTGTGACCATCATAAGCAGGTCATGCAGGTGTGTGCGTGGTTTCTGCGAAGCTGCCACAACTCCTACATCCTTAGACAGTCCCAATTGCCTCAGCTCTTCCCGTCACCTGACTATCTTCTCGGTTGCATACTGAAGGACAAGGGGTATCCACTAAGGAGGTGGCTTCTGACCCCTCTATGCAACCCAATACACAGGCAGAGGGCACATACAACCGCTGCCATATGAATCCAAGGACCACCATCGAGCTGGCCATGGCCTCCTGAAGATGAGCTACAGATGCCTCCATAGATGTGGGGGAGCCCTGAAAAACCCTCAAGAGTATCCCGCATCATTGTTGTCTGCTGTGCATTGCACCTGTCCCTGCCATATAGACCTGTAACCTGTTGCTCCAGACAGGAGTAGCACTGGAGTCACAGGAAGACCCTGAGCGAGCCTCATCCTCAGAGGAGAGGATGAACATAAAGCTCTCAACAGTTGCCGCCAATGAAGATGGCGTGGTGGGACCCAGATCCCAGGACTGAGATGCTTGGCAGGGGATTCACAGCTCTCTGATTAGCAGATGCTTCACATGAGGTGAAGTGCAAGGGGCCACCAAACCAAAAAGTTCTTGGCTTTGCTGATCTTTCATAACAGGCCCTTAACATCTCTCTGTACCCATCAACACTATATGCCAGGACCTTCTATCAACAAAGGTGCTCATGAGATGCTCACTTTTACAGACCAGTCACATTCCATATCTAGCTACTGTCAACTGGTGCACAAAAATAAATACATGAGTCATTATACATTGCATGTCAAGACCTTTAACTCTCATAAAACAATAAAGGCTTCTGCATTTATCAAATAATTATTACCTGGTGAAACCCCAAGTGCTAGTCCATGCATTCACACACTTGTATGCGATAACTTTTATGGGATGCTCTTCCTGCGCCTGGAGTCGATATGGGGGTAGGCTGCTGCCTTTCTTGCTCCTGTGCATTAGATGGCTGTGGCTTGCATCCCCTGGCAGCCTGAAGCCCTACTGGGGCCTGGCACATTCGGGACAATCTGCATCTAAAGGGGCTGCCAGTCATCAGGCCAGCATGTAGCACTGGTGTCATCGTCAAAAGGGCTGAGGATCCGCCTTCAGCAATCAATGACTTGAGAGGAGCCTCTATTGCCTGCCTCTCCTCAGCACTTTCGGTTCCCACATGCACACCTGTGATTGTCTGGAATGGTTCAGTTCCTGGCAACGGGGAGATGCGTGATTGGCCCATCTCACCTACCCATCATTCCATAGATGTCATGGATGAGGCCAGGCCTTGGAGGTCTGTGGACACGCACTGCATCCACTCGGTGCTACGCTCCATGAGTCGCCACTGTCTCCATGGAGGATGCCAAGGGCTCACATGCCAGAGAAATGGCACCACTCATGGCATGGATGGACTCCTCCATCCTTTGAGCATGGGACTTCACAGCCTCTGGAAACTCCGTCAGATTTTCACATATTTCACGCTGCCGATGAAGCATGTGCTGCTTTGCTGATGACACCCGAGGCTGATAATCTGCATGGAACTGAGCATCGCTGGGCCTCTCCTTGCTCTTCTGAGGGTGAGTCATCACAGCTGTCACTGCCTCCATTACGTCCTCCTGTGCATATGTGCAGTGCTCACCAGATTGAATTAAAAAAAAACATTCATGGGATGTGGGCATCGCTGGCTATGCCAGCATTTATTGCCCATCCCTAATTGCCCTTGAGAAGGTGGTGGTGAGCTGACTTCTTGAACTGCTGCAGTCCATATGAGGTAGGTACACTTTCACGTGTTCTACACATGCAACAATGCTGACCAACATGAGTGTATCTGCACTGGAATGAAGTCTGAACTTTATAGTGTAGCAGAAGACCTCGCCTCTTCTCATCTGCTGCAGTACCTACTGGAGAGACATGATTTAAGTGAAATAGCCACTTCTTCAACCAGCCCTTGGTGCCTCCCCTTGATCAGGATCTTTCAGTGGGGCATTTTTGGCCCACACGGGCCACAACTCATGGTCAAGGGAATGATGGATGCAACCATCGCTTTACTCACACTCTCCATGCACTCCACACCCGCCTTGCCCTCAGCAACAGGCTGCCTGCCATGATCCATTTGATCTCATCCATGGCTTCCTCCTCCATCAGTGTCACCACAGTGATGAATGGCACTCCACCTCCTGTGTGTTGACTCTTTATGAGCACGCTTCTCCAGCAAATACAGACATATGCAGTGTCATTCCTGTCTCTTGGCCCACTTGTGCTGGTCACTGAGAGGTGCAGAACCATACCACTGGGATGGCATGCTGACATGGCCTTTAGCCATCTCAATGCAGCATTCACCCATCACTGACCATGGAGTTTGGGTGCGAGTGAACTAAGCACCTCTATGTGAATGTTTTGTGCTTAGTGTTGCCCATTGATCGGTCTATCACCTGGCCTCACATCTTTATAGGCACCATTTAATTCATGCTGGGCTTCCAGTTTGCTATTCTAAACTCCACTCGCCTTTCCAGACCGCAGTGGTCATTAAATCTCTTCCCACATTGGATCCAGGCTCCTGCACCAACCCACGGCTATTCACTATCTCTGCCACCTCCAGCCATGTCTCCTCCTTTTGGCTTGCAGGCCTCCTCCTCCCGTCTGCTTTCTCTGACTGCCTGCAGGAACACTTCCAGAGAGGCATTACTGAATTGTGGAGCAGCCCATCCTTGTGCTGAAGCCATTTCCCCCCCTGCCTCCATTAATATAGACAACCCTTCCTTGCAGCTTGTGTCTGCAGCCTGCCTGGTTGCTGAATACGTACCTTTAAAAATGGCGCCTCAGAGCGAGCTGCCAACACTATGATCTGCCGGCCCTTAATTGGCCCTTTCCATAAAATTGCTGAGGAAATCCCGCCACCTGCCTGTGTGTGTCGGTGACCCAAATATTCCCTCTGACGTTGGATCAGCTGCCCAATTGGTAAAATTCAGGCGTATGAGTGAGGCAGGTTTGGGGATCCAGCATGTAGTGAAGGAGAAGCCTGGGCCTTTGAATTTGACCAACAGGTATTTGACCAACGAGATACTTGCTAACTGTGTGGATGAGACCAAGGACGGCAGAGTGGATGGGCAAATGGACCAAAGTACCATGGTGCAGGAAGCCATTCAATGGAGGAAGTGAAAAGTAATGTATTAGGGGACAGTTTCGTCAGGGGGATAGATACTGTTCTCTGCAGCCCTGACCAGGAGTTCTGAAGATTGTGTTGCCTGCCCAGTGCCAGGGTTAAAGACATCTCCTCACGGCTGTGAAGAACTTGAAGTGGGAGGGGAGAGGATCCAGTTGTTGTGGTCCACATAGGAGCCAACAACATAGGTAGAACTAAAAATGAGTTTCCGCAAAGGGAGTTTAAGAAACTGGGCTCTAAAATGATCAGCAGAACCTCAAGGGTATAATCTCTGGATCACTGCCTGAGCCACATGACAATTGGCATAGAGTCAATCAGATTACAGAATTAAACATGTGGCTCAAAGAGTGATATGGAAAGAAGGGGTTTTGATTCATGGGCAACTGGCACCAATACTGAAATTAAAGGCAGATGTTCTGATGGGATGGGCTCCACTTAACCCAGGCAAGGATCAGTGCCCTAGCGAATCATATAACTAGGGCTTGAAACTAAAAGACAGGCAAAGGGCCAGGCAAAAGGAAATTAAGAAATCTAATGACAAAAGTTAAGGCATTAGAGCAGTGTAGCCATTTGTGAAAGTCAAGCTGAGTGAGACAGGAAGGGACTGAGTTTAACAGTAACAGTGCATCCGCGAATAAGGTCCAATAACAATCACCTATATTTTTACATAGTGTCTTTAATGTAATAAAATATCCCAAGGAGCGTCACAGGAACAATATAAAACAAAATATGACACCGAGCCACAAAAGGAGATATTGGGTCAGAAGACCAAAAGTTTGGTCAAAGAGGTAGGTTTTAAGGAACATCTTAAAAGATGAAAGCAAGGTAGAGAGATGGGGAGGTATAGGGAGAGCTGAGGGCCGAGGCAATTGAAGGAGCGGCCACCAATGTTGGAGCGATTTTAAAATCAGGAATCCTCAAGAAGCCAAAATTAGATGAGCACAAATACTTCAGAGGGTTGTGAGGCTGGAGATTACAGAGATAGAGAGGGGGGGGGGGGGCGAAGCCATGGAGGGATTTGGAAACAAGGACGAGGATTTTAAAATCAAGACGTTCCTTGACCAGGAGCCAGTGTAGGTCAGTGAGCAGAGGGGTGATAGGGGAATTTGATGTGAGTTAAGATAGGGGCAGCAGAGTTTTGGAAGACCTCAAGTTTACAGAAGGTGGAATGTGGGAGACCAGCCATGTATGCGTTGGAATAATCAAGTCTAATAATCAAGTAATAATAAAGACATGAATGAGGGTTTCAGCAGCAGTTGAGACAGGGGCAAAGCTGGGCAATGTTACAAAGGTGGAAATAGGTTGTCTTGGTGATGGCGCAAAGATGTGGTCGGTCGGAAGCTCATCTCGGGGTCAAATATGACACCAAGGCTGTGAACAGACTGGTTTAGTCTCAGACTGTTACCAGGGAGAGGAATGGAGTTCGTGCTAGGGAACGGAGTTTGGAATGGGGACTGAATTCAAAGACTTCACTCTTCCCAATAATTAATTGAGGAAATTTCTGCTCATCCAGTACTGGATGTCGAATAAGCAGTCTGATAATTTAGCAACAGTGGAGGGTGTCATCAGCGTACATGTGAAAACTAAAGCTGTGCTTTTGGATGATGTTGCCGACATGCAGCATGTAGATAAGAAATAGGGGGCCACGGATAGATCCTTGGAGGACACCAGAGATAACAATGTGGGAGCAGGAAGAGAAGCCATTGCAAGAGATACTCTGGCTGCAATTAAATAAGAATGGAACCATGTGAGAGCAATCCCAAGCAGCTGGACGATAGTGGAGAGGGTTGGGGGAGGATGGTGTGGTCAAATGTGTCAAAGGCTGAGAACAGGTCAAGAAAGATGTGCAGGTATAGTGTACCTTTGTCACAGTCACATAGGTTGTCATTTGTGGCATTGATAAGAATCATTTTGGTACTGTGGCAGGATCGGGAACCTGATTGGAGGGATTCAAACATGGAGCTTCAAGAAAGATTTGGGAGGTGACAGCACTTCAAGAATTTTGGAGAAGGAAAGACAGTTGGGGATGGGGTGGTAGATTGCAAGGACAGTGGAGTGAAGGTTGATTTGTTGAGGAGAGGGGTGATGATGGCAGATTTGAAGGACCTGAAGAGACAGAACAGTTAACAACATCAGTTGACATGGGGACCAGGAGGGGAAGTTGGGTGAACAGTTTAGTAGGAATGGGGTCGAGGGGGCAGGAGTTGGGTCTCATGGACAAAATGAGTTTGGAGAGGGCATGAGGGGTGATAGAAGAGAAACTACAAAAAGATGCGAGTTCAGGGCTCGGGCAGCGGGGAACCTTATAGGAAGCTTGGCCTAGTGGGCTAGGCCTTGAAAAGAATAGTGGTTAAAAATAGAAAAATAAAGGCTCTTTATCAGAATGCATGAAGCATTTGTAACAAGTCAGAGGACTTAGCAGCAGAGAGATAAATGGGTTTGATCTAATTGTAAATACAGAGATATGGGGACTGGAAAATCACTCCGGCAGAGGCCTTCCACGGGCCTTGACGCCGGGAAGGCCCAGACCAATGCTGCTGGTAGTGGCGAGGCCTTGTGGCAGACCCCACGCCACTCGGTAACGGGGACCAAATTTAAATATGTTAAATAATTTGAATAAATGAATTAATTACCATCGCACCCCCGCCGTCCATCCCAGAGCGATATTGGTGCCAGCGGCTGGCACTCCCATGCGTTCGGGATCTGAGGCGGAACACTGGTGGGGAGGGGGGAGCAGGTAGGTTTTTCAGTGCGGGGCGGTGGAGGGGGGGGGGGTGGGTGGGGGAGAGGGGTCAAACTCATCTCATTGGTGTGGGGGATGGTGGGAAGGGTTACAATGTACAGTTTATGAACTTTGTTGGGGAGGGAAGGTCAGATACACAAGGTAAGTATTTTGGGTGGGGTGGGCGAGGGCAAGGAATTCTATGGTTATTGGGGTGGGTGGGTGGGAGAAGGTCAAGGTCAATTTATTTAATTTTTTAAAATTCATCCGGCTTTAAATATTTAAATTGAAATGTAGGGCTCGAAGCCCTTTAAAAATGGCGTCATTGCCTGCGCAAAGGCAGCTGACGTCATTACCGGAGATGGACCACCGCCCCCTCCACGTCATTGGAGTGGGTGGTTTGCCCCAGCTATTTAAATGAGCTGCCGCATTTAATATCGCAGCAGCATCACGATGTGCAGCCCACGCGGGTGTTCCACCATTGTTTAGGTTCATCGGTGGAAGTATAAATTTTGGCCCATGGTTGCAAGGTGTCCAAGATTGGGAAATAGATACTCCACAGTACTTAACATTTCAAAAAGACAGGCAGAATGGAAAAGGAAGAGTAGCCCTGATAACAGAGGAAGACATAAGGACTGTAGTAAGAAAGGATCTTGGCTCATAAGATCAGGAAATAGAATCAGTATGGGTGGAGATTAGGAACAAGAAGTGTCAGGAAATGCTAGTGGGAGTAGTTTATAGGTCGACTAACAGTAGTAAGACCATTTAACAGAACATTAAGCAAGAAATAATTGGAGCTTGTAACAATGGCAATGCAATAATCGTGGGGGAATTTAATCTTCATTTATGCTGGACAAATCAAATTGACAATGGTAGTCGAGAAGCTGAGTTTGTAGAATGCTTTCACGACACCAACTAGGAACCAACTAGGGATAAAGTTATATTAGATCTAGTATTGTGTAATGAGGCAGGGCTAATTAGTAATCTCATAGTAAAAGGTCCTCTGGGAAAAATGATCATAATATTGAATCCCATACTAAATTTGAGAGTGACATACTCTTGTCCAAAACAATAATCTTAAAATTAAATAAAGCCAATTATATAGGTATGTAGGGAGAGTTGGCGAAGGTTGATTGGGTAAATTGACGAAAAGATATGGTGATAAATAAACAGTGGGAAACACTTAAATAAATGATTCCAAATTTTAAACAAAAATACATTCCATTAAAAAACAAAATTCTTGAGAAAGAGCCATCCAAGGCTTACAGGGAGGTTAAGGATAGTATTTGTTTAAAAGAATAGGCTTGTAATGTTGTGAAGAACAGTAGGAAGCCTGAGGATTGGGAGAGTTCTAGAAAGCAGCATAGGACAACCAAAAAGTTGATAAAAAGAGAAAAAAATAGAATGAGTGTAAACTAGCCAGGAATATAAAAACAGATTGTAAGGGTTTTACATGTACATAAAAAGGAGGCGAGTAGCTAAAGTAAACTTTGATCTCTTAGAGGCAGAAAGGAGAAATTATCATGGGGAACGAGGAAATGGCAGAGACATTAAACAAATATTTTGTGTCTGTTTTCACAGTAGAAGGCTCAAATTACATACCAGAATAGAGGGTAACCAAGGGGTGAATAAGAGTGAGGAACTTAAAGTAATTAATATCAGCAGAGAAAAGATATCAGAGAAACTTAAAGGACTTAAGTGCCAGTGAGGCTAGAAATAGAAAGATAGTGCAGCTAAACACATGGCTGAACAGCTGGTGTAGAAGGGAGGGTTTCAGATATCTGGACCATTGGGATCTCTTCAGGGACAAATGGGACCTGTACAAGAAGGACGGGTTGCATCTAAACTGGAGGGGCACAAATATCCTGGCTGCGAGGTTTGCTAGCGTCATTCGGGAGGGTTTAAATTAGTGTGGCAGGGGGGTGGGAAACAGAGCAGTAGGACAGCAAGTGAAATAAATGAAGGGGAACTCGTAAATAAGGCCAGTAAGACTAAGAGGAAGAGCAGGCAAGGAGATGTTGCGGAGAACAGCGGGACTGGTGGTCTGAAGTGCATTTATTTCAATGCAAGAAGTATAACAGGTAAGGCAGATGAACTTAGAGCTTGGATTAGTACTTGGAACTATGATGTTGTTGCTATTACAGAGACTTGGTTGCGGGAAGGACAGGATTGGCAGCTAAATGTTCCAGGATTTAGAAGCTTCAGGCGGGATAGAGGGGGATGTAAAAGGGGTGGGGGAGTTGCATTACTGGTTAAGGAGAATATCACAGCTGTACTGCGGGAGGACACCTCGGAGGGGTCATGCAGCGAAGCAATATGGGTGGAGCTCAGGAATAGGAAGGGTGCAGTTACGATGTTGGGGGTTTACTACAGGCCTCCCAACAGCCAGCGGGATGTAGAGGAGCAGATATGTAGACAGATTTTGGAAAGGTGTAAAGGTAACAGGGTTGTGGTGGTGGGTGATTTTAACTTCCCCTATATTGACTGGGACTCAGTGCTAGGGGCTTGGATGGGGCAGAATTTGTAAGGAGCATCCAGGAGGGCTTCTTGAAATAATACGTAGATAGTCCAACTAGGGATGGGGCCGTACTGGACCTGGTATTGGGGAATGAGCCCGGCCAGGTGGTCGAAGTTTCAGTGGGGGAGCATTTCGGGAACAGTGACCATAATTCCATAAGTTTTAAGGTACTTGTGGATAAGGATAAGAGTAGTCCTCGGGTGAAGGTGCTAAATTGCGGGAAGGCTAATTATAACAATATTAGGCAGGAACTGAAGAATTTAGATTGGGGGTTTGAGGGTAAATCAACATCTGACATGTGGGAGTCTTTCAAACGTCAGTTGATTAGAATCCAGGACCAGCATGTTCCTGTGAGGAAGAAGGATAAGTTTGGCAAGTTTCGGGAACCTTGGATAACGCGGGATATTGTGAGCCTCGTCAAAAAGAAAAAGGAAGCATTCGTAAGGGCTGGAAGGCTAGGAACAGACGAATCCCTTGAGGAATATAAAGACAGTAGGAAGGAACCTAAGCTAGGAGTCAGGAGGGCTTAAAGGGGTCATGAAAAGTCATTGGCAAACAGGATTAAGGAAAATCCCAAGGCTTTTTATACGTATATAAAGAGCAAGAGGGTAACCAGAGAAAGGGTTGGCCCACTCAAGGACAGAGGAGGGAATCTATGTGTGGAGCCAGAGGAAATGGGCGAGGTACTAAATGAGTACTTTGCATCAGTATTCACCAAAGAGAAGGACTTGGTGGATGATGAGCCTAGTCTCAGTCATCTCATTATCAAAAAGGAGGTGTTGGGTGTCTTGCAAAGCATTAAGGTAGATAAGTCCCCAGGGCCTGATGGGATCTACTTCAGAATACTGAGGGAGGCAAGGGAAGAAATTGCTGGGGCCTTGACAGAAATCTTTGCATCCTCATTGGCTACAGGTGAGGTCCCAGAGGACTGGAGAATAGCCAATGTTGTTCCTTTGTTTAAGAAGGGTGGCAAGGATAATCCAGGAAATTATAGGCCGGTGAGCCTTACGTCAGTGGCAGGGAAATTATTAGAGAGGATTCTTCGGGACAGGATTTACTCCCATTTGCAAACAAATGGACTTATTAGCGAGAGGCAGCATGGTTTTGTGAAGGGGAGGTCGTGTCTCACTAATTTGATTGAGTTTTTTGAGGAAGTGACAAAGATGATTGATGAAGGAAGGGCAGTGGATGTTATTGATATGGACTTCAGTAAAGCCTTTGACAAGGTCCCTCATGGCAGACTGATACAAAAGGTGAAGTCACATGTGATCAGAGGGGAGCTGGCAAGATGGATACAGAACTGGCTTGGTCATAGAAGACAGAGGGTAGCAGTGGAAGGGTGCTTTTCTGAATGGAGGGATGTGACTAGTGGTGTTCCGTAGGGATCTGTGCTGGGACCTTTGCTGTTTGTAGTATAGATAAATGATTTTGAGGAAAATGTAGCTGTCTGATTAGTAAGTTTGTGGACGACACAAAGGTTGGTGGAGTTGCGGACAGTGATGAGGATTGTCAGAGGATACAGCAGGATATAGATCGGTTGGAGACTTGGGCGGAGAAATGGCAGATGGAGTTTAATTCGGACAAATGCATTTTGGAAGTTCTAATGCAGGTGGGAAGTATACAGTAAATGGCAGAACCCTTAGGAGTATTGACAGGCAGAGAGATCTGGGCGTACAGGTCCACAAGTCACTGAAAGTGGCAACGCAGGTGAATAAGGTAGTCAAGAAGG
This sequence comes from Heterodontus francisci, assembly GCF_036365525.1. NCBI lineage: Eukaryota > Metazoa > Chordata > Chondrichthyes > Heterodontiformes > Heterodontidae > Heterodontus > Heterodontus francisci. Next base: position 79,208,323 of record NC_090378.1, on the reverse strand, counting down.
CATACGGCATGCTTGCCTTCATCGGTCGGGGCATAGAGTATAAAAATAGGCAAGTCATGCTGCAGCTGTACAGAACTTTAGTTAGGTCACACTTAGAATATTGCGTGCAATTCTGGTCGCCACACTACCAGAAGGACGTGGAGGCTTTGGAGACGGTACAGAAGAGGTTTACCAGGATGTTGCCTGGTCTGGAGGGCATTAGCTATGAGGAGAGGTTGGATAAACTCGGATTGTTTTCACTGGAACGACGGAGGTGGAGGGGCGACATGATAGAGGTTTACAAAGTTATGAGCGGCATGGACAGAGTGGATAGTCAGAAGCTTTTTTCCAGGGTGGTAGAGTCAGTTACTAGGAGATATAGGTTTAAGGTGCGAGGGGCAAAGTTTAGAGGGGATGTGTGAGGCAAGTTCTTTACACAGAGGGTGGTGAGTGCCTGGAACTTGTTGCCCGGGGAGGTGGTGGAATCAGGTACCATAGAGACATTTAAGAGGCATCTTGACAAATACATGAATAGGATGGGAATAGAGGGATACGGACCCCAGAAGTGCAGAAGGTTTTAGTTTAGGCAGGCATCAAGATCAGCGTAGGCTTGGAGGGCCGAATGGCCTGTTCCTGTGCAGTACTGTTCTTTGTTCTTTGACTAAAAGACAACAAATCTCCAGGATCTGATGGCCTACATCCTAGAATTCTAAAAGAGGTAGCCCCAGATATGGTGGATGCAATGGTTATGATTTTCCATAATTCCCTAGATTCTAGAATGGTCCCAGAGGATTGGAAGTCAGCAAATGTAACACCACTATTCAGGAAAGGAGGGAGAAAAAAACAAGGAACTGTAGGCCAATTACCCTTATATCAGTTGTTGGGGAATATACTGGAATCTACTTTTAAGGAAATCTTGACAATGCACTTAAAAAAATTATAGTATGATAGGACAGAGTCAACATGGTTTTACAAAAGGGAAATCATGTTTGACAATCTTTTTTAGAGTTTTTTGAGTATGTAATAAGCAGATAAAGGAGAGCCAGTAGACATGGTATACTTAGATTGCAAAAGGCATTCAGTAAGGTGCCACACTAAAGGTTAACATGGAAGATGAGTGTTTATGGATTTTGGGGTAATATATTAGCATGGTTGGAGGATTGGTTAATGGACAGCAGCATAGAGTAGAGATAAATGGGACATTTTCAAGTAGGCAGGCTGTAACTGGTAGAGTGCCACAAGGATCAGCGCTGAGGCCTCAGCTATTTACAATCTATATTAATGACTTAGATGAAGAGACTGAGAGTAATGTATCCAAGTTTGCTGACCTAGGTGGGAATGTAAGCTCTGAGGAGGCTACAAAAAGGTTGCAGAGATATAGACAGGTTAAGTGAGTGGGCAACAAGTTGGCAGGTGGAGTATAACTCGGGGAAGTGTGAAGTTATTCACTTTTGTAGTAGGAATAGAAGAGCAGAATATTTTTAAAAGGCATGGAAATGTTTTAAATGCTGATGTTCAGGGAGACTTGGGTACACTCGTAGAAGGAGCATAGAAAGGTAATTTGCAGGTACGGCAAGAAATTAGGAAGGCAAATGGCATATTGGCCTTTATTACAAGGGGACTGGAATACAGGAATAAGAAAGACTTGATACAGTTGTATAGGGCTTTGGTGAGACCACACCTGGAATACTGTGTAAAGGCCTGCTTGGGTATACAATTTAAACCTGACCCAGGCCCGAGTCCTTTGTTTTTTTTCCCGCGCCCAACCTGACCCAACTCAACTACTGGAAATGAATGCGCTTACTCTTACTCTTTCTTCTCTTTCCCTCCCTGACCAAAAGGCAGCACTGCCACTGTGTCCGACCCAACCCGAGCCCAAATGCCGGACCCAGAAGAGCGACTCGACCCGAACCCGACACATGTCGTCGAGTCCCGTCGGGTTCGGGTCGGGTAGCCATGCTGTAATACTGTGCACAGTTTTGGACTCTATATCTAAGGAAGGATATACTTACATTGGAGGCAATACAGCAAAGTTTCATTAGGATTGGTTCCTGGGACAAGAGGGTTGTCCTATGATGAGAGGCTGAGTAAATTGGGCCTATACTCCCTGGAGTTCAGAAGAATGAAAAGTGATCTCACTGAAACATACAAGATTCTGAGAGGGCTTGACAGGTGTTACAACCTAGAATGGAGGATTGCACTGTCTTTCTCCAGTTTCACTTCTCCAAGGGTCACAACATATCATTAAATGTTTTACCCAGTTATCGATACGGCCAATTATATACTTTATCTATTCTAGTTTTGTTATGAAAGTGCTTCTATTTTTAACTTTTTTTTGAGGATTCGTATTTTAGAATCATGGACATTGGTTTATTTGGGAAAACTGAAACGACTCCATGGAGTTTTTCACAAGTTCACTGAAAGAACACTTGAGATGTTGTGTTTGAAAATAACCTTTACTGGATGTCGCATGCCTTAAAGTAAATAAACAACAAAAATCTTGGTGACTTGGAGGGGATGCTTACAGAGAAGTGACATGTTATGATTTATGAGGGTCAGGAGTGGGTTTCACTTCTGAGATGTTGTTTTGACTTTCTGGTTGTGCTGTGGACTGTTGTTGAAAGCAGTTGGAGGTCAGCTTACTGAGAGATAAGACACCAACTCATCTTTCTCTACCTCTTTGAAAAACCTGCAAATCCAGAGTGGGATAACTGAAACCCCTGATGCCACATGTCTACTGGAAAGCCTACCAGACTACTTCTCAACATCTCCAGAATGAACTGCTCCAGAATATATCTTGTGATTCATCTCCATATACCCAGACACCAGACCAAAAGGGACAACTGACATCCTTCCGTATCTACTCTTTTTTTTCTTCAAGAATTAGCAAGCATTTTGTCCAAGTATTCTTTTTTGTTTTTTTCTTGTAAAAGAGCTCTGCAGAGAAAATATCTCTATTTTTTAGTTAACCGTTGTGTGTGTGAGGGGCTAAGATAAAAAGGGAACTTTCATATTTCAATCTGTGTGCTAATGCTGTGCTTTGTTACTGGATAAATCTTGTTTTATAATAAATTAATAATTTTGTTGTTTATTAAAAAAACCTGGTTGGTGTATTTGATTCTGGGGTAAAGATTAGAGTATATGATTGACCGTATCGGTAACTGGGTAAACATTTAAATATATATTGTGACCTGTGGAGAAGTGCAACTAGAAAAGACACCTTGGTCATAACAAGTTTCAGAATAGAAATCTGCTAACCAGGTTTCTTTAATAAATAGCAAGATTATTAATTTACTATAAAACAAGACTCCTTCAATGAAGATGTAAAGCTTATTAACACACAGGTTGAAATATGAAAGTATAAATATATTCCATTCTAAATAACCCAACACACACGCGCGTGCACACACACTGGTTAAAGAAGAAATAAAATAGCTTTCTCTGTAGAGATCAACTTTACAATAAAACAAAATATGAAAATATGAAATTTTACAGATGGTTCTTTGGTTTGGTGTCCAGGTACACGTAGATGGGTGTCACTAGACACATGCGGTGGTCACTGGGTTCTTTTCAGAAGCAGTTCATTCAGGAGATGCCAAGAGAAAGTCTTGCAGAAGCTTCTCAGGGGAAATGCTGCATCAGTTTCTCCAGTTCTCGCACTGGATTATCATGGTTTTTTTGCAGAGGTGGAATAGGATGAGCTGGTAGCCTCTCTCTCTTCATAGGCTTACACCCCAACTGAACTCCAAACAATATCCAAAAATGAAACCAAAACTCCTGAGCCATAAACCCAGATATCTGATTTCGCAGTAAACTACTAAAATAACCAGCAAGGCTCCTTATGTTTATTTAGCCTTCATTGTATCTTCTAGTAAGTGTTTGTTTTTAAACAAAGTCCCAAGTGTCCTTTCAGTAACCTTTTAAAAAATCAACCAAGTCCAGCATCTCCTCAAATATTCTCCAGTCTTTTACACACAAGTCCTCAAAAATAGTAATAATGGAAGCAAGTTTATGATACCTCTACCAATGAAAAGCCATTTTTAAATGTGTTTCATTACAAAGTGTGAACAAAAAAACAGAATATGAAAAAAAATTAAACATATTTACACGCTCATTCTTTACCTGTAACTAATGCATTTATGTCCTGTACCATCTTTGTACTCTGATAACTAAATGCAAAGTTAAATTCTAGACAAAACTTCAGAAATTACATTGTTTTTCTCTGCAATATGGATAATCTTTAAGTGATAGGGATGCAATAGTAAACTCCATCAAAATAGTCTGGCATTCTGGTTTTTGACTTTTTCCACAAAGGCTAGGGGGTTATGATCAGTATATACCAATGTCACCCTGTAGCTGTGGCAGACATTTTCATCAAAATATTTAAGAGCTAGTAGTAAGCCCAGGGTTTCTTTTTCCACTGTAGTGTGTATCTTTTGGTGTCCATTTAGCTTTTTGAAAAAGTATCCCACTGGCCTTTCTATGCCCAATTCATTTTCTTGTAACAAGACTGCACCTACCCCCAGGTCACTAGCATCAACTGCTACCTTAAAGGGCTTAGTGAAATTTAGGGCAAAATTGCTTTCAGCCTCTCAAAAGATGCTTGGCACTCCCCTGACCACACTACCTTAGCTTTCTTTTGTAGCAAATCTGTCAAAGGAGCAGCTATAGTGCTGAAATTTGGTATACACTTACGGTAGGATCTACACATCCCCCAAAACCTCATGATTTCTTGCTTAGTCTTGGGGCAGAGAACTCCACAAATGCTTGTACTTTTGCTTGTACGTTCGCTATTCTTGGCAACACTTGGCTTTGTCCTCTTATATGCCCTAGGTAGGTTACCTATGCTTTTGTAAATTCACTTTTGGCAAGGTTTATCACCAATTCAACCTACTGTAATTTTCTAAATAGAGCTTCTAGTTGTTCCAAGTGGTCCTTCTAAGTGTCACTGTATACCAGCACCTCATCAAGGTAAACCACACCGTTAGGAACACAGGCTACCACTTGTTTCATTAGTGTCTGAAAAGTGGCTGGGGCATTTTTTTAGCCCAAATTGCATCACTTAGCATTGGAAAAGACCATCTGGTGTGACAAAGGCCGATATTTCTTTAGCTCAGGGTGTTAAAAGAACCTGCCAGTATCCCTTTAACAAATCTATTTTGGTAAGAAACGTGGCACTGCCAACTCTGTCAATATAGTCTTCCAAGCGAGGAATTGGGTAGGAGTCTGCCTTTGTTGCTGCATTAACCTTTCTATGGTCTATGCAAAATCTAGTTGAACAGTCAGGCTTAGGCAGTAACATGACTGGGGAACTCCAGCTGTTTTGACTGCGTTCAATTAGGTGGTTTTCCAACATGTATTAAATTTCTGCTTTCACCTGGGCCTGTTCCTCTGGACCAAAGTGATGAGGATGTGTTTTTTAGGAGAGGAGTATCCTACATCCATATCATGTGTGGCTAAGGTTGTATATCCTGGTTTATCCCTACAGAGTCTTTTAAATGCTGTGAGTAGCCTTGTTAGGTTTCCTCATTGTTCTGCATCTAAATATGAAAGCATAGTGTCTAAACTCCCTAACAATTTGGTGTTAGTTAACCGGATAGCAGGAGGTTCAATGTAGGAATTGTCTAGGCCTCCTGCTTTGCCCTCACTATCCCTTTTGCCTTTCACTGTCCTAACTACCTGCCATACCTGTGCTTGCTTATTCTCCTCCCAGCCATGATATTGTTTCAACATATTGATATGACACAGTTGATTCTTTTTCTGGCTATCTGGGATGTCAATCAAATAATTTACTTTACCAAGTCTTTTGATTACTCTATACGGACCACTGAACTGTGCTTTCAGTGGTTCACCCTGTCATGCAGTAATACTAACACCTCATCCCCTGGTTGAAATGTTTGGGTTTTGGCAGGCTTGGCTGCTCGTGTCTTCATGGTTGTTTGTGAAGCTTTAAGGTGTTCTTGAGCAGCTGCTGCCGGAACATGATACATAATCTAACATGGAAGATTCATCCCTCTGTTCCAAAAAACTTTTCTTTGATTACTTTTAGAGGACCTCTTGCCTCATGTCCATAAACTTATTCAAAAGGACTAAAACCGGTAGACTCATTAGGTAAATCCCTAGTGACAAGCAAAAGAAATTCCAGCCCTTTGTCCCAATCATGGGGATATTCATGACAATATGCCCTGATCATCATTTTGAGGGTCTGATGGTACTGTTCTAAAGCCCCTTGTGTCTGTGGGTGGTATGCTGAACACTTTTACTGTGTTATACCCAGATTTCTCATAACTTCCTGAAAAATTTTAGACATGAAATTGGAACCTTGATCTGACTGGATCTCAACCGGTAATCCATATTGAGTGAAGAACTGGGATAATTTCTCTACCACTACCTTAGCAGAAATTGTTGTCAAGGAAACAACCTCTGGAAACCCAGTAGCCATATCCATAATAGTGAGTGTATATTGATTTCCCTCTTTTATTTTCCGTAAGTGTCCCACACAATCTACCAACACCCTACTAAATGGTTCCCCAAAAATTGGTATAGGAATTAGAGCCAGTTTTTTTGCAGGTTGCGGTTTTCCCACAATCTGGCATGTATGGCACATTTTACAAAACTGGAAAGACCTGGCCAGTAAAAATGTCAACTTATAAGTGATTGGGTCTTCCACATCCCCACATGTCCCGCCATAGGAATTTCATGGGCTATCCTTTATTTCCTGACAATACTTGGGTGGTACCACTATCTGGTGAACCATTATCCATTCTTCACTCGCAAGTCTGTGAGGAGGTCGCCACTTCCTCATCAGAATCCCATTTTTAATATAGCAGCCTTCCGAACTCCCTTTGCCTCAGCTTCAGTTAGAGCCAACTGTGCCAATTTACATTATCTCTTCCAGTTAGTGTTTGCTTTTAAACAAAATCCCAAGTATCCTTCCACTGACCCTTTTTTAAAAAGAACCAAGTCCAGCATCTCCTCAAATATTCTCCACAGTCTTTTACAAACAACTCCTCAAAAAATATTAACAATGGAAGCAAGTTCATGACACAGGGTAGACACTGAAAGGTTGTTACCCCTGGCTGGGGAGTCTAGAACATGGGGGCACAGTCTCAGGGTAAAGAGCTGATCATTTATAACTGAGACAAGGAGAAATTTCTTAATTCAAAAGTTAGTGAATCTTTGGAATTCTGTAACCCAGAGGGTTGTGGGTGCTCCATTGATGAGTATATTTATGCTGAGGAGATGATCTATGGGGTCTCAGGGAATCAAGGGATATGCGGAGTGGCGGGAAAGTGAAGTTGAGGCAGAATATCAGCCATGGCCATATTGAATGGCGGAGCAGGCTCAAGGGGCCATATGGTCCACTTCTCCTATTTCTTATGTTAAATTAACTGTCAAATTCAGAAATATCTAATTAGATATGAATAAACTCAATTCAGATTTGGAAATTGATTCAGCTCTCATTCCCCATGCATTGCATATACTGGTACTCTGGAAGTCACACAAAGTGCTAAGGGGCAAGAACTGCTCTGACCACTATTTCTAGCAAAATGTTAACTGTAGACATAAAGAAGGTACTTATATTTTTTTTAAAAATAGAAAACAGAGGAAACCTTCTTCCTCTGTCTGCCCAAACCACTTCTCTCACTGCCAGTGTAAAATTGCTGGCAGTGTTGCTGTGACTAATTGTGGGACAACAACCAATGTTAGAGAAGTAAAAGTAAGTCTTTGTGATGGAGAGGACACAGGGTTAGAAACTCAGCTCAGGGTCAAACGGGATGTTCAGTTTGCAAACAGTTCAATTCAGACTGAGACAAAGGCCATGGAGGGGGATGGAATTGCTGGCAAGTGTAGAGACCTTGTGAAGGAGACCGAAGACAATGGCTTCAGTCATCCTTATGTTTTAAGTGGAGGAAATTGTGGCTCATCCAAGACTAAATGTCGGACAAGCAGTTCGACAATACAGCAACAGTGGAGGTGTTGAGAGAGGTGGTGCAGACATAGAGCTGAATGTAAGAACATAATAAAAAACATAAGAAATAGGAGCAGGAGTTTGGGACCTCAAGCCTGCTGCATCATTCAATAAGATCATGGCTGATTTGATTGTGGCCTTAACTCCACTTTCCTGCGTGCCTCCCATAACCCTTGACTCCCTTATCAATCAAAGATTTGTATAACTCAGTTTTGAATATATTCAGTGACTCAGCCTTGACTGCTCGCTGGGGAAGAGAATTCCAAACACTAACAACACTCTGAGAGAAGAAATTCCTCCGTTTCCATCTTAAATGGGAGACCCCTTAATTTGAAACTGCGCCCCCTAGTTCTAGATTCCCCATGAGGGGAAACATCCTCTCAGCATCTAACCTGTCAAAGCCCCTCAAAATCTTATACGTTTCAACAAGATCACCTCTCAATCTTCAAAACCCCAATGAGTATAGGCACAACCTGTTCAACCTTTCCTCATAAGACAATCCCTTCATCCCAGGAATCAGCCTAGTGAACCATCTCTGAACTGCCTCTGATGCAAGTATGTCCCTCCTTAAATAAGGAGACCAAAACTGTACACAATACTCTAGGTGCAGTCTCACCAATGCCCTATACAGTTGTAGCAAGACTTCCCTAGTTTTATACTCCATCACCCTTGCAATAAAGGCCAACATTCCATTTGCCTTCCTAATTACGTGCTGTACCTGCATGCTGGCTTTTTGTGATTCCTGCACAAGGACACCCAGGTCCCTCTGTATCACAGCATTCTGCAGTCTCTCTCCATGTAAATAATATTCTGCTTTTCTATTCTTCCTGCTAAAGTGGACAACCTCACATTTTCCCACATTATACTCCATCTGTCAAATTTTTGCCTACTCACTCAACCTATTTATATCCCTTTGCAGACACTTTATATCCTCCTCAGAACTTGTTTTCCTACCTGTCTTAGTCTCGTCAGCAAGTTTGGCTACAATACATTCATTCCCTTCATCCAAGTGATTAATATAGATCGTTAGTAGTTGAGGCCCCAGCACTGATCCTTGCGGCACTCCACTATTTACAGTTTGCCATCCTGAAAATGACCCATTTATCCAAACTCTGTTTCCTGTTAGTTAGCCAGTACTCTATCCATGCTAATATATCGTCCCCAACACCATGAGCACTTATCTTGTGCAGTAATCTTTTATGTGGCACCTTATCGAATACCTTTTGGAAATCCAAATACACTGCATCTACTGGTTCCCCTTTATCCAGCCTGTTTGTTACATCCTCAAAGAATTCTAATAAATTTGTCAGCTTACATGTGGAAGTTGACAAATGTCTTTTTGGACGATGTCGCCAAAGGGCTGCATGTAGATGAGAAAGAGGATAGATCCTTGGGGGATTATGACGCTCCCAAATAATATTGCAACCAAAACAGTGCATGTACTCTGTAAGTCATACATCACACTCTTAGTTTCTGCTTCGGTGTATAATCTTACTTGCAATTGTGGTTGACTGTTAACTGCCTTCTGAAATGGCCCAGCAAGCCACCCAATTGTATCAAACTGCAAAAAAAAAATCTATACTAAGAATAAGATTGGACGGGCCATCCGGCATTGACCATACACCAAAGGCACATCCAGTCCAGTCAACCCTGCAAAGTCCTCCTCACTAACAAATAAACAAGTAAATAAAGGAAGAGGATTCATGAACATCCCCATCTTTAATGATGGCGGAGTCCAGCATATGAACGCAAAAGACAAGGCTGAAAAGTTTGCAACCATTTTCAGCCAAAGGTGCCGAGTAGATGATTCACCTTGGTCTCTTCCTGATGCCCCACCATCACAGAAGCCAGTCCTCAGCCAATTCAATTCACTGTACATGATTTGAAGAACTGTCTGAGCGCATTGGATACAGCAAAGGCTATGTGCCCCAACAATAGAACTAGCCACGCCCCTAGCCAAGCTATTCCAGCAAAGCTACAACACTGACAACTACACGACAATGTGGAAAATTATCCAAGTCCACAAAAAGGAGGACAAATCCAATTGGCCAATTACCGCCCCATCAGCTTATTCCCAAATATCAGCAAAGTGAGGAAAAGTGTCATCAACAGTGCTATCAAGTGGCTCTTACTTGTCAAAAACCTGCTCACCAATGCTCAATTTGGGTTATGCCAGGGCCACTCGGCTCCAGCCCTCATTACAGCTTTGGGCTAAACATGGACAAAAGAGTTACATTCCAGAGGTGAAGTGAGAGTGACAGCCCTTGACATGAAGACAGCATTTGACCAAGTGTGGCATCAAGGAGCCCTAGGAAAATTAAAGTCAATGTAATTCAGGGGAAATCTCTCCACTTACTGAACTCATACATAGAACAAAGCAAGATGGTTGTGGTTGCTGAAGGCCAACCATCTCAGCCCAAGGACATACTGAAGTTCCTCAATGTCGTGTCCTAGGCCCAACCATCTTCAGCTGCCTCACCAATGATCTTCCCTCCATCAGGAGGTCAGAAGTGGGAATGTTCACTTATGATTGCACAGTGTTCTGTTCCATTCGTAATTCCTCAGATAATGAAACAGTCCATGCCTGTATGTAGCAAGACCTGGACAACATTCAGGCTTGGGCTGATAAATGGCAGGTAACAATTGCAGCTTACAAGTGCAAGGCAATAACCATCTCCAACAAAAGAATCTAACTAAAGAATCTAACCCTTGACGTTCAATGGCATTACCATTGCCAAATCCCCCACCATCAACATCTGGGGGGGGTCACCATTGACCAGAAACTTAACCAGACCAGCCATATAAATACTGTGGCTACACGAGCAGATCAGAGGTTGGGTATTTATGGTGACTAACTTACCTCTTGACTCCCTAAAGCCTGTTCACCATCTATAAGGCACAAGTCAGGAGTGTGATGGAATACTCTCCACTTGCCTGGATGAGTGCAGCTTCAACAACACTTGAGGAGCTTGACATCTTCCAGGACAAAGCAGCCGGCTTGATTGGTACCCCATCCACCACCTTAAACATTCACTCGCTCCACCACCAGCGCACTGACAGCAGTGTGTACTATCTACAAGATGTACTGCAGCAATGCACCAAAGCTTCTTCAACAGCACCTCCAAAACCTGTGACCTCTACTGCCTAGAAGGACAAAGGCAGCAAGCACATGGGAATATCATCACCTCCAAGTTCCCCTTCAAGTCATCACCAGCAATATATCATCGATCCTTGCTCAACGGCAGGTCAAAAACCTAGAACTCCCTACCTAACAGCACTGTGGGAGTACCTTCACTGCATGGACTGCAGAAGTTCAGGAAGGCCGCTCACCACCACCTTCTCAAGGGCAATTAGGAATGGGCAATAAAGGCTGGCCTGGTTAGTGACACCCATCCTGGCAATGAAAAAACAAGTGACCAGTTTTAGCCTCATGCATTAGACCGAGTGGTATTTACCACCTTTCACAATAGACATGGGACTATCTAAGTCTCTCATGTGGTTTATAATCTGATCCTGTAGTTAAGGAGTAATAAATACTCTAGTGGCTGATATTATTTTCATAGCACACAAAAGTGTGCAGATTTCAGCTCAGAAGAAACTGGGTCTGTTTCAGGGAACTGTCTTTTTGTAGTGGAGTTAAATGTGTTGGAAGAAAGCCTGAACTGTAACACTTCATTCAGTAGAACCTCAACCTGAGCTGGGCAGCAGACTAACATGACAGGTTATGACAGAAGGACTTGCATTTATATAGCTCCTGTCACAACCTCAGGATGTCTGAGTATTTCACACCAATTTAGTACTTTTAAATTCTGGTCATTGTTGTAACAGTGGAAACACAGTCATCAATTTGCACACAGCATGATGCCACAAACATCGATGAGAAAAATGGCCAGATAATCTGTTTTAGTAATGTTGGTTAAATGATAAATGCTCGCCAGGACATTGGGAGTACTCCTCTGTTCTTCTTCGAATATAGCCACGGGATCTATTACATCTACTAGAGAGAGCAGACAGGCCTTCAGTTTAACATCTCAACTAAAAGGTGGCACCTCTGACAGTTCAGCGCCACCGCAGTAGTATATCGTAAAAGGAAGGAAAGAAACTGGAACAGGGTAGGAACCATAAAAGAAATGAGCATTTACATAAAAACACTTTTTTTCTGAATGGGATGAGACCATTAGGCACATCAAACACTTCCTGTTTGTATAGTTCAATCCTTCTATTTTTAGATGTTGCACAGTCCACCAGGGTCTTAGGGTTGAGGGGTTTCAGATTGGCTTCAAGGTCTAATCCAAAGCTCTGTAGTCCAACAAACTGAATGGAGCCATAATGGGACATAGATAGGCCCTCGCCCCCAATGATGTCACCTAGCAGTTTGTAGAGGACATGACTGAAAACAACGGGTTTTCAGTAGGGTTGGAAATTTGATGACATGTTAACAATAGCGCATATCTTCTTAAATAGGTTTCGTGCACACGTACATTGAGGAAGTTCTTCTGAACAAAAAGTTTGTTTCTTGGACTTTCTTCTCCTATGAGCACTTTCTATCGGCTGGATGAAGACAGAAACAACAGACCTGTTATTGGGTTCGCCCTCTCAGTTATTGGGCATGCACAAGACCAGAAAGACAGCAAAAAAGTTAAAAAGAAGATGGTTTTAAACGCCAGATTTCAAGATTAGATTTACATAAAAGACTCTTTCTACATCTTTCTTTGGTTTGCATTGCAAAGCTGTTTACCACAAACTGACATGCTGCCAGGAAATGATGTCAGACAGGATACATGCTTAGTCTGTCAAACTGGTGTATGTTAAGCATGAGTAATAGATTATAAATAGCAGCTTAAGTAAGTTTTTGCATTGCTCAACAATGCGTGACTTGTATATTATCACACGAAAGCTGTTCAATGCTATCCACTGTAGTTATGAAAAATGCTTTTTTTTCCTCCTCTTATTTTTCAGTTGAGAACTTATTTTCACCAGCAGCACATACTAAGTACGTTCTTTTCCTTTTCCTATTTCCCCAGGTGCCGCCCCCCCCCCCCCCCCCGCCAACACCCCAACTCACCCCAGATTCCTTGCAATTATCCCCACAGCTTACATCATGTCCTGGCCAGGAGGTGGCCCGAGGTTGAGGTGACCTTCTCCTAACCTGTCATCAACTTCCTGGTGCAGGTGGATAACCTCCCTCAAACCTTCCCTCTCTTTCTATGGTTGAATGCCTACCCTCCACACATAATGGCATAGATAAGAGTCCAAACTTGATGTACAGGAAATTGTGATCATTAAGCCACATCCTGGCACATTATATTGTCCACCACTTTCCACAGATCCAATTTTTTTTCTGGATTCCTTTGTACCACAGGTTTTCAAAATTGGTCCCTGGGCCCCAGGAGGATTTCACGGGTTCTCAAGGTCATCATATTTCTGTCCATCTATCGTGTGATTTCCCCCAGGTTAGGGAATTCTCCCGAAGTGCATCAGTATTTGCAGGGAATCCCAAGAATGTGTCCATGTTTGCAGTGAGGTCCATCGGACTGTGTCAGTATTTTCTGGTGTCCACAGAGTGCATCATATTTGCGGAGAATGCAAAACAGAAATTTTATAAACCGCTGCCTCTCTTATACTGATCAGTATAGTATTTGCATGCTTTGTGTTCCAGTGAAAGAAGCCAATATCTATTTAATACAATGCATTTATAAAAGGGGTTGACTGACTTCTATACATGTATGTTTAAGCACCAGCACAGAAATTGACATCATGATGTTCAGTATTACCAAAGCATTTTCTACTGAGTCAAGACACCTATCCCCTTCTTTCAATCACTGCACAATAATAGGCCCCCTGGAAAAAAAAAGGGAGGGCATTATGCTGGCTGTGGCCAGTACTAAAAGAAAATAATGTAAAACCACCTTCAAGAGGTGATCAACCCAGGTTTCCTCAGAACCAGTACCATTCCTTAGGTAAGGTCTCGGTGGTGATCCCAGATTGGGCTCGGAATTAGTTCAGACCCAGTAACATTGGGTCTCTGGCCTCGAGCTGCAAGAGTTTCCAGTGGGACTGGGGAGGACAGAAGTCTGTCTGCCACCCAAAGACCTATAGAAGGCAAGTCTGGCACCACCTGCCAGATTTCACAGTGCTTTTGCCTCCTGCAGAGGCAAAATATTGAAATACAGCTCACTGGAGTTGGTTAATTGGGGCCCCCTGAGGTGATCCAAGTTGAGGCCATGTGTCTGAAATGCGACAGAAGATAAAAAGGCTGCTGCCTTCTTTTCAAATGGCTTGAGTTGAAGATTGACCACGTTATTAAGTCAGTCTCCCTGGCTATACTCACAGATACTGCTTTTGAGAGCCACTTCCAAATGTGTGTTGTAGATGCTCCCATATTGCTGCAGGTAGTCGGCTATTTTATGAAAATTGGCCAAGCCTGGAAAGTCTAGCAGGAGGATGAGTTAGGCTTTCCATTCACCTGCAGAACACAATTCCCACTTCGCCACAGTTAACAGAAGAACAGCAGGATCGTGGATATTCACTGACCATATTTCTATGGTCACAAAAATGGATGCTGGACTAACAATAGCTGATATCCTACTTGATGCTTGGGGCTGGAATCAGGAAAAATATAGCTTGATATGGGTGTTCAAAGTGCAGCATAACAAGAGTCATAAGCAGCCCTTCAGTAATTCAAAAAGAAAAAAGAATTAAGGGTTTATTTGCCATCCACTGGGGAAGGGAAACAATGTCTACCAGGGCTGATATTTGTTTCACTCGTGAATGATGCTGCCTCAAGCCTATATGAAAATGAATCATTTACTTCAACAAAGATTTTCAAAAGGATCACTTCAGGAATGCACCTGCATGTATTTGGCAGCCAATGTGCACCAGGTTGAATTTCCGCATGTGTTCTCCTGATTGTCTGTTGTGACTTTGGCAGAAGATCAGTGCAACCCCTGGATAAACGGTGTGAATGGGTTTACACCATTTTCTCTGGGATTTCCATGGATCTTCCACTGAAGTTACAGTGGGTGATGAGAACCCGTGTGGAAATACAGCTCCCAATGACTATAACCTGGAGTTTTAGCAGTGTATGTACATGATTACTATTGGGCTAGTTTGTGTCAGGGAATATCTTATTACTGACCATCTCAAAAAGAGTTAGCACTTTAGAAGATATGGGAAGTAGAGAAAAGGGGCTGGATTTTCAATCCCCGCTGACAGCAGGGATGGCAGTGAGCGCGATTTCAAGATCAAGTTCTTGAAGGTTGGTACAGGGTCCCGACGCCTCTGGAACGCAATGCTATTTTTAAACTTCAGCCAGCAGGGAGAGAACAGGTTGGGCACCCACATCCAATTAATTGCCTGTTGAGCTCATTAAAGAGCTCATTAAAAGGCTTGTCAGGAGAAGGAAGCTATTTTTAAAGGCTGGGAATGGGAAAAACACCATGGGGGAACATGGCAGAGTTGTGAGAACATGAGCCTGGTGGAGGGAGATGAGGGCAATGGAAATAGCTGTTTAATTTTAAAGCAGAGGCAGCAAATAAAGTTCAGCTGCCTCATATGTGTCTCAGTGTGGATATTATTGAAGCTGGAAGAGTTAAATGTTACATTGGTGAGTGCCGGATAGGGAAGTGAGCCCTCTGGCACCAGAAAACTTGGTGAGCATTCAAGGCCCAGCTGATGGAGGTCAGATGGGAACAGGCGACACTGACATTGGACCGAGCGGCCAGGATTTTTTTTTTAATTTAGAGATACAGCACTGAAACAGGCCCTTCGGCCCACCGAGTCTGTGCCGACCAACAACCACCCATTTATACTAATCCTACATTAATCCCATATTCCCTACCACATCCCAACCAGTCTCCTACCACCTACCTACACTAGGGGCAATTTTTTTACAATGGCAATTGGCAATTTACAATGACCAATTTACCTATCAACCTGCAAGTCTTTGGCTGAGCAGCAGATGCAAACTCCTACTCCAGGGGAGCACAGCGGGGGCTGCAAAGGGAGGAAGGCACTACCCAAAACAACGGGTGCACAGCCCAAGAGTCAGCTACCTGCAAATGACAGCCAGTGTAGGAGTCTGTGTCTATCCAGGCAGATGGACTAGGCCCTATGTGCTCTGATGCACAATAACACGAAGCCTCACAGGCCCCATGGAAGTTCCCTACCTGCAACTGTCAGGGTCTCTGTTGCCCTAAACTGCTATGCAACCGGGTAGTTCCAGGGATCAGCTCTGGACCTAGGTGGCATCTCTCAGTTGGCATCTCATTAGTCCATCAGACTGGTCACGGATGTCCTTTTCAGGAGGGCAGGGGACTACACCTACTTTTACACAAATGGGCCTGCGCTGGCATGAAGGGCATTGGGTTTTGACGCCATCGATGGATTCCTTTAGGTGCAGGGCATCATCGATTTGTACCCCTGTGACCATCAAGGCATCCAGAAATAGGCCAGTGAGATCCATCAACAGGAAGGGCTTCGACTCCCTCAACATCCAAATGGTCCGCTACCACAAGTACTTCTGCCATGTTTGCACTCACTACCCTGGCAGCTGTCATGACTCCTTCATCCTCCACCAGTCCAGGCTGCCTCAGTTCTTCACTCCATCCCCAAGGTGCACGGCTGGCTCCAAGGGAATAAGGGAAATCCCTTGAAGGGATGGCTACTGGCCCCTCTATGGGAGCACCAGACAGAGGCACAGAGGCAAAGCAATGAATGCCACCTGCTCAGGCCAACCACTGAGCAGGTCATTTAGTTTCTGAAGATGTGAATCTGGTGCCTGGATCGGTCGGGTGGTGCCCTCCAATACCCTCCTACAAGGGTCTTGGTCATTGTGGTGGTCTGCTGCATTCACCATAACATGGCCCTCCAGAAAGGCGTGGACCTTGAGGACAGTGAGGCCCTGGAAGAAGACAGCTCATTGGGGGAGGAGCATTAAGTAAGAGAAGAGGAGGAAGAGCGGGCAGAGGGGGGATATCACTGAACAGAGAGATGCTCCTGCTGCACAATGAGGAGGCCTCCTGCCACCCTCTGGGAAGAGGAGCTCCCTCCTCTCCCTCATGGCTTCCAGCATTAGATCTAGGTGGACATCGATGAAGCGAGGATCTGCCCTGCCCCCAGTGCCAGGCCTCCAGCTACCCTGCGGCATCTCGCTTCCCTCTGGTGCTGTAGAAGGCAGGTCTATCCCTCAGGACAACAAGCAGCCTCAGTGATGGCTGCTGTGGCAGTCTACATGAGCCCCAGACTTGATCTGACACACTGCCATTTTCAATCCCACTGGCTCGAAGAGGACATGAAAACTGTCTCCGTACCAATTAAGGCTTTCCCACTTGTAAATTGCAAGCTGAATCAGCTTCCCAGAGGTGACAGGTTTCAGACTGTTATTTTTGTTATGCTATCTGTAAAGTGCTAGGAACTAACTAGCTAGGAACTAGTTATTAAGTGTAAGTGTTCCAGTGGAGCCACATTTACGGCTGCACTGGAGAGTCATAGGATATGTAACAGAAAACCAGTCTGGCCAGTCCTACAGCAGGCAGCATGCTGGCTGAACAAATAAATGAAAAGCTCAAGTCTTTCCAAGTTTAAAGTGTGATTATTTCTAACATCAGGGAACCAGAAAACAACAAGAAGATGTAACATAGTGGCAGCAAATGTCTGTGAGTAAACCAAGAACATTTTAAAAGAATTAGATGGGGAAAATTGACCCAAATTAGTGCCAAAGAGAGAAAGAAAAACTGAGTGACTTGTGCAAAAACGAAAAACAAAATGTCAACTGGGACAGGAATGAATGCACAACTACAACCCATAATGAATTGGGAAGCTGATGATGTCATAGAGGCATTTGAGAAGTTTCAACAAAAGTGCAGATTGACATTCAGTAATCCCCTAAAAGGCACTAGTGAAGAGGAGAGGGTCAGCTATATCCTACTGTCGGCTGGAGATAATGGATTACATTTATTTAACAGCTGGGACCTAAGCGAAGAAGATAGCAGAAACCCAGACAAAACTTTTGAAAGATTCAGCACCCATCTCCAGCCAAAATCAAATCATCGGATATACCGATATGAATTTCAAGACCTCAGACAAGAACTCGTTGAGCCTGTTGACAATTTTATAGCAAGATTGAAAAATGCAGCCAGAAAATGTAAATTTAAGGACACAGACGAAAGGCTGATAGATCAGCTCATTTGGGGTTCTGCACATCCTGAAGTACAGAAAGCTCGAATCAGAAAGGACAAGCTCACAATATCATAGGCTGTCGACATTGCCAGAGCGCATGACGCCACAAGCAGACAGATAAAGACACTGACTACCCAAACGGCTAGCCTTCAGTTAAGCCAAGAGAAAGGCAGCAAGGTTGATGCAATAAAACAACAACAAAAGAATGTAAACCAGACAGAGAGAAAGACATGCAGCAGCTGTGGATGATCACATGAATTGACAGACAGAAGGAAATGTCCCGCATATGGATCAATCTGCATAGCTTGCGGAAAGACCAATCACTGGGAAAAGATATGCAGAACAAGGCAAGAAGGTGGTAGACGAGTCACCAGAGCCAGAGTAACAGGGCGAATGAGTGAAAGAAACCAAAACATCCATACCCTGGCAGATGACAATGGGTTTGGGAACATGATAGACATAGGAACCATACAATTGCACGAATGTCTGGATGTGAGAAGTTTCACACATATCTCCATGGGAGAAAGTTCACAGTGAAGAGTGATCATTGTCACTGGAACAGGAAAAATCTATGTAAAGCACCAGCAAGACTGCAGAGGTTACTCTTGAGGCTTCAGAGTTACAATTTCACTCTGAAATATAAGCCAGGAAGAGAAATGGTGCTGGCAGGCACCTTATCTTGTTTATCACCACAGGAGAAACACGAGATAGAAGATCTAGGTATGAAGATTCATCATCTAGTTAATGTAGCACCACCAAAACTTAGTCAAATTAGAGATGAGACCAGCAAAGACGAGGAATTACAGATGCTATCTCAGCAAGTGATCCAGGGATGGCCTAAGATACAGCAAACACAGCCAGCAATAGGGCAGTACTGGTCTATCAGAGATGACATCTCACTAGAAGATGGTGTTCTGCTGGCCGGATCCAGAATAAACAGACCCAAAACAATGCAGGAAGAACTCCTCCAAAAGATACACGAAGGCCATATGGGAATGGAGAAGTGTAAGCTCAGAGCCAAATCAGCTGTGGGAATATACAAAGATATCGAAAATATGGTGTCTACATGCAATGTATGCCAGAAGTACAGAAACTCACAACAGAAAGAGGAGATGATAGCTCCTGAAGTACCGCCCAGACCATGGCACATACTGTAGGAGTCGATTTATTCACACATAATCAAGAATGATACCTCATAGTCACAGACTACTACTCAAAGTTCCTTTTTATCAGAAGGTGAAAGACTTGAGAGCCACAACAATCATCTCAGCAGTACGAGTTCTGTTCACTGAGCAAGGGATTCCTGAAAGGTTAATATGTGACAATGGCACCCAATTTACATCCAGAGAATTTAAGGAATTCGCTGCCCAGTATGGGTTCAACACCATCACCTCATTGCCACACTATCCACGGGGACACGGATTTATAGAAAGACACGTCCAGATGCTCAAAAGAACACTTGTGAAATGCCAAGAGATGAAGAAAGAACCAAACTTGGCCTTATTGTCACTCTGATCCACACTTCTCAAGGCTGACATGAAATCACCTGCAGAGCTGTTGAGTGGAAGAAAATATAAGACAACTCTGCCAAGCAAAATACATCCTTCAAGTGATCAGGAGGAAGTGAGACAACAACTCACTGAAGCACAGGTAAGGGGAGAGCAACACTTCAACAAGTAAGCTAAATCCCTACCCAAGCTGTTGAAAGGACAAACTATACCCATACAGGATTTATTCATGAAGACCTGGAGTCCAGCAAAGTTGTTGGTGAAGCTGAGACCCCAAGGTCATATATCATTGAGACTGAAACCAGTAACCAAATGAGAAGGAATAGAATCCATATTCGACCTACACCTGAGCTGGAACAACAGAAAAGACCATCAACAACACCGGAAACATCACTATCCAACGAGACAACATTAACAACATCACCAGCAAGTGACACAACATCGCCTGTACAGTGTGCCAACTCACCACTGAGAGCAACAAATGCCTAATCTACAAGATGGAGGCACAACATTTTACCACCCAAGCTATACCGTGAATAATATTTTTTAGAAAAAGAATACATGCTATAAAAGACTCTAAAAAGGGGTTCAGATTATTTCCAAAGGTCGGTTGATAATCTTCTTTAGTTATATTGACAGTTATATTGCTATAGGGGCATTATGTTTTAAAGAAAGAGGAATGTTATATATTGTTATACTATCTGTAAAGTGCTAGGAACTAATTAGCTAGGAACTAGTTGTTAGGTGTAAGTGTTCCACTGGAGCCACATTCATGGCTGCACTGGAGAGTCATGGGATATGTAACACAAAACCAGTTTCACCAGTCCTACAGCAGGCAGCATGGTGGCTGAGAAATAAATGAAAATCTCAAGTCTTTCCAAGTTTCAAGTGTGATTATTTCTAATATCTGGGAACCAGAAAACAACAAAAAGTCATAGAATCATAGAGTTATACGGCACAGAAGCAGGCCCTTCAGCCCATTGTGTCCGTGCCAGCCATCAAGCACCTAACTATTCTAATCCCATTTTCCAGCACATTTCAAGTGCTCATCTAAATACTTCTTAAATGTTGTGAGGGTTCCTGCCTCGACCACCTTATCAGGCAGTGCGTTCCAGATTCCAACCACCCTCTGGGTGGAATTTTTTTCCTCAAATCCTCTCTAAACCTCCTTCCCCTTACCTTAAATCTATTCCCCCTGGTTATTGACCCCTCCACTAAGGGAAAAAGTTTCTTCCTATCTAACTTATCAATGCGCCTCATAATTTTGTATACCTCAATCAGGTCCCCCCTCAGCCTTCTCTGCTCAAAGGAAAACAACCCTAGCCTATCCAGTCACTCTTCATAGGTGAAATGCTCCAGCCCAGGCAACATCCTGGTGAATTTCCTCTGCACCCTCTCCACTGCAATTACATCCTTCCTATAGTGTGGTGCCCAGAACTGTACATGGTACTCCAGCTGTGGCCTAACTAGTATTTTATACAGCTACGTAACATAGACCAAAAAACAGAACCGGTTCCATTTCCTCCCTCCACTTTGAAAATCCGGCCCAAGATGTTTTGATCATTCCTGCAAAATTCTCCTGTGGAAACACTGCTGAACTTGGCTGTATTCATGGGGAGGTTGCCAGAAATTTTATTTACACACCTGGCGAGTTTAGGGAAATGGCATGGGAAAAACCAACAGATTCAACTACAAATAGTTGAATTTTAAAAACTTCTCCTTCCTCACTGGCATTGTTTTTTTGAACAAACCCCAGTGTTTGTGTTTGTTGTGCAGATCCTGCTCCACCAAGCAGTTAACTAAAATCTGCGCTCATCATTGTAAACGAAAGCTGGTACATTTGACAATGTTTCCTTTTTACACAAAATATTAAAGTCAGTTTGGATTGGTCAATGAAGGCTGAATCAGGCCTAATTCAGTGTTTATACAATACTTCTGCCTTAAAGCAGTACAGGGTATCTACACAGGAGAAAAATGATCAGTAAAACATCTTAAAACGCAGTTTCAGCATGAAAAGGGGAGAACAAGATTTCACAAAGTAACCATCAGTTTAAACTGGAGAACATCACCCTGAATAGTTCTTAGGCAAGCTTTGCTCCCCATTGTTTTTTTTCTTTCATGGGATGTGGGCGTTGCGGGCAAGGCCAGCATTTGTTGCCTGTCTCTAATTACTCTTGAGCAGCCTGAGCTTAGCCGCCTTCCTGAATCGCTGCATCTGGTGCAGGCACTCCCACAGTGCTGTTGGGAAGGGAGTTCCAGGATTTTGACCCAGCAACTGTGAAGGAACGGCGATATAGTTCAAAGTTAGGATGGTGCGTGGCTTGGAGGGGACCTTGCAGGTGGTGATGTTCCCATGCATCTGCTGCCCTTGTCCTTCTATGTGGTAGAGCTCGCGGGTTTAGAAGGTGCTCTCTAAGGAGCCTTGGTGAGTTGCTGCAGTGCATCTTCTATATGGTGCACATTGCTGCCACTGTGCGTCAGTGGTGGAGAGAGTGAATGTTGAAGGTGGTGGATGGGGTATGGATCAAGCGGACTGCTTTGTCCTGGATGGCGTTGTGTTTCTTGAATGTTGTTGGAGCTGCACTCATCCAGGCAACTGGATAGTATTCTATCACACTCCTGACTTGTGCCTTGTCGATGGTGGACAGGCTTTGGGGAGTCAGGAGGTGGGTTACTCATCGCAGAATTCCCAGTTTCTGACCTGCTCTTGTAGCCACAGTATTTATATGGCTGGTCCAGTTCAGTTTCTGGTCAATGGTAACTCCCAGGATGTTGATAGTGGGGGATTTGGTGATGGTGATGCCATTGAACATCAAGGGGAGATGGTTAGATTCTCTCTTGGTGGAGATGGTCATTGCCTGGCACTTGTGTGGCACATTACTTACCACTTATCCGCCCAAGCCTGAATGTTGTCCAGATCTTGCTGCATATAGACACATAGACATAGAAACACAGAAACATAGAAAATAGGAGCACAGTAGGCCATTTGGCCCTTTGAGCCTGCTCCGCCATTCATTATGATCATGGCTGATCATCCAACTCAATAACCTATTCCCGCTTTCCCCCCATATCCTTTGATCCCTTTTGCCCCAAGAGCTATATCTAACTCCTTCTTGAAAACACAAAATTTTGGCCTCCACTGCTTTCTGTGGTAGTGAATTCCACAGGATCACCACTCTCTGGGTGAAGAAATTTCTCTTCATCTCAGTCCTGAAAGGTTTACCCCGTATCCTTAGACTATGACCCCTGGTTCTGGACTCCCCCACCATCGGGAACATCCTTCCTGCATCTACCCTGTCAGGTCCTGTTGGAATTTTATAGGTTACTATGAGATCCCCCCTCACTCTTCTGAACTCCAGCGAATATAATCCTAACTGACTCAATCTCCCCTCATACGTCAGTCGTACCATCCCAGGAATCAGTCTGGTAAACCTTCGCTGCACTCCCTCTATAGCAAGAACTTGTGCGGAGTTTGCAAGTTCTCCCTTTGACAGCGTGGGTTTCCTCCGGGTGCTCTGGTTTCCTCCCACATGCCAAAGACTTGCAGGTTAATAGGTAAATTGGCCATAGTAAAAAATTGCCCCTAGTGTAAGTAGATGGTAGGAGAATTGAGGGAAGGTGGGGATGTGAGAGGGATAAATGGGATTAATATAGGATTAGTATAATGGGTAGTTGATGGTCGGCACGGACTCGGTGGGCCAAAGGGCCTGTTTCGGTGCTGTATCTCTCTATGACTCCAACACCCTTCTTCCGATAAGGAGACCAAAACTGCACACACTATTCCAGGTGTGGCCTCACCAAGGCCCTGTATAATTGCAGCAAGACATCCCTGCTCCTGTGCTCGAATCCTCTCGCTATGAAGGCCAACATACCATTTGCCTTTTTTACCACATGTTGCACCTGCATGCTTACCTTAAGCAACTTGTGTACGAGAACACCCGGGTCTCATTGCATATTCCCCTCTCTCGGTTTCTTGCCGTTCAGATAATAAACTGCCATCCTGTCTTTGCAACCAAAGTGGATAACCTCACATTTATTCACATTATACTGCATCTGCCATGCATTTGCCCATTCACTCAACTTGTCCAAATCATCCTGAAGCCTCTTTGCATCCTCCTCACAACTCACCCTCCCACCCAGTTTTGTGTCATCTGCAAATTTAGAGATATTACATTTAGTTCCCTCATCTAAATCATTAATATATATTGTGAATAGCTGGAGTTCTAGCACTGATCCCTGCGGTACCCCACTAGTCACTGCCTGCCATTTGGAAAAAGAGCCATTTATTCCTACTCTTTGTTTCCTGTCTGCCAACCAATTTTCTATCCATTGCAATACACTACCCCCAATCCCATGCGCTTTAATTTTACACGCTAATCTCTTATGTGGGACTTTGTCGAAAGCCTTCTGAAAGTCCAAATAAACCACATCCACTGACTCATCCTCATCAATTCTACTAGTTACATCCTCAAAGAATTCTAGTAGATTTGTCAAGCATGATTTCCCTTTTGTAAATCCATGCTGACTGTCCGATTCTACCACTGTCCTCCAAGTGCTCTGCTAAAAAATCTTTGATAATGGACTCTAGAATTTTCCTCACTACCAACGTCAGGCTGACTGGTCTATAATTCCCTGTTTTCTCTCTACCTCCCTTTTTAAACAGTGGGGTTACATTAGCTACCCTCCAATCTGTAGGAACTGTTCCAGAGTCTATAGAAACTTGGAAGATGACCACCAATGCATCCACTATTTCTAGGCCCACTTCCTTAAGTACTCTGGGATGTAGATTATCAGGCCCTGGGGATTTATCGGCCTTCAATCCCATCAATTTCCCCAACACCATTTCTCTACTAATACTAATTTCCTTCAGTTCCTCCCTCTAACGAAACCCTGTGTTCCCCAACATTTCTGGTATGATATTTGTGTCCTCCTTTTTGAAGACAGAACCAAAGAATTCATTTAGTTGGTCAGCCATTTCTTTGTTCCCCATAATAAATTCCCCTGTTTCTGACCGTAAGGGACCTACATTTGTCTTCACTAATCTTTTTCTCTTCACATACCTATAGAAACTTATACAGTCAGTTTTTATGTTCACCGCAAGCTTGCTCTTGTACTCTTTTTTCCCCTTCTTAATCAATCCCTTGGTCCTCCTTTGCTGAATTCTAAACTGCTCCCAATCCTCAGGTCTCTTGTTTTTTCTGAAAAATTTGTATGCCTCTTCCTTGGATCTAATGCTATCTCTAATTTCCCTTGTAAGCCTCATACCTTCGTAGTTTCCTTTATTAAGATTCAGGACCCTAGTCTCAGAATCAACTACGTCATTTTCCATCATGATGAAGAATTCTATCACATTATGGTCGCTCATCCCCAAGGGGTCTCGCACAACTAGATTGTCAATTATTCCTCTCTCATTACACAATACCCAGTCTAGGATGGCCTGTTCTCCAATTGGTTCCCCAACGTACTGGTCCAGAAAACCATCCTATATACACTCCATAAATTCCTCCTCTACAGTATTGTGACTAATTTGATTTGCCCAATCTATATGCAGATTAACGTCACCCATAATTACAGATGTTCCTTTATCACATGCGTCTCTAATTTCCTGCTTAATGCCATTCCCAACATCACCACTACAGTTTGGGGGTCCATATACAACCCCCATTAACGTTTTTTGCCCCTTGCTGTTTCTCAGCTCTACCCATACAGATTCCACATCGTCGGAGCTAATATCCTTCCTCACTATTGCATTCATTTCCTCTTTAACCAGCAATGCAACTCCACCGCCTTTTGCTTTTTGTCTGTCCTTCCTAAATACTGAATACCCCTGGCCAACCCTGGTCACCCTGCAGCCATGTCTCCGTAATCCCGACTTTATCATACCCGTTTACATCCATTTGCGCGATTAATTCATCCACTTTATTGCGAATGCTCCACACGTTAAGGCACAAAGCCATAAGGCTTGTCTTTTTAACATTACTTGTCCCCTGCCCACTATTTTTCACTGTGGCCCTGTTTGATTCTGGCCCTTGATTTCTCTGCCTATCACTTTTTTTATTCCCCTTACTGTCTTTTGTTCTTGTCTTTGATCCCCCCTCCTCTGACTCCTTGCAAAGGTTCCCATCCCCCTGCCATTTTAGTTTAAACCCTCCCCAACCACTCTAGCAAATACTCCCCCTAGGACATCAGTCCCGGTCCTGCCCAGGTGTAACCCGTCCAGTTTGTACCTGTCCCACCTCCCCCAGAACTGGTCCTAATGTCCCAGGAATCTAAAATTCTCCCCCTCACACCATCTCTTCAGCCACGTATTCATCCGATATATCCTGCTATTTCTACTCTGACTAGCACGTGGCACTGGTAGTAATCCTGAGATCACTACCTTTTGAGGTCCTACTTTTCAACTTACTTCCTAGCTCCCTATATTCTGCTTTTAGGACCTCATCCTTTTTTTTTTTACCTACGTCATTTGTACCAATGTGCACCATGACCACTGGCTGTTCACCCTCCCACTTCAGAATGTCCTGTAACAGCTCTGAAACATCCTTGACCCCTGTACCAGGGCGGCAACATACCATCCTGGAGTCTTGTTTGTGGCCACAAAAACACCTATCTGTTCCCCTTACAATTGAATCCCCTATAACTATTGCATTCCCACACTTTTTACTCATCCCCTATGCAGCTGAGCCAACCGTGGTGTAACGAATTGGGCTGTTGCTGCTTTCCCCTGAGAGGCCATTCCCCCCAACAGTATCCAAAGCAGTATATTTGTTTTGCAGGGGAATAGCCACAGGAGATTCCTGAACTGCCTGTCTAGTCCTTTTGCTCTGCCTGGTGGTCACCCATTCCCTTCCTGCCTGCGGAGTCTGAGCCTGCGGTGTGACCACTTCTGTATATGTGCTATCCACGATACTCTCCGCCTTGCGGATGCTCCACCATATCCCCAGCCACTGCTCTAGCTCCGAAGCCTGGGCTTCCAGGAGCTGCAGCTGGAGACACCTCCTGCACACATGCTGGTCCCGGGCACTGGAATTGTTCCCATCTTCCCACATAGAGCACGAGGAGCACACCACGGCTTTGAGCTCTCCTGCCATGACTTAACACTTTAAATTAAACCTTTTGGAAAATGCTTAATATCAAATAATATCAATTACTCTAGGGCCCTTCTTCCCTGGTCCTCGTTACGATCAGAACTCCCTAAAAAACACGACTTACTATATATGAAAATAAACTGTAGACGTTTCTTACCTTAGTTACCAAGCAAGCTATTTAGTGCTATTCCCTAACAGCAGTTACTCACCAACCAATCACCTTGCAGCTTTCCTGTGATGTCACTGTTGACTTTTTTTTCAAAACTCCGCGCACCTGGACTGCTCTCACACAGGTCCAACTGCTCTCTGCTCCCTATGCTGGTCCCACTCAGTATCACTCCTTCCCACTGCCGCTGCTGTTTTAAACTGTGCTGGTCTCACTCAAACACGGACTGCTTCAGTATCCAAGGGGTTGCAAATGGTGCTGAATATTGTGCAATCATCACTGAACATCCCCACTTCTGACATTATGATGGAGGGAAGGTCATTGATGAAGGAGCTGAAGATGGTTGGACCTAGGACACTACCCTGAGAAACTCTTGCAGCAATGTCCTGGGGCTGAGATGATTTGACTCCAACAACCACAACTATCTTCCTGTAAACATGCAACGCAATGTTACAAAAACGTTACTGTGACAAATATGTTGTTACTACCTTCTGCAATGGGAAAGAAGCCCTAAAGGAAGCTAGTGACACTTCTGGCCAGCCAAAGGCTGGAAAATTTTGTCCTGTGTGTTGCTTCATCATCAGATTTTGCCTGCCACTCTTTAAAATGATTTACAATGCCAGCCATCCTTAAATATGCAGTTTCATGAATATAATACTTTTCTCGAGGGTTGAACTAGGAATAGGATCATAGGATATAGGAACAGTAGTAGGCCATTTGCCCCATCAAGCCTGCTCCACTATTCAAATATATTATGGTTGATCATCATGGTTGATATGGGCGGCACAGTGGCGCAGTGGTTAGCACCGCAGCCTCACAGCTCCAGCGACCTGGGTTCAATTCTGGGTATTGCCTGTGTGGAGTTTGCAAGTTCTCCCTGTGTCTGCGTGGGTTTCCTCCGGGTGCTCCGGTTTCCTCCCACATGCCAAAGACCTTGCAGGTTGATAGGTAAATTGACCATTTAGCAATTGCCCCTAGTATAGGTAGGTGGTAGGGAAATATAGGGACAGGTGGGGATGTGGTAGGAATATGGAATTAGTGTAGGATTAGTATAAATGGGTGGTTGATGGTCGGCACAGACTCGGTGGGCTGAAGGGCCTGTTTCAGTGCTGTATCTCTAAAACTAAATCTACCTCTACACCATTTTTCCCCACTGTTCTATTTTCCTTAATGTTATTAGTTTCCAGAAATCTATCGATTTATGTCTTGAACATGTTCAATGATTGAGCTTCCACAGCCCTCTGGGGTGGAGAATTACACAGATTCACCACCATGTGAGTGAAGAAATTCCTCCTCATTTCAGTCTTAAATGACTATGTCCCTGGTTCTAGACTCACCAGCCAGGGGAGGCATCCTATCTACATCTACCCTGTCATGCTCTGTAAGAATTTTCTAAGTTTCAATGAGATTACCTCTCATTCTTCAAAACTCTGGAGAATACAGGTCCAGGTTCTTCAAACTCTCCTCAGAAGACAATCCTGCCATCCCAGGGATTAGTCTGGTGAACCTCCATTGCACTCCCTCTATGGCAAGTATATCTTTTCTTAGATATGTAGAACAAAACTGTATACTATACACCAGGTGCAGTCTCACCAAGGCTCTATACAATTGCAGAAAACTTCTTTACTCCTGCACTCAAATCCCCTTGCGATGAAGGCCAACATACCATTTGCCTTCCTAATTGCTTGCTCCACCTGCATATTAGCTTTCAGTGACTCATGATCAAGGACACCAGGTCCCTTTGGACATCAACACTTCCCAACCTCTTACCATTTAAGAAATACTCTGCCTTTCTGTTTTTTTCACAATTACTTCACACTTATTCACATTTTATTCCCTCTGCCATGTTCTTGCCCATTCACTTAGCCTGTCCAAATCCCCTTGAAGCCTCCTTGCATCCTCCTCACAATTAAGTTTTGTGTCATCAGCAAATTTGGAAATATTACAATTGGTCCCCACATCCAAATCATTTATATAAACTCTGAACAACTGTGGCACAAGCACTGATCCCTGCGGTACCCCACTAGTAACAGCCTGCCATCCTGAGAATGACCCATTTATTCCTACTCTGCTTTCTGTCTGTTAAACAATTCTCAATCCATTGCAGTATATTACCTCCAATCCCATGTGCCCTAATTTTGTTCACTAACCTCCTGTGTGGAACCTTATCAAAAGCCTTCTGAAAATTCAAATATACCACATCCACTGGTTCTCCTTTAGCTTTGCTACAAGGAACATCCTCAAAAAGCCCAAAAGGTTTGTCAAACATGATTTCCCTTTCGCAAATCCATGTGATTCTGCCCAATCATATTATTATTTTCCAAGTATCCAGTTATTTAATCTTATATAATATATTGTAACATTTTCCCTACTACTGACGTCAAACTAACTGGTCTGTAGTTCTCTGTTTACTCTATCGCTCCCTTCAATAAAGTGGGGTTACATTTGCTGCTTTCCAGCCGCAGGAACCCTTCCAGGATCTATAGGGATGAATTTCACCAGCCTCTCGACACCGTGGGTCACGGCGGGGGGTGGGGGGGCAGGTATAATTCTGCAAGGAGAGGCCCGCCTCGACCCCGACGTCGAGAAGGGTCCGCTACATATTACCAGCAGCGGGGGGACCTCAGGGCGACCCCCCCCCCCACCCCCCCAGCCGCTTGGCGGCAGGGTCTTCATCTAACTATTTAAATTAACAAAAATTAGATGCAAGTGAACTTACCTGCTGGCGGCAGCCCATCCTGATTTTACAGCTGCCGAATGCAACTCGCACGCCTTTGGAATTCCGTATGGAATTCCAAGACAAGAAACTGGTGGGGAGGAATAAAATTTTCAGGGTGGGAGGGGTGGGGGAGTGGGGAAAACACTTTTTATTGGCTGTGGGGATGGTGAGAAGGGGTTGAAGGGAAAATGTGAGAAGGTTGGGAGCAAAAGTTCGGGTCTGCAATGAAAAAACTCTTAAGAATAAAGGGCAATAAAAAGAACATTGGGAGGGTTGGGAAAGGGCCTCCATCTTCTAATTAATTATTAAAAACCAATTACATGCAAGATGCCTTTAACAATGTGATATTTTTGCTAATGGCTTGAAGCCCTTTAAAAATGGCGCCGACAGCTGCGCAGTGGCGCCGGATGCCATTGCTGGGGACATGGCGGCCGCCTCCTCTACATCATAGGGGGCAGCCGCTCCACCCCCTCTATCCCTCTATTTAAATGAGCCCCCGTGCATAATATCACAGGGGCTTGGCAGCGGCACTTCCGTGTCGGAAGGCCACCGCTTTCACAGCATGCCACCGCGGAGTGTGTCGCACTGATAAAATTCAACCCATAGAATTTTGAAAGATAGCCACCAATGCATTCACTCTCTCTATAGCCACTTTCTTCAATACTCTGGGCTGTAGCTCATCCGGTCCAGGGGATTTATCAACTTTCAACCCAATTAATTTTCGTCTACTACTTTGTTGATACTAATTTCTTTGAGTTCCTCATTTTTATAAGTCCCTTGGTTCCCTAGTATTTCTTAGAGATTTTCTGTGTCTTCCTCCGTGAATCTTATGCTTCTTTTATTCAAAGAGCAATTATTAGTGTTTAGATTTGTTTCTGACATCGTATACAGGCCACTATTATCAATAATTTTCTATAATTGTCTCTATATGTTACATTTTCCAATCTTTACTGTCTCCTCAATCTCAATTACAGATCATTAAATTCACTCACTAAGGGATAATCGGGCAATGCCACAGCAGGTACAGTTATGACCCAGGAGGTTAAACAAGATGGGCTGAAATTTATGGGCCTGCCACTGAAACCGGCGGCGAGCGAAAACATGGCGGCCCGCCTGTCGCAGATCTGCTGCGATATTACGCACAGCGGCTCAGTTAAATAGCCAGGGCAGATGACGCGGAGGGAGCAGGCTGTCCATCCTGGCAATGGCATCAGCTGCCTTTGCGCAGGCGCTGACGCCATTTTTAAAGGACTTCTAAGCCTACCATTACATTTAAATATTTAAAGACACAATGATGTAAAATTGATTTTTAAAAATTAAATAAATTTATATTTTCCCCTTTCCCACCTCCACCAATAACCATAGAATGAATTACCTGCCTTCTTCACCCCCCCCCACCAAAACGCTTATCCTATGCACCTGACCTTCTCACCCCAAAGTTCATAAATTTTACACTCTAACCCTTCCCAACATCCCCCAGACCAATGATTTGACTCTGACGCCACTTCCCCCCCACCCTCCCCACACTGAAAAACTTACCTGCTCCCCCCTCCCCACCAGTGTTCCACCTCGGATCCCCAGACAGGGATCCGAAGGCACGGGAGTGACGGCCACCGGCATGAATATCGCACTGGGACAGAGGGTGGGAGTGTAAAGGCATTTCATTTGTTTATTTAAATTCATTTCCATATTTAAATTGGGCTCCCGTCGCCGAGCAGCGGGGGGCCGCCATGAGGTCTTGCCGCTGCCGGCAGTATCAGGCCAGCCTTCCCGGCATCAAGGCCCATGGCGGGCCTCTCCCGGAAGCATTTTCCGGCCCCCCCTGCCACGACGCCCAATGTTAGGGGTCTGTAAAATTCGCCCCGATAGTTGCAGAATGCACACCTTCCTGCTTTAATGCACAGTTCCCTGGAGATCAGTACTGCTCACTTGTGCATGCTGAGGGAAGTCATTATTCATTTCAATTGACAGCAAGGCCAACACTATATTGTATAAATTGTCCTTGTGACATTTTTTACGAAGGCAAACTGCCTTGCAATCAAACAGTCTAATTTTTGTGTGAAAAATGTATTGTAATATTAGGGAAAAAATACCATCTCACCGTGGGTTAAAGTTTTCAACCGGGGTCAAATACAGCTGTGACAGTAGAAAAACCAGCCTGATGGTAACCCAAGGGAATTAAGTCAATTCTGAGCTCTTTTCCTTCCAAATGTAACTTTCATTATTAAATTCAAATGACACAGCCACAGTGCAATTATTGTGAGGAGGACCCAGATGGATGGATTTTGGATGGAGACTGCTGGCCACAGGCAATCTTTTGTTTGCTACTGTAAGAACATAAAACATAGCAGCAGGAGTAAACCATTTTGCCCTTTGAGCCTTCTCCACCATTCTGCAAGATCATGGCTGATCTACATGAACTCAACCTTCCCACATTATCTCCATATGCCTTAATTCCCTTAATAGCCAAAAATCTATCGATCTCTGTCTTGAATATACTCAGTGAGCATCCACGGTTCTCAGGGGACGAGAATTCCAAAGATTCACAAGCATTTGAGTGAAGAAATTTCTCCTCATCCCAGTCCTAAATGGTGACCCTTTATTCTGAGATTCTTACAGTGCAGTATATTTCCCACACATGCACTGCTTTGCTGTTTATTTAGTGTTGGTAAAGTTTTTATTGTTGTAAATACTGGAAGACTGAAGCCATTGCTTTCAGTCCTAGCCACAAACTCCATTCTCGAGCCACTGACACTGCCTTTCTCCCTGGCCACTGTCTGAAGCTGAAGCAAATAGTCGCAACCTTGGCTTCCTATTTGCCCCTGAGATGAGCTTCCAACCCTGTATTCGCTCCATCACCAAGACTGCCTATTTCCACCTCCACAACATCACCCTTCTCTGCCCCACCTCAGTTAATCTGCTGCTGAAAACCTCATCCATGCCAATGCTCTCCCAGCTGGTCTCCCATTTTGCACCCTCAGTAAACTCGGGCATCCAAAACGCTACTGCCTGTGTTCTATTCGCCCATCAGCCCTTTACTCGCTGACCTCCATTGGCTCCCTAACTGGCAACACCTCAATTTTAAAATTCTCAGCCTTGTTTGTTGAGGGCCTCGCCCCTCCTCATCTCTGTAATCTCCTCCAGCCCTACAACCCTCCAAGATCTCTGCACTCCTCCAATACTCGCCTCTTGCACATCACAGATTTTGTGCCTTTAGCTGCTCAGGCCCTAAGTTCTGGAACTCTCTCTCCGTCTCTCTTTTTTCCTCCTTTAAGACATTGCTTAAAACCTATCTCTTTGACTAAGCTTTTGGTCATCTGTCTTAATATCACCTTATGTGACTCGGTGTCAAATTTTGTTGATAATGCTCCTGTGAAGCACCTTACTAATATAAAGTGCTATATAAATACAAGTTGTTGTTGTTGTACACAAGTCTGCCTATGTACAACTTATCTTCTCTGTATAAGCCTATCACAGGTTTAGAGCCTCCTGTGGTTCTTTTCTTTTCCATTGGGCTGCTGGGGAAGGTCGACTGCACAGTGAGTTACAGTGACTGAAAGTTCATCTTCCATCACTGCCAGCATTATCCATCTGCAGCCATTTTTGATATTATTCAAAGATTCTATTTTATAAGCAGTCTTTTCCAACTTAGCATATGCAGGACAGTCCCAGATCAGGAGTTGAGTTGGCTGGCTGGTGTTAACCAGGGCATCAGCTAAGAAAGGGGCGGCACAGTGGCGCAGTGGTTAGCACCGCAGCCTCACAGCTCCAGGAACCCGGGTTCGATTCCGGGTACTGCCTGTGTGGAGTTTGCAAGTTCTCCCTGTGTCTGCGTGGGTTTTCTCCGGGTGCTCCGGTTTCCTCCCACAAGCCAAAAGACTTGCAGATTGATAGGTAAATTGGCCATTATAAATTGTCACTAGTATAGGTAGGTGGTAGGGAAATGTAGAGACAGGTGGGGATGTTTGGTAGGAAGATGGGATTAGTGTAGGATTAGTATAAATGGGTGGTTGATGTTCGGCACAGACTCGGTGGGCCGAAGGGCCTGTTTCAGTGCTGTATCTCTAATCTAAAAATCTAATCTAAACATTTGGCCTCAACTATTCTGGACTCAGGAAGAACAAAGATAAATTCATCCCAGTTCCACACCTCATATTGACTATCCATTGACACCTACTGGAAAATACATGTATGTGGGTGGCTGACAACCACAGGATTAGGCTTAGCTATGATATCCCCATGGTTGAATTGCCTGCCAGTATGACTGCCTAAGCTGAAATGTGAAAAAATGGCTACTTATGTGAGGTACACAAAGACTACTAGCACTCATGGAATAATAGTCCAGCATGAGTCACTTGCTGATCCCCTCCCCCTCTTGTTCTTCCTGGAGTTGGTGACGTTGGTGCCCATTGCAGCATGTACAGTGTGCCTGGTTGTGCATTTTTATTATTGTTTTAGCTATTGGACCACCCAGAAAAATAAACCACTTTGGCCAGTGATGGTATTTGTGTCAGCACAGTCAGCTAGAAGCCTATTACTGCAAACTCAGGGAAAAATTGTACCTCATGACTCTTAGATCAGACCAAACCACCAGCAAAAACAAGTCACAGTAACAAAATTGAAAATATCTTAAATTGAAATAAAATGAAAATGCTAGAAATACACAGCAGGAAGCATTTTTCTTTTTCCAAATCCCTAGTTTCAGAACATCTTTAGCATATTTTGTGACTTTGTTGTGAGACAGCGGCTGTTCACTCTTTTATATCAGAGATGTGCTTACAAGATAGTGTCACTGAGATCATAGTGCAAAAAAAGGTTTCATTCCACAGGGCTTCTACCTCTGTCCATGATGTATTTGCTGAAATTGCTGATATCAGATTTGATATTTCTGAGGCTGATTGCTTTGGCTATAGAATCATACAGCATAGAAGGAGATTATTTGGCTGCAATCTACTTGTTTTTGCTTGGCACAATATGAACCTTCTGTACTTAAAATGGAAAAGCATCTTTAATGTAAGCCCTGCTTCCCTTCTCCTTTCAACTAATAGAACAGGCTGGATTTTAACAAGCCCCTGACGCCGTGATCCGTGATGGGCAGGGGGACCTGAAGATGGGTCCAGAAGAGGCCCGCCACAGAGCTCAACGCCAGGAGGGCCTGGCCCATTCCTCCTGGTAGTTGACTAGGTTCTGTGGCAGCCCCCTCACCCCCGCCGCTGGGCGACAGGGCCTGAATTTAAATATTTAGATCAATAAAATGAATACATTGAAATGCATTTACCTTGGATTTTACGGGCCTGTCACATCCTCAGAGCAGCAGCCAGCACGCTCCTGCCTTCAATTCCCTGTCCGGGGAAAGCCGGTGTGATACTAGTGGGGAGCGGGGAGTGAATATTTTCGTTGGGTGGGGTGGGAAGTCAGGGTCAAATAAATGTAATGGGTGTAGGGGATGGTGGGAAGGGGCGAACTTTAAACTTAGTGCAGTCTGAGGGGGGAAGGCAACATTTAAAAGTTAAGTGTTTTGGGGGGAAGGGCAAATAATTAATGTAATTGTTATTGGGGGCTGGGAAAGGGGCGTTAGAAATTTTGGGGGGATACTTCTTTAAACATTTAAATGAGCCGGCCAGGCTGGCTGCCCTTTAAAAATGGCGCCAGTGCCTGCGCACAGGCAGCTGTCACCATTTCCGTGGACGGACAGCCCACACCCTCCACGTGATTGGGGGGGACCGGGGGTGGGGATGGTCTGCCCCAACTATTAAAATGAGCCGCCGTGAGGGACACTGCAGTGGCTCTTTGGTGTGCGGCCCGCCCCCATTTTTTGAGCTCGCTGCCAAGATCAGCAGCAGGCTCTTAAAATCCAGCCCAACATTTTAAACTCCAGACAAAGAAATGAGTTTTGATTACCTCACCACAACCTCACTGATACCCAATATTTACATGTGACATTACTGGAAACAGATGCCATTTTCCTCATTAAAATAACTTACCTTCCGCAATCACCTTGACAGCAGTTGATCACTAATAAAGAAAATCAACAAAATGGATACTGTCCAATTTGTTATTAATCTACATTTGGAGTTTGTTTTGAATTACCACAGAACCTGCTAAAATCTCTCTTTCTTTCTGGAGTGTACTCAGCCTATTGGTTTTCACTGGTAGCAGGATTATGAACTGAAGCAGATTAAGAGAATGTCATATTTCGGTTTTAAATAAAAACAAGCAATGCTGGAACCACTCAGCAGGTCTGGCAGCATCTGTGGAAAGAGAAGCAGAGTTAACGTTTCGGGTCAGTGACCATTCTTCGTTCCAAGGGTCACTGACCCGAAACGTTAACTCGGTTTCTCTTTCCACAGATGCTGCCAGACCTGCTGAGTGGTTCCAGCATTTCTTGTTTTTATTTCAGATTTCCAGCATCCGCAGTATTTTGCTTTTATATGTAGGTTTTAGTTCATTTCATCAAACTTACCATAATTGAGGTGCCGGATGCAGTCATTAAGGATGGCCCCAAAACCCTGCTGTGTCTCTTCATTTTCAAAACAGAAGTAGTTATGCTTTCGGTATGGGTGCCACAGGTACACTGGGTATTGGGTGTGGTTAACGAGAAAGCTCTGATTACTGTCTTTCCCATTGGCTGCTGTAAAATAAACACAGAATTGATGTTATTAGGAGAGGAAGAATAAACAAAATTGCGATTTATTAATCACCTTTAACAGTAACTTATAACCAACGTACCCTCTAATTTCTTTTTGGAAGTACATGGCCTGTTCATTTAAGTGCATGCTCCCTTTAATCTTTTTTACACAGCCATGCACGCCATTAACCTAAAGGGGCCGACTTGTGCGCAGCCTGCGTGGGAACTTTCAGGTTGCTGCGTGGCTGTGTGACCACACAGCTTAGAGAGAACATTGTTTATATCCCCATTTACACATTTGGGGTTTGCCTGAGATAGTTCAGTGACATTAATCACTCCCATGTGTGAACATCTAATCATACAATAGTGGAACAATAGGACACCTTTGTGATCTGAATTGGATATTGTGTCTATCATATGCCCACATGTGGACTTCTTCAACCTTTGAAAGGCAGAGTGATAACACTTTAGTAAGACATGGGGGTAGATTTTCAACTTGCTATCTAAGCATAAAACTGGCATCACTGATCATCCCTGCACTACAGAAACCACATGGTTTTCCTTAGCTTTGAAATATAAGAAATATTGTCATGCTGACCTGCTCTGGGTTAGTGGACTGACTAATACTACAGTTGTTGAGTCTAAAATTGAACTAGACCTAAGTTTACACATGTTCAGCATTCAGTTCAATAAACTACTTAGCCTCTCAGCAGACCGTCCTGACTTTTTTCAGTTATGTCCATTTTTCACCTGGCATTCACTGAAAGCTGGGGGCCATCCCTCTGACTTTTCTCCTAATCGGAGATTGGTCAGCGAATTATGTCAATTAAACTAGCTATCTCCCTCACTCCTCCCTCCAACACATCCCCACCAAGAGAGGATTTTCAGCAGGTAACCCATCTTGTTCTCCTCAACATCAGGTGTGACCATCTCTGAGATGTGCCAATGAATTATTTACTGTCCTTCGTCCGATCTTAAATTTTGCAAACTCATTTTGAAATACACACTTAAAACATTTCCAAATCCTTTTGATGGAAAAATAATCAAAAATCCCCAAAAGTGACTTCTTATGTTACAGGAGTGTAATACGCTAAAGCCACTGGTACTGCGGAATCTGCCCATTCGAGATGGGCTCCACAGCACCATCCAATGTCAGTTAGCATCATCGTTATTTGGAAATGTCCATTCAGGCCATAAAGCAGAGAAACCACATGGTTTATGCTGGTCTGCTCAGATGGTGTCTATTTTTACCACAGGAGGAAATGGAGTGGGGGCACGGTGTAGGGAAAGGGCAGAAATCAGCCAGGATTTCCAATTTAGGGGCACCTGAGACATTTGTAATATTCCGACCATTTGCTTGCCTGAAATCAGCTAAACCAAAATGGAAACTAAACCTTGGGACCTTTTTGGTCCCTATGCCTCAGTTCCACTCTGAGCAGCGCACTTCCAACCAAATCATAAGAGACCCTTTCCCCTGTATATTTTTTGTTGAATGGCCTTACATCCTACAAAACATAATTCTCCAACTTACTGATATTGCCAAACTTTACTGCTAAGTGAAATCATTCTCCCTCTTGTCCCCAACTTCCCAAAGTAAACCTGCCGATTGTTCTCAGTTCCCTCTTTCCTAATAAATATTTTAGAATTTCAAGTATGGCAAATTTATTAGACTTTATTTTCAATTGAAAAGTTACCAAGGTTTCTATCACCTAGAAACATGAATACCTGTTGGTGCTTGTGTGATGTGCTAGTTTTCTCCAGAAAAGCACGAACTTAGTATTGATTTGAGCTAAAACAGCTGCGAAAATCAAAATGTCAACAACTCGGTGTTACTCACCACTTGGATCAGGGAAATATTTATCCACCAACAATGCAAATTCAATCATGGATGTAAGCACTCTGTAACCAGTTGGAAACAGTTTATATTTTGGGTCTCCTCCTTTCTGATAGGCCTAACACAGATACACAACAACACAAAGAGCAGTCAGTGCCTCCAGCAATTCTATAACGTTTTTAAAGTTTGTATTAAAACAAATATTTACATACACAGACCTATGTTTTATACCAAGATACCTCGGGATGGAAAACTCCATTATTGTTGGAATTGTTCTTATATTTTTATTAAAATAAATGATTATCCCAGGCAAAGAAATTTGGGGATTATGTCAATATGAACTTCTAGTTTGAGTGCCACTGCATGTGGTACCGATGATGTGCCCACCCAATACAGCAGACAGGATGCCCGAATTACTTTCAGGTTCAGGCCTGTAACATTTTTTGCAGCGAGCTGCAGGTGCCAAGCTGGGACCACGCTGCAGCTCTTCGGAAACAGTCAGCAGGTAGGGCCAGTCTAGGGGGTGGGGTGGGTGAAAGGAGCGGATGCTGGGCAACAGTGAGAATGGGCTGACACCAGGCAAGAAGATAATCTCTGGGTCTCCCAAAATCTTATTAAAAAACACTTACATTTTGGGAGCTGCGTCCAGTGGTTCCCTTTAAGATCATTGGTTTGGCCTCTCAACGTCTGGAGAAAGTGGGACTGTCATGTTTTATGCATGTTTCGCCCGTTTTTCCTTAAAGGTTGTAATTGTAGTCCCACAACAGGTGAAGGACGCCAATTTCAATACTTCTGTAGCCTCTTGTTGGAATTGTTCTTATATTTTTATATATACCTGAAAATTGGCTAAGGTGAGCAAATAAGCTACCCACCAGATTTCCTGCTGCAGGGCAGCTGTTTTCCAAACGAGAAATAGGCGACTAGCAGTTAATGATGACAAATTAATAAATAAAATTAAGGTCCATTCATTTTCTTCTGAGGAAAATAACTCAGACTTACTTATGTGCTATTTTATAGAAGCTATGTGTAGATAAAATATGTAGTGCAAATAAACAAATTAAGTACAAGTTATATTCAACAAATGAGATAAGACTGTTGGACCAGCAATAATATGCAAATTAGTGCTTATTAACTATATTACCATAACATGTAGCAAATAACAATCATTAATGATCAATGAAGAGCGTTCTTTACCAGCATTTACTCATTGAAATGAGTACTTTACAGAAATAACTGAGGAGAAGATGAGGGGATGAAGATGGAAGGGAAGCAATCAGAAGCAGAGGCTTCCTGCAACATGGAATGCTAAATCATTATTGGAGGATCAACTAGTGGGAAGGAAAAATACCCCACGTGACTTCAATGGAAAGGGTGTGACATTTTAAGAGGATTGATTACATGATGACCTCTCAAAGTCATCCAGTGTTGCTTGGCCAAAAGTTCACAAAAATACAATCTTACTTCAGCAACAATGCGCACATCACTAGCTTGGATTTTGTGGCCTGTGGCAAACAAATAGCACTTGTCTTTCATTACGTTTACACTAGCCCACAGACTTTCTGTGAACTTTTGCACTAGAATTTGCGGTGATTAAAAATCCAAAACAGCATGGCACCCTCTACAAGGGATCTGTGCGAACACTGGGCAAGCAATTGTTTTTCTTCTTAACCAATCAGACTGAAGGATCTTCACTGAGACATGCGGGGCTGAATTTTCATTATGGAGGCAGGAAACAGGAACTGGGTCTGGTTTTGGGTCAGAAACTTGCCTCCTGTGCAAAGCTGCTTCAAATTGCAATTTTCATATGGGTAAGCCCTTAATTAGTATGGAGGAGGGTTTCCTGTTTTCTTTGAGCCAGCGGGATTAAAAGTGGCAGTGGGTCAGATCAGGTCTGGGGCTCATAAGGATGCTTGTTGTCCTGAGGAAGGGATTTGCCTTCCGCAGCACCAGAGGGAAGTGAGATGTCACATGGGAGCTGAAGGGCTGGCACTAGGGGCAGGGCAGATCCTTGCTCCATCAATGCCCACCTAGATTTAATGCTGGAGGCTGTGAGGGAGAGGAGGGAGATCCTCTTCTCAGAGGTTGGCAAGAGGAGACTATCTCGTCGTGCAGCAGGGGCACCCCTCTATTCAGTGATATCCCTCCCTTCGCCCCCTCTTCCTCCACCTCTCTTACCTCCTGCTCCTCCCCTGAAGAGCTGTCTCCTTCCAGGGCCTCACTGTCCTCAAAGACCACACATCTCTGGAGGGCCATGTTATGGAGGTGCAGCAGACCACCATAATGACCGAGACCCTTACAGGAGGGTATAGGAGGGCACCATCTGACCGATCCAGGCACCGGAATTGCACGTGTAGAAACCTAATGGCCTGCTTAATGGTTGGCCTGTTGAGCAGGTGGCACTGGTTGTTTTGCCTCTGTGCCTCTGACTGGAGCTCCCCTGGAGGGGTCAGTAACCATCTCTTCAAGGGATATCGCTGTCCCCTTGGAGACAGCCATGCACTTTGGAGGATGGAGTGAAGGATCAAGGTAGCCTGGACTGGCAGAGGACGAAGGAATCATGGCAGCTGCCAAGAAAGTGAATGCAAACATAAAGGGAACTCTTGTGGTTGAGGACCAGTTGGATGTTGAGGGAGTGGAAGCTCTTCCTGTTGTTGGATCTCACTGGCCAGTTGCTGGGTACCTTGATGGTCACATGGGCACAAATGATGATGCTCTGCAACTGGGGATTCCAGCAATGGAGGCTGAACCCAATGTCCTCTATGCCAGCACAGGACCATGTGTCCCAAAGTGGTTGTACTCCCTGCCCTCCTGAAAAGGGCATCCATGACCTGCCTGATGGCCTGATGAGATGCCACCTAGGTCCCTGGAACGACCCAGTTGCATTGAAGTTCAGGGTAATGGAGAGCTTGATGGCTGTAGGTAGGGGACAGTCATGGGGACCGTGAGGCTTCAGGTCTTTGTGGATCAGATCACACAGGACTGAGTCCTTCTGCCTGGATAGATGCAGCCTCCTACAGCACTGGCACTCTGTCATTTGCAGTTAGCTGACACTTGGGCTGTGTACCCTATGTCTTGGGTAGCACCTTCTTCCCCTTGCAGTCCCCACTGTGCTTCTCTGGCCTCCTGCTGTCTAGGAGGCTGAATCTGCCGCAGCTTATCCTGGCTGCTCTGTCCAATGTCAGAATAGCCTGTTCCCATCTGAACTCCCTCAGCTGGGCTTTGTACTTCACCAGGCCGTCCCCTGCCAAACCCAGATGCCCCAGTGATGCCAGCAGCCTCGTGTCCCTCTCCAGTTTCCTGCCACTTATCAATGAGAAGTTCAACTCTTCCAGCTGCAGCAATAGCCACACTGAGCCACATCAGAAGCAGCTGAGCTTTATTTGCCACCTTTGCTTTATTTCAATCAGTCCTTCCCATAGCCCTCATGGCCCTTCACCCCATGGTGTCTTCCCTGTTCTCAGCCTTTACAAATTGTGAACTGATACTGACAATCCTGTTACAATGCTTGAGGCATGCGCCTGACCCATTCCCTTCCTGCTGGCATCCCTTTAAAATGGAGTTGTGTTCCGGAGGCAGCCGGACCTAGTGCCGACCTCTGTGAACGTGATCCTCAAATCGCACTCGCCAATGTTCCCGTACTCAGCGAACTTTGAAAATCTGGCCCATTTGCTTACACTGGAATGGAAAAGCCATAGCTTTTCCTAGTGTGTTTAGAGGGTATCTAGTGGCTAAGCACTAACACATGCTTACTGAAATATCAGTATAGTGATGCTTGTGGAGGAGCAGCACAACTCTGACAACAACTTCCTGATTTCCATATTTAACTGCATATGTGCAGTCGCTGAAAGTTGCTATGCGATTTCCTCTTTAATAATGGTGAGAACTGATAGCCTCACTGTTATTTTTACCCAAAATCTGGGCCACTGACTTGAAGTGGCTGAAATACACCTGTCTTAACATTACTGTGTCCTCTCCATGACCTCCTAATTGCTTAATACTGCCAAGCAACACTGAATGCTCATGCCACATGGCTCCAATTTAGTTCTTGAACACCAGAATGGTGGGAGATGACTGGCAGAATGGACATGCCCCCAAGTTAATATGTAAACAAAGTGTCTATCGTTTTGAATGTGCGGCATTCCTAGCTGCAGCTCCCATTTTCTGGAAACTTGGTTGGGGCATAAAGTTGGCAGAGTTATCAGTTGCCTGATGGCAGGATCCCCAAGGACACATTGTACAGTGAGCTCGTCACTGGTATCAGACTTACCAGCCGTCTATGTCTCCGCTTTAAAGACGTCTGCAAACGCGACATGAAGTCCTGTGACATTGATCACAAGTCGTGGGAGTCAGTTGCCAGCGATCGCCAGGGCTGGCGGGCAGCCATAAAGGTGGGGCTAAAGTATGGCGAGTCGAAGAGACTTAGCAGTTGGCAGGAAAAAAGACAGAAGTGCAAGGGGAGAGCCAACTGTGTAACAGCCCCAACAGCCAATGTTTTCTGCAGCACCTGTGGGAAGAGTCTGTCACTCTAGTATTGGCCTTTCTAGCCACTCCAGGCGCTGCTCCACAAACCACTGACCACCTCCAGGCGCTTACCCATTGTCTCCCGAGACAAGGAGGCCAAAGAAGAAGAATAGGGAACCAGCAAGCGAACAAACAGACCACCTATTGTGAAATTCTCTGGTGTTGCAAGAAGCTAATATAGCATTCAATAATGTCCTTACTGCAGCACAAACTTTAGTGACACATCAAGCTATTGAAATGTAATTAAATTGGTACAATAAGGTGTGATTGGCAGTACTGTGCTGTCATGTCAATCACATCATCATTATCACCTTCTGTTTATTAATATGGTAAATTATTAAAATACCAGATGACAGTGTAGCTTTGTAGAAACTTGCATATGAGCTTAGTCAGTGAATGGATTAAGTCTGTGTTTTTCCTGTATTCCCGACAATAGAGTTGTCGATTTCAGGTCAGTTTCATACAATTTAAACAGGCTAAAATGGAATTCTAAAAAAATTTTTTATTCATTCATGGGATGTGGGCGTCGCTGGCTAGACCAGCATTTATTGCCCATCAATAATTGCCCATGAGAGACGGTGGTACTGAGCTGCCTTCTTGAACCGCTGCAGTCCATGTGGGGTAGGTACACCCACAGAGCGATTAGGAAGGGAGTTCCAGGATTTTGGAACAGTGACAGTGAAGGAACAGCGATATAGCTCCAAGTCAGGATGGTGTGTGGCTTGGAGGGGAACTTGCATGGTGGTGTTCCCATGCATCTAATGTCCCTGTCCTTCTAGGTGGTAGAGGTCACGGGTTTCAAAGGTGCTATAAAAACAAAGGTGACCGCGGTGACTGCAACAACTACCGTGGAATCTCCCTGCTCAGCATAGTGGGGAAAGTCTTTGCTCGAGTCGCTCTGAACAGGCTCCAGAAGCTGGCCGAGCGCGTCTACCCTGAGGCACAGTGTGGCTTTCGTGCAGAGAGATCGACTATTGACATGCTGTTCTCCCTTCGTCAGATACAGGAGAAATGCCGTGAACAACAGATGCCCCTCTACATTGCTTTCATTGATCTCACCAAAGCCTTTGACCTCGTCAGCAGACGTGGTCTCTTCAGACTACTAGAAAAGATCGGATGTCCACCAAAGCTACTAAGTATCATCACCTCATTCCATGACAATATGAAAGGCACAATTCAACATGGCGGCTCCTCATCAGAGCCCTTTCCTATCCTGAGTGGTGTGAAACAGGGCTGTGTTCTCGCACCCACACTTTTTGGGATTTTCTTCTCCCTGCTGCTTTCACATGCGTTCAAATCCTCTGAAGAAGGAATTTTCCTCCACACAAGATCAGGGGGCAGGTTGTTCAACCTTGCCCGTCTAAGAGCGAAGTCCAAAGTACGGAAAGTCCTCATCAGAGAACTCCTCTTTGCTGACGATGCTGCTTTAACATCTCACACTGAAGAATGCCTGCAGAGTCTCATCGACAGGTTTGCGTCTGCCTGCAATGAATTTGGCCTAACCATCAGCCTCAAGAAAACAAACATCATGGGGCAGGATGTCAGAAATGCTCCATCCATCAATATTGGCGACCACGCTCTGGAAGTGGTTCAAGAGTTCACCTACCTAGGCTCAACTATCACCAGTAACCTGTCTCTAGATGCAGAAATCAACAAGCGCATGGATAAGGCTTCCACTGCTATGTCCAGACTGGCCAAGAGAGTGTGGGAAAATGGCGCACTGACACGGAACACAAAAGTCCGAGTGTATCAGGCCTGTGTCCTCAGTACCTTGCTCTACGG
This sequence comes from Heterodontus francisci, assembly GCF_036365525.1. Lineage (NCBI taxonomy): Eukaryota > Metazoa > Chordata > Chondrichthyes > Heterodontiformes > Heterodontidae > Heterodontus > Heterodontus francisci. The sequence continues at coordinate 79,163,947 of NC_090378.1, read as the reverse complement.
CAGTGAGGCCTGGACAACGTATGCCAGCCAAGAGCGACGTCTCAATTCATTCCATCTTCGCTGCCTTCGGAGAATACTTGGCATCAGGTGGCAGGACTATATCTCCAACACAGAAGTCCTTGAAGCGGCCAACACCCCCAGCTTATACACACTACTGAGTCAGCGGCGCTTGAGATGGCTTGGCCATGTGAGCCGCATGGAAGATGGCAGGATCCCCAAAGACACATTGTACAGCGAGCTCGCCACTGGTATCAGACCCACCGGCCGTCCATGTCTCCGTTATAAAGACGTCTGCAAATGCGACATGAAATCGTGTGACATTGATCACAAGTCGTGGGAGTCAGTTGCCAGCATTCGCCAGAGCTGGCGGGCAGCCATAAAGACAGGGCTAAATTGTGGCGAGTCGAAGAGACTTAGTAGTTGGCAGGAAAAAAGACAGAGGCGCAAGGGGAGAGCCAACTGTGCAACAGCCCCAACAAACAAATTTCTCTGCAGCACCTGTGGAAGAGCCTGTCACTCCAGAATTGGCCTTTATAGCCACTCCAGGCGCTGCTTCACAAACCACTGACCACCTCCAGGCGCGTATCCATTGTCTCTCGAGATAAGGAGGCCCAAAAGAAAGAAAGATTTAAGGAGCCTTGGTGTGTTGCTGCAGTGCATCTTGTTGATGGTACACACTGCTGTCACTGTGCATCGGTGGTGGAGGGAGTGAATATTTGTGGATGGGATGTCAATCACGCAGGCTGCTTTGTCCTGGATAGTGTCGAGCTTCTTGAGTGTTGTTGGAGCTGCACCCATCCAGGCAAGTGGAGAGTATTCCATCACACTCCTGACCTGTGCCTTGTAGATGATGGACAGACTTTGGGGAGTCAGGAGGTGAGTTACTCGCCACAGGATTCCTAGCCTCTGACCTGCTGTTGTAGCCACGGTATTTATATGGCTACTCCAGTTCAGTTTCTGGTCAATGGTATCCCCCAGGATGTTGATAGTGGGGGATTCAGCGATGGTAATGCCATTGAATGTCAAGGGGAGATGGTCAGATTCTCTTTTGTTGGAGATGTTCATTGCCTGGCACTTGTGTGGCGCAATTGTGACTTGCCACTTATCAGCCCAAGCCTGGATATTGTCCAGGTCTTGCTACATTTCTACACGAACGTGCTTCAGTATCTGAGGAGTCGCGAATGGTGCTGAACATTGTGCAATCATCAGTGAACATCCCCACTTCTGACCTTATGATTGAAGGAAGGTCATTGATGAAGCAGCTGAAGATGGTTGGGCCTAGGAAACTGCCCTGAGGAACTCCTGCAGTGATGTTCTGGAGCTGAGATGACTGAACTCCAACAACCACAACCATCTTCCTTTGTGCTAAGTATGACTCCAACCAGCGGAGGGTTTTCCCCCTGATTCCCAATTACCTTAGTTTTGCTAAGGCTCCTTGATGCCATACTCGGTCAAATGCTGCCTTGATGTCAAGGGCAGTCACTCTCACCTCACCTTTTGAATTCAGCTCTTTTGTCCATGTTTGAACTAAGGCTGTAATGAGGTCAGGTGCTGACTGGGCTTGGCGGAACCCAAACTGAGTGTCACTGAGCAGATTATTGCTAAGTAAGTGCCTCTTGATAGCACTGTCGACGACACCTTCCATCACTTTACCGATGATTGAGAGTAGACTGATGGGACGGTAATTTGTCCTGCTTTTTGTGGACAGGCAATTTTCCACATTGTTGGGTAGGTGCCAGTGTTGTAGCTGTATCGGAACAACTTGGCTAGAGGCATGGCAAGTTCTGGTGCACAGTTCTTCAGTACTATTGCCAGAATGTTGTTAGGGCTCATAGCCTTTGCAGTATCCAGTGCCTTCAGTTGTTTCTTGATATCATGTGGAGTGAATCGGATTGGCTGAAGACTGGCATCTGTGATGCTGGGGACTTCTGGAGGAGGCCAAGATGGATCATCAACTCAGCACTTCTGGCTGAAGATTGTTGCAAATGCTTCAGCCGTTTCTTTTGCACTGATGTGCTGGACTCCCCCATCATTGAGGATGTGAATAGTTGTAGAGCCACCTCCTCCAGTTCGTTGTTTAACTGTCCACCACCATTCACGACTGGATGTCGCAGTTCTGCAGAGCTTAGATCTGATCCGTTAGTTATGGGATTGCTTAGCTCTGTCTATCGCATGCTGCTTACACATTTTGGCAAGCAAGATGCCCTCCTGCACTCTCCATTGAACCAGGGTTGGTCCCTTGGCTTGATGGTAATGATAGAGTGGGGGATATGCTGGGCTATGAGTTTACAGATTGTGGTTGAGTACAATTCTGCTGCTGCTGTTGGCCCACAGCGCCTCATGGATGCCCAGTTTTGTATTGCTAAATCTGTTCAAAAGCTATCCCATTTAGCACCACACAACATGAAGGAGGGTATCCTTAATGTGAAGATGGGACTTTGTTTCCTCAAGGACCATGCAGTGGTCACTCCTACCAATACTGTCATGGACAGATGCATCTGCGGCAGGCAGATTGGTGAGGACGAGGTCAAGTATGTTTTTCCTTCTTGTTGGTCAACCGTGTGTTTTATGTTAAAAAGGTCAGTTATTTTACTTTTTTTTAAATCAAGCAGATCAAATGAAGATCTTTATATGTTATTAAAGGTGCTGTAATTAATTTTGTTTTGCTCATTGTCATGACTGCCATTCTACCACCAATTACCTGCAAATACAAATTGATCAATGTTATAAGTAAATGAGGAAAAACCCCTTTAACTACAGTGGGTTGTGTGGCGATCAAACCTCACTGACAAAATGATGCCAGCAGGATAAAACTTATGACCGATCATACCACAAAGTATGAGTTCACTTGGCACCAATTACAAGTTTAGAATTTTGCGAGTGCATCCCCAAAGAAGGCTCACTGTGGAGATCAAAGAGAACCTTTATCAAAGGAAGATAATGATCTCACAGTCAGGTGTTACATTTACAAAGAAAGCCTGCAGCCCTGCAATTGTGCATTCACTGAACTTTATATTTCAGCACAACATTACTGCACCGGTTTAATTTTTTGCTTTGCTGTTGCAGAAATGGCAAACAGCAAGCAAGAGCAAAGAGTTCCTTACCTCCTTGTTTTCATAGCACTCAATGCTGTTGTCATTCTTTATAACAATGTATCGGTCTTTCCATTTCTTGAATTCTTCTACATATTGTATCACTTCCTGTTTATACACCACTTTCCCAGTTTCCTTTGGCTCCTGTAAGATAGAATGTAGGCTCTAAAGCAGAATTCAGTTACAAACTTCCACTACATTTCAAATTGTTTGAACACCTAAACATATATTTTGATGCCTCACTATAAACTCTAAGAGAAGGTGGGGCAGCACAGTGGTGCTAGACTTCAGTACACTAATACTTGGTGCTACAGGTTGAGGATGGACACAAGCTCAAATCTTGCTTTGTACAGCTCCCAACCTGCAATGGGCCAAGTCAGGAGATGCATGAGGAGACTCTGGAATATTAAGTGGGAGATGGGGAGAGCAGTGAGTCATTTCAGGGAAGGGGAATATTGACAATAGCTTGGTTGCAGACTATCTACCTGCCCTTTTAGCTGTAGACCTGAGGCCCAACAGATGAAAAGGGGAAATGTTCTTCTTTTGGGCCTCCTTATCTCGAGAGACAATGGATACGCGCCTGGAGGTGGTCAGTGGTTTGTGAAGCAGCGCCTGGAGTGGCTATAAAGGCCAATTCTGGAGTAACAGGCTCTTCCACAGGTGCTGCAGAGAAATTTGTTTGTTGGGGCTGTTGCACAGTTGGCTCTCCCCTTGCGCCTCTGTCTTTTTTCCTGCCAACTACTAAGTCTCTTCGACTCGCCACAATTTAGCCCTGTCTTTATGGCTGCCCGCCAGCTCTGGCGAATGCTGGCAACTGACTCCCACGACTTGTGATCAATGTCACACGATTTCATGTCGCGTTTGCAGACGTCTTTATAACGGAGACATGGACGGCCGGTGGGTCTGATACCAGTGGCGAGCTCGCTGTACAATGTGTCTTTGGGGATCCTGCCATCTTCCATGCGGCTCACATGGCCAAGCCATCTCAAGCGCCGCTGACTCAGTAGTGTGTATAAGCTGGGGATGTTGGCCGCTTCAAGGACTTCTGTGTTGGAGATATAGTCCTGCCACCTGATGCCAAGTATTCTCCGAAGGCAGCGAAGATGGAATGAATTGAGACGTCGCTCTTGGCTGGCATACGTTGTCCAGGCCTCGCTGCCGTAGAGCAAGGTGCTGAGGACACAGGCCTGATACACTCGGACTTTTGTGTTCCGTGTCAGGACCTGAGGCCCAACAGATGAAAAGGGGAAATGTAACAAAATAACAAGGAGCAACTTACACAAGCATCCCTAGAGAAAAGCCAAAATTACAGAAACTAATCATGAAATCATAGAATGGTTGCAGCACAGAAGGAGGCCATTTGGCCCATCGTGTCCATGCTGGCTGTCTGCAAGAACAATCCACCTAGTCCCGCTCCCCTGCCTTTTCCCCATAGTCCTGCAAATTTTTTCTCTTCAGATAATTATGCAATTCTCTTTAGAATGCCTCAATTGAATCTGCTTCCAACATACTCTCAGGCAGTGCATTCCGGGTCCTAACCACTCGCTGCATAAAAAAGCTTTTCCTCATATCGCCGTTGCTTCTTTTGCCAATCACTCTAAATCAGTGTCCTCTGATTCTGGATCCTTCCACCAATGGATACAGTTTCTCCCTATCTACACTGTCCAGCCCCCTTATGATTTTGAACACCTCTATCACCTCAGGGCAGCACAGTGGCGCAGTGGTTAGCACCGCAGCTCACAGCTCCAGTGACCCGGGTTCAATTCTGGGTACTACCTGTGTGGAGTTTGCAAGTTCTCCCTGTGTCTGCGTGGGTTTCCTCCGGGTGCTCCGGTTTCCTCCCACATGCCAAAGACTTGCAGGTTGATAGGTAAATTGGCCATTATAAAATTGCCCCTCGTATAGGTAGGTGGTAGGGAAATATAGGGACAGGTGGGGATGTGGTAGGAATATGGAATTAGTGTAGGATTGGTATAAATGGGTGGTTGATGGTCGGCACAGACTCGGTGGGCCGAAGGGCCTGTTTCAGTGCTGTATCTCTAAATAAATAAATAAAATAAAATCTCTTTATCTTTTCTTCTCCATGGAGAACAGCCTCAGCTTCTCCAATCTATCCACATAACTGAAGTTCCTCATTCTTGGAACCATTCTCGTAGGAACATAGGACTTAGGAGCAGGAGTAGGTCATTCAGCCCTTCGAGCGTGCTCCACCATTTGACAAGATCATGGCTGATCTGGTTGTGGTCTAAACTCCACTTTCCTGTCTGCCCCCCATAACCCTTGATTCACTTGTCAATTAAAAATGTATATAACTCAGCCTTGAATAAATTCAATGGTCCAGCCTCCACTGCTTTTTGGGGAAGAGAATTCCACAGACTAATGACACTCTGAGAGAAAAAAAACCTCCTCATCTATGTCTTAAAAGGGAGACCTCTTATTCTTAAACTGCATCCCCTAGTTCTAGTTCTCCTCCACAAAAGGAAACATCCTCCAGATATCCACTCTATCAAGTCCCCTCAGGATCTTATATGTTTCAATAAGATCACCTTTCATTCTTCTAAACTCCAATGGGTATAGGCCCAACCGATTCAACCTTTATTCAGAAGATAAGCCCTTCATCCCAGGAATTAGTCGAGTGAACCTTCTCTGAACCGCTTCTAATGGGCAATTATATCCTTTTTCAAATAATGAGACCAAAACTGCACACAATACACCATCTGCCAAATTTTTGCCCACTCGCTTATGTTATCTATACCCCTTTGTAGACTCTTTACCTCCTCTTGACAATTTATTTTAGTTCCTATCTTGGTGTCATTTAGTTACCGTGCATTCAGTCCCTTCATCCAAGCCATTGCTATAGATTGTAAATGGTTGAGGCCCCAGCATTGATCCCTGTGACACTCCACTAGTTACAGCTTGCCGACCTGAAAGAGACCCATTTATCCCTACTCTCTGCTTCCTGTTAACTAGCCAGTCCTTTATCCATGCTAACATGTTATCCCCTGCACCATGTGCTCTTATCTTGTGTAGTAACCTTTCATGTGGCACCTTCACAAATGCCTTTTGGAAACCCAAGTGCACCACATCTACAGGTTCCCCTTTATCCACCTTGCTTGTTATTTCCTCAAAGAACTCTAATAAATTAATTAAACACGATTTCACTATCACATGTTGACTCTGTCTGATCCCATTATGATTTTCTAAGTATCCTGCTATAACTTCCTTAATAACGGATTCTAGTAATTTCCCTATGACAGATTTTAGGCTAACTGGCCTATAGTTTCCCACTTTCTGTCTCCCTCCTTTCTTGAATAAAGGTGTTACATTTGATATTTTCTAATCCACTGACACCCTTCCAGAATCTAAGGAATTTTGGAAGATTATAACCAAAGCCTTTATTATCTCTGCAGCCACTTCTTTTATGACCTGAGGATTCAGGCCATCTGGTCCTGGGGACTAGTCACCTTTAAGTGTAATAGTTTTCCCAGCACGTTTTCCGTGGTGAAGATGATTGCTTTAATTTCCTCCCTCTCATTCACCTCTGGATTTTCAAGTGTCTTTGGGAGGTTTTCTAAGTCTTTTACGGTGAAAACAGACACAAAATATCTGTTCAATGCCTCCACCATTTCCTTGTTTTCCATAATCAGTTCCCCAGCTTCACTCTCTAGAGGACCAACACTAGCTTTAGTTACTCTTTTCCTATTTAAATACTTGTAGAAACTCTTACTATCTTTTTATATTACTGGCTAGTTTTCTCTCATAATCTACTTTCTCCCTCTTTATTTATTGTCATTCTTTGCTGGTTCTTAAAATCCATCCAATCTTCTGACCTACCACTAATCTTGGCAGATTTGTACAGTGTTCGTTTCAATTTGATACTACCCTTAACTTCCTTATTTAGCCACGGATGATGCATCCTTCTCAAAGAATCTTTCTTCCTCACTGGGATAAATCTTTGCTGAGAGTTATTAAATAGCTCCTTAAAAGTCTGCCACTGCATCTCTACTGTCCTGCCTTTCAACCTAGTTTCACAGTTCACTTTAGCTAGCTCTGCCTTCATACCCTTGTAATTATCTTTATTTAGATTTAAAACACTAGTCTTAGATTCACACTTCTCCCCTTCAAATGGAACATGAAATTCTATTATGTTATGATCGCTGTCACCTAGAAGCCCCTTACCATGAGGTTATTGATTAATCCTGTCTCATTGCACATTACCAGATCTAGAATAGCCTGCTCCCTGGTTGGCTCACTTAATGTACTGCTCTAAGAAATTGTCCTGAATACACTCTAAGAGCTCATTTTCCAGGCTATCTTTGTGAATCTGATTCGCTCAATCTGCATGTAGACTAAAGTCACCCATGACTATTGTATTCTTACACGTCCCATTTATTTCTTCCTGTATAGTGTAGCAACTGTTAGGAGGCCTCTAACCTACTCCCACAAGTGACCTCTTACCTTTCCTATTTCTTATATCTACCCAAACTGATTCTACATCTTGATCTTTCAAGCTAAGATCATTTCTTGCTGCTATACTAATGACATCCTTCATTAACAGAGCAACCCACCACCTTTTCCTAGCGTCCTGTCTTTTCAAAATGTTGAATACCCTTCAATATTCAGATCCCAGCCTTGGTCATCTTGTAAACATGGAGGGGGGGGGGGGGGGGTGGAATTTTATGCTCGCAGCAGGGTCTTGACGCCAGGAGAAAAGCGACGCCAAGATCCCTGTGCCCCCTCTTCTGCAGAAGGCCCGCTGAATTTAGTGCCAATCAAGCACTTAACTGAACAGCGGCAGGCCCATCGTCAGACGTCCCAGCCTTGCAGTGCTGCTGGCCAATCAGCTGCAACAGCCATACACTGAGGACAGGCCCTGGAACCAGGCTTAAGGTAGGTAAGGACGGGAGGGGTCTTGCAGGGTGGGGGTCGCAGGAGAGTGGGGAAGAGTGGGTCAGCAGCAAGAGCAGAGGCTGGCCCTCAGCACCCCAAGCCCCTTCCTGATACTGCGTCCCTCGTTCAGGCATTAAGTGCCTTTGAACGAATGACAACCCCCTCCCCCCAACCCCAGGAGCCAGGAAGCAGCCCGCATGGTTTCTTGTACCATGTTTCCTGTGCAGCAACAGGGCCGCCTGCCACATGGGTAATTGTGGCTGCAGCAGGAAGAGGCCCTTAATTGGGGTTAATTACCTAGTTAAGGGCCTCAATTGGTGGCAGGGCAGGAAGGCCTTTCACAGGCCTTCCCGCCCCAGACTAAATTTCGGCGCTGGTGGTATGGTGGCGGGGTCTCCCCCACCAACCCCCTACTCCCCGCCACCATACTACCAATTTTATGCTTTCCCTGCCTCCAAACCTGCCGTAGTGGAGAGCATAAAGTTCTACCCCATGTCTTTGTAATGGTTATCAGGTCACACACATTTATTTCTATCTTGCTAACAATTCATCCATTTTGTTAGGAATGCTGTGCACATTCAGATACAGAGCCTTTAACTCTGTCTTTTTACCATTTCTGCAGTCTCTGGCCTTATCTGCTGGTGCACTGTTAAGTTTGTACGCTCTGTCCATTCCTACCCAAAATGCAACTCTGCTCTATTACCTTGTTGATTCCCTTTGATTTACCACATCTCCTCTCACATGATCCCTTCCTCCCACTATTTTTCTGCACCCTCTCTAGTGCCTTAACATCCTTCTTAAAGTTTGGAGCCCAGAACTGGACACAATGCTCCAGTTGAGGCCAAACCAGTATTTATGCAGGTTTATCATAACTTCCTGTGTACTCCATGCCCCTATTTATAAAACCCAGGATCCCGTATGCTTTATTAACCACTTCCTTAACCTGCCCTGCTACCTTCAATGATTTATGTACATATACCCCCAGGTCTACTCCCACAACCCCTTTAGAATTGTGCCCTTTATTTTATATTGCCTCTCCTTGTTCTTCCTACCAAAATGAATTACTTCACACTCCTCTACATTAAATTTCATCTGTCACTTGTTTGCTCATTCCACCAACCTGTTTAAATCCTCTTCACAGTTCACAATACTTCCAAGTTTAGTGTCTTCTACAAATTTTGAAATTCTGCCTTGTACACCCAAGTCTAGGTCATTAATATATATCAAGAAAAGTAGGGACCCTGACACTGACCCCTGGGGATCCCCAACTATATACATTTCTCCAGGCCAAAAAATATTCACAACTGCTCTCTGTTTTCTCTCACTCAGCCAATTTTGTATCCATGTTGCTACTGTCCCTTTTATTCCACGGGCTCTAACTTAACTGACAAGCCTGTTATGTGGCACTTTATCAAATGCCTTTTGAAAGTCCACGTACACCACATTAACCTCATTACCCTTCATCAACCCTCTCTGTTACCTCATCAAAAAACTCAAGCATGTTAGTTTGACCTGATTTGCCTTCAACAAATCCATGCTGGCTTTTTGTAATTAATCCGCATTTGTCCAAATGACTGTTAATGTCCCAAATTATCATTTCTAAAAGCTTTCCCACCACTGGGATTAAACCGACTGGCCTGTAGTTGCTGGGCTTATCCTTACACTCTTTTTTGAACAAGGGTCTAACATTTGCAATTCACCAGTCCTCTGGCACCACCCCGGTATCTAAGGAGGATTGGAAGATTATGGCCAGTCCCTCTGCAATTTCCTCCCTTAATTCCCTCAGTACCCTTGGATGCATCTCATCCAGTCCTTTAAATACAGTCAGCCTACCTAATATCTCCTCTTTATCAATTTTTAGCCCAACCAGTGTTTCAAATACCTCCTCTTTCACTATGACTTCGAAAGCACCTTCTTTCTTGGTAAAGACAGATGCAAAGTGCTCATTTAATACCTCAGCTATGCACCTACCTACATGTGTAAATCCCGATTTAGGCTCCTAATTGGCCCAATCCTCCATTTACCACTCTTTTTTTCCTATTTATATGTCTATAGAAGACTTTCCCAAAGACAAAACTTTTTTTCTAATGTCAATTATTGTTTTCTTCTGAAAGCAGTCTCATCACCCTCTTGGAATATTTCCAAATGGGACATAAATCACACATCCACTTATTTTAGTTAAGGTTGAAACTTGCAAATAAGAGCAACAAATGTTGGTAACAATTCCTTTGACTGCATGTAGGGTGATTGAAATGTGGTTGTGACATTTCCACTTCAATATTTCTACTGAAACCACAAACTGGTACTACAAATTTCGTTAGAAATATCCAGAAGAGGAAGTCTTCACTAATACATTTAAACATCACTACACAGAGTAGCAGAGGCATTCTTACCCCGTCTAGTGAAATCTCAACCCATTTTCTGTCAAACACAGAAATCAGAAGTTGGATGGATTTCCACTAGCCTGAATTGCCCATTCCATGTTTAATGGGGCAGCAATGTTTTTCAGCACATTCTCAAGTCCATTAATTTATCTAATTACTCAGGTTCAGATCCAAATTAATCAGGAGTCAGCCTGATGACTCTTCCAGAATCGCTGCCTTCTGCCATGGTGGAACTCAATCCTATTCCAATCAGGTAAAGAACAAGAACACAAAGAACAACATGCATTTGTAAATAGCAACTTTCAGAGTCAGTCCATTATTTTTAAGCATGGTCACTACTGTAATGTAGGCAAATACAGCAGTTAATCTCTCCACAGCAAGGACCCACAAACAGCAATGGGATAAAGAACCAGTTACTCTGTTTTGAAGATGTTGGTTGAGGAATATATGTTCACCGGGACAACTCACCAACTCTTCTTCCAATAGTACCATGTAATCTCTTACATCCATCTGGGAAGTTAAAACAGGGCCTCAAAGAGAACATCTTTAACAGTACAGTACTCCCACAGTACTGTACTGAAGTGTCAGCCTAGATTATGTGCTCAAGTCTCAGTAGTGGGTCATGAATCCATTGATATAGATGGTACTTTCATATTGTTAACTGAAAACAAGATGGTCCTCTGATGGGAGTAAGCACATTGTAGCAATTATACTCCAATGTCTTCTCATGTACTTCTTTGTTATTCTTTCACAGAATATGCTAGAGAACCAGGAAATCAAAGTAACTAGTTATTACCACACAAATTTGAGTGTTTATTTGGACATAACATCCACAACCTTCTGACTCAGAGGCAGGAATGCTACAACCAAACACACCATCAAATAGATAGAACAAATCAACAAGAATGCTTTGTGCAAAAATGTAACTTTTATGCGTTGTGCAGATTCCTCCTTTGAAACAATGACCCATGCCTACACATTGATAAATGTAACATATTAGAACAAATCATTTCCTTGTTATTGATATGCAGGACAAAGCGACAGAGAACTGTTTCACTGAGTCTGTGCTTCCTTTAAATTGCCCCAGAATTTCCAGCATCTCCCCAGGGGTGAAACTGGGCCTTTATCTGTAATAGGCACAGGCCCATGACAGAGTTGTACATGAAGGGGATAGTTCCTAGCCTCCAGCCTTACTTTCCTTCACGTTGGCTTATTAGACACAAAATCAAAAGGAATCTCAAAGAAGCCAAGCATTGGAGCTAGTGCTGGAACCCCTGCGAGCAGAAAGTTCTGCAAATGTACCAGGAAAACCTCAAAGACCACTTGTGGCATAAGATAATCCATGAATGTTCAAGAACGCAGTCCACTAACACCTTCTCAGTACAAGTAGGGATAGGAAATAAATGGAACCTTGCCATCACTGTCCACCACCTGAGAACATTTTTTTTTAAGTGCAAGTAGTTTAGGAAGATAGTTCTCGGAGGTTGGAACACGGTGATTGATGGAGCAGCCTCCAATGGTGAAGCAGAATGGATTGGGGACAAGCATTAATCCAAAGTTGGAGAAACAGAGGTTCAGGCTAGGAAATAAGATTTCCCAAATAAAGGTCTGAGATGGTTTAATAATGAGGTTTGGAACCTGAAATTGATTTGCTGCCAGCGGAATTTGGTGATGATTGGGTTGATGGGTGTTTGCAGAGAGAAAAATTCTGGATTAGCTGAAGTTTGTGGAGGGTGAGTTTGGTAAGTATTTGAGAAATCAGTCCTCAAGGTGATGAAGGCAGATGTGAAAACATTAGCAACAGAGGGGCTGAGATGGGCACAAGCTCGCAATATTCACAAGGTGGCATTGGTAAATGACTGGATCTAGAGTATAAAGCTCAGAACAGAGTCAAAGAAAATGTAAAGGATGCAAATGGCTGGTCAAACAAGCAGCCAAGGAAGCTAATGAAGACAATGTCAGAGATACTTCAGTGCTGCCAAAAGCCAAACAGAATGTTTCAGTTTTGCCAAAATTAGGCTGGTGAAGTTGTGGACTTGACATTGTACTGGCAGTTGTATTGTACAGCAACAGACTTGGAATCAACTAAGCTAATAGAGGGTGTCATTAGATGTGATCAGAATATTGTGTGGAAGCTGTCCCATTGTTGTGAATAATGCTGCCAAGGGTTAACATCTAGATGATGATTACAAGGCCATGAAGAAAGGAGCCTGAATATAGGTTCATAAAAATTACGTTCTTACCCTTTTAAAAGTAAAACTAAGTAAAAGGCTCAAAGCCAGGCTCCATTCCTACAATGAAAATAGTCAAGTAAACCACTCCAAGCCCCTTTGCTATCAAGGCCCTGGCCTGCCTCACTCCTGTTGCCTCCACTAGCCTCCATCCTGAGCCCTAGGGCTTCGTGCTGTTGTTCCCTGTGGAGCTCCACCTTGTTGCTCTAAATTAAAACAGTTGGGCTTGCAAGTCACAGAATATACTGCTTCAAAGGGAAACACAAGGTTAACGCTGGGATTTTATGAGTCCGTGGCATGTCTGATGGCAGAACTGGAAGTTGGTGGAACTTCTGCTTCCACTCTTTTTCCCACTTTGCACACTATTTTACATGCAAATTAACAGTGCAGCAACGGGTGCAGAAGACATGTGCAATCAGGTGGCAGGGACGAACTTACATTGGTGGAACCTGCCGTCACTTTGTGAAGTACCATGAGCCACATGTTAATAAATCATTCTGTGTTGCAAGCTACTAGGATCAGCAGCCTTCGGAAACACGTGCTGATTGCGGCCACGGAGTAAGCTTACTATAATTTGGAATTGGATTACCTTCATTTTCAGTTTGCACCCAAGCACCACCTTCCCCTCATAATTTTTTTTGCTTGATCAACAAACATTATTTCAGGCAGTAGGCAGCGTCCCACCCCACAATTCAGTGATGCCTCCCAGCAGGTTCTCCTCCAGGCAGTCAGGGAAAGGCATGAGGTCCTCTTCCCTGCTGATGGCATCAGAAGACCCTCCCGCTTGACCAAGGTGGCCTGGATGGAGGTGGCAAAGGAGGTATCGAATCGTGGGGTGACGGACAGAAACTGGATACATTGTCGGATAAAGTAAGTGATGTTCCTGAAGCTGGTATTAAGTGTTTCTTCTTAGTTCTGTGTGTGTAACACAGTGGGCAGACAAAGCATGCATTCGAATGCCTAATCAGCCTTGGTGCCAGACACCAAATGATACTTTCATAACTAGCGGGAGTGGGCAAGGACAGGTGGAAGAGTGACAGATATCGGACTCCTGTCAACAGCTGAGGAGCAGCCTGCTGAAATTGCATTCGAGGAGGGAGGCAGATCTGTTGCAGATGGCAAGGCAGGATCCTCAAGGCTTAAGGATGAAGTGTCTACTGTAGTCTAGCAGCCAAGAGGAACATGAGTGTAATGGTTACCCTCATGTTGTGCTGATACTTCAGGTTCCTCTGTTTGTGTCTCCACTGCAGCTTGCCCGCACTTGAGTGACAGAATGCTGTAAGGGCCCACAATCCGCCTCTGGGGAGGAAGAAGCCAATGCCCCAGAGGTGCATCATCACCTGCCTCTTCTTCCACCTCCAACAGCGCAGATACGTCGACGTTTTTTGCAGGGGTTTAAGATTAGAAACAGGCTCACAATCCGGTGGTCACGACACAGACACGTCCCAGTAGCTGAGGGATGATGTGTCAGCTGGGTCCCCTAACAATCGGAGGACTGCTGGGGACCAGGCCCCTGCTTAGCCCCACGCTGATGATGATCTTCTGTTTGTTGCAATGAGACATGTGCTGATGTGTAGCAAATCCATGTGGAACACCAGAGATGCCTGAGGTCATGTGTGGCTTTGCGCGTGCCATGGAGGAGTCCATGCAAGCCATGACATCTGCCATGTCCCAGGCATTTGAGCGTATGGCTTCCTTCGTTGAGAGTCTGGTGAGCTCCATGTCAAGTCTGGTTGAGCACTTGACCCATATGAACTCTGACCTTCACTGCATCGCTGTAGCCAAGGGCTGTATGCAGCAATAGCTAAACGAGATGGGGACGAGGCATCTAGACCTCCCTCTGGGTGCTCCTTACCCTCAGGGAGACAGGCAGGTACCATCATGCACCCAGATGGAGGAGGAGCGTGTGCCAGTTTTCCCAGGGCCTTCCTCTCAGGACACACCCAGGGCAAGTGGCATCTCATCCTCCCCCCAACAGTGATGGCTTTTCATCCAGCAGGTGAGCACATAGGGGATACTCAAGCACCAGTGCTGCAGACCCCCAGTAGGATGGAGCCATCAAGGCCCCATTCCTCCTGAGGATGCCCACCATGGTCATCCATAGCAGTGGGGCAGTGCACTGAGTAGACTGCCTCCACCTTAGCTGCTAATGTCAGGGTTGCACCCAGACGTGGTGGTAGGAAAATAAACAATAAACATTTATGAGCACAGAAGTGGGACGGGTGTTGTAAATATTGTAATAGATTAATAATGTTTCAGTACGGTTTATTTGCTTTAATATTTGATGCACTCTTGTAAATCATTTGCTTTGTTTCAAATGTAAACGAAAATGATTATTGGAGGCCTATGACAGGAACACATTGATGCTTGCAATGAATTTCTGAAAGTATCCAGTGTGCTTTTATCCTTGACATTTGAGCCTTCAGTCTTCAAAGATGGCTGTTTGTCATTTGTAGATTTTGCACTTTATTCGTTACCAGCATGCTTTCCAATTGTAGTTCTGGGATCAGCCCCTTACATTCCTTGCAAAGCCATTGTTGCAGGTCCATTGTAACCCAGAAAAGATTTGATCTGCCAGTCACATCAACGTGCTGCAATGCTGTAGCATCCTCTGTGTGAGGGGTAAGGCCTTGATGCAGGACACTATTTCCATAGAAATGCAGGTCGCTTTCAATGAAGTTGATAGCAGACAGACCATTAGGGACATCTCCACTGCAGGTTCATGTGCTGTTGTCACAAGAGCGCTTCTTTTAGATTACAGCAATGAATTATAACAAAGGTGTGTGTGAACATACTTTGAGAGTTCTTTTTCCTCCCAATATTCCTTTATTAAGTGCCTTGATGTTGGCTGAAATGTGCAAATCTGAGGTTCTCCCTTCTTGCATGTTTCTCCATGGCCCTTATATCAATAATGACGTTATTTGCATTGCTGTCCTCCTCCTCATCCCCTTTATAGACATCCTCATATGAGGAGGACTGCTGTTTCTCCACCTGCAAAATGTGATGGCGTCTATTTGCCAGGTTGAGAATGCACAACAGACAACGATTATTCATGAGCCCCTCTGTGGTATGTACTGAAAAGCCCCTCCAGACCGATCAAGACAGTGGAAGCACATTTTCAACATGTCAGTGTGTGTTCAGTGATAGCTCTGGTGGATGCGTGAGCAGCATTGTACCTCTCTTCAGCAGCACTTTGGGGATGCTGCATTGGTGTCATCAACCATGTCCTAAGGGGGTAATCCTTGTCACCAAGGATCCAGCCGTCAGCTTCAGCTGATTTGTCAAAATCTCCTGGCAGCTGAGAGTTCCAAATGTATGAGTTGTGACAGCTGCCTGGGAAACGAGCACAAACCTGCATGTTTCTTCTCCTGTGGTCACAAACCACTTGTACATTCAAAGAGTGGAGGCCTTTGCAATTCACAAATGCTACAGGCTGGTCCCAGGGAGCTTTAATGGCCATATGAATGCATTCGATCAGTCAGTTACTAGGGGACATAGGTTTAAGGTGCGAGGGGCAAAGTTTAGAGGGGATGTGCGAGGCAAGTTTTTTATACAGAGGGTGGTGAGTGCCTGGAACTTGCTGCCAGGGGAGGTGGTGGAAGCAGATACGATAGCGACGTTTAAGAGACATCTTGACAAATACATGAATAGGAAGGGAATAGAGGGACATGGGCCCTGGAAGTGCAGAAGGTGTTAGTTTAGGCAGGCATCAAGATCGGCGCAGGCTTGGAGGGCCGAAAGGCCTGTTCCTGTGCTGTACTGTCCTTTGTTCTTTGTTTTTTGTTCCTTGCACTCTAGGGAAACCAGCAATGGTGCCGAAGGCTGCTGCCCGGCAGTCCTTGTCTACAGGGAAGTAGATAAAATCATTGGTAAGACAGAATAGGTCACCTCTTTGATGCACCTGTGGGTCGCACACTGTGATATGCCACATATGTCACCCGCTGATCCCGGGAAAGCACTGCTGGCGAACAAATTGATTGCAGCCATAACCTTGAGGTCAACAGGCATGGGATTCCCACCAAACCCATGTGGTTGCAGGTCATGCTGCAGGATCCGACAAATTTTTGTGGCCATTTCATGTGACATCCTTATGCATCTCTGGCATTGACTATCTGAAGGTAATTTCTCCTTGTCCTGCGAATACAATGATGCACCACAGCCCGTATTCGATAATGCCTTTCCTGGATTGCATCATTCTGAGCAACCTCACCTTCTTGTTCTGCCTACTGCTGGCATTCAGGCATCATCCGTTGAGGGAAAAGAGCCCTCCTCAGTCGCTCCCTCTTCCCATGATAGGAGACAAATTGGGTGTATGAGCCCATGTCTTTGCTGCTTTGCAAATATTGAAATGAGCAGAGTGTTCCAATTCAGCCTTCTGCTGCCAGTCAGCTGAACCATTGAGGTAATGAGCAAATCACTTTTATGTGCCTTAAAATTGCAGCCAGGTGGAATTCCACCACCATCATTGGTCTCCTCCCACTTGACTTACAATCCTTGAGTGGTCACAGAGTTTGCATTATCCTTGGAGAAAATATTGTGTTTGCACTACCAGGCAAGTTTTTCCACCTTCCAACCTCCTCCTGCCAGCTTCTAGCCTGTACTCATCACCCTTGACCCACCCAATGTAACTTTACACCTTCCCTCTGTTACCACTGTACCTCCCCCCATTACCTTGGACTGGACCATCATCAATCGATTCATGCCATCCCTCCCCCGTTTTTACTCCTGTGACCATCCAACTGCCGATTCTCAGCCTTGATCCTCCTAAAATTCACCTTGATGTAGTTGCCGGGTCCTGTTTCCCTCCCTATGATGCCGTAGAATACCCAACCCTAAGTCTCGACCTTCCCCCCCTACAAAATCCAATTGCCCCCTGTGACTGTGACTGTTCCCTCTGCCAGCCAGAATTCGCCTCACAGGACCCCGATGTTGGCAGCACTCATCCCTTCCTTTAGGCCCCTCATGCACACATCAACCTACCACCCCCTGCAACTACCCACAGCCAGCTTCAGCAATCGGTAACAACTACTACACACCCTGAATACTGCCCTCCTGCCTCATCTACTCCTCCACCCACACCAGACCCCATCCTATCCTGCCCGAGTACCCACCCCTGCTCCTCCATCCACCCAAGACCCCACCTTGTCCTGCCTAAGTACCCTCCCTGCTCCTCCACGCACCCGATAGCCACATCCTGTGTCCTCATCGGCAACCCTCCCCTACGCCGCCATGCACCCACCCCCCCATGCCTTCCTCACAATTGCCTGAGAAGAATCACCCTTGTTCATCTCGAGCCTGGAGCCAAACATCCACTCCAATGTTTGCCTTCCTTGTGCCAAAGAGTTCAAGACATGAAACCACTGACCTCAGACACAACTGCACAAAGCCGACAGGTGTACGCCACCTTTAAGCGAACGTGAACCAGGTGGCATGGGAATACCGTTCTCCGCTAACTTTGTCTGGCAGGTAGGACTTACTTTGAAATAAGTGTAGGGTGATAAGTATTCATGGTATGGAAATGCATGCAAAGCTGTAAATGGCCACCATGCAGGGGGAACGCTGAACCATCGCAAACATGCCGCTGACTTAATTGTGTTACAAAAACTCATCGTTGGAAATCAAAAAAAATCACACCTAATTGAATCACCTCACACACCACCAAAGTCACTCCTGCAAGGCCCATTAAATTCACCCCTAAGAGTCTATCCCAGACCGAACAGCAAGACCATGGCAACCATCAGAGAGCTCATTCCAAACTGTTCAGTACACATGAGCAACGTTGAACAAGATCCATTAGAGAACATGAGAGCTTGATATTCTGATGGTGATGTTGCACTGTTGAAACTGAGGCAGAGCAGGACTTCCACTGGCCTTCAGGTTGTCGCACTGACACTGTTGTAAATTGTGGGATCATCTAATTTGAATAGGCAGAAGCATGCAAGCTGTGAATGTACAGCCTGCAATGCCCCAGATGAAAGTTCCGATCAAAGTTCTTCGACCTGAAAGGTTAACTGTGTTTTTCTCTCCACAAATGCTGCCAGATCTGCTGAGTATTTTGATATTTTCTGTTTTTATTTCAATCTCTTTCTAAGTTTGGCACTCCTTTACTCATTACCCTCAGGTGTTGGAGCTGAAAGCAGGATCTGCCAGTGGGGCGTGGAGGCACCACAAAAGTGAGCATCTGATTCCTGAGTCAGTGGCCACAAATCTCTGGGGTCCTGTTCTAAAAAGGATGCTGGATGAGCATCATGATGGCAAGGCTCATGTCAAAGTCCAATGCCATCTTCATTGCCAATATCCATGACAGATTTGAACAATGCAGCAATTTCTGGAGCAGGTGGTGCCACTGCAAACATGGGTATCAATTTCCCCTGACAGAGAGGTTTGTAGACCCAATTTAGAACTCAGCACAAGTAGCTAGAATGTGCCTTCATGATGCTGCCTTCTCCCCCTTTGACAGATCACATTATCCTTCTAGCCATCCCTCTCCAATGCTTACTCCTGTAGGTGCCAGGATATAGTACTAACTGCTTATGCTTTCTGCAGCTTGTTAATGATCCCCTCTAAGATTTAGAAGTCCTGAAACAAAGGCCTCTCAGTCTTAAGAGCCTCATGATATCACAGCACAGTCAAACACTAGTGGAATCATGGGTACCTCCTCAGTGCAACACTAAGCTAAGTTTAAGAGCATGTATGGTAATAAAAAGAAACATTTGCTGTAAATATATATGCAATATGAATTCTTGTTCTGAAGTTAGACTCCTGTTTGTTTTTTGTGCGATGAGAGGATGTTTGGAGATTAATTTGCAACAGGAAACAGAATTCATTCTATGCATCCTTAAGCAGAACTCTTCTGAGATATGACTGAGGGAGCAGCATGAGCTGTAGACTCTAGTAGAAGGGTACCTCCCAGTTAGTTGTCTTCTCCTTTGTTGTGGGTGTGGCCTTGTCCTCCATGCCTCTCGTCATTGTCTTCCTCCTGCTCCTGTCTGCCTCCATTAAAAGGACATATATGGCCATAGTGTACCCCATGGTAAGGGCTCCTTGACAGAATGGTGCTAAGAAAATGATTGTCCTGCTAGAACTGCAGAAGGTCAGCTTTCAGAATCCTTTCTTGAGCAGATGAGAAAAACATTTTCTGATCATTTTTGTCAAAGCTGATTTTTCAGATAAGGACATTCAAAGCTGTGAACTCAACCACTTCCTGGTGTGACAAGTCATGCAAATACCTTGCCATTCTTTTCTACAGGTTTAATTTCACTCAAGTACAAATTTGGTGTAAATGGTGGAATTTCTGGGACAGCAGCTTTCGCCCTATTATCTTATCATTTATCAACATCCATCACTATGAGGGCAGGGGCATCGTCTGCCAGCTGCCAATTCTACCCGAATTTAGTGTGCATCGTAGAATGGATGTAACTCTGACCTATCTGACATGCACCCCAAATTTGAGTTCCCTTAGCCAGAACTACACCAAATGTGCAACAATAAAATTTGTAATATCTATTGCAACATGGACTGTAGGATGTTTAATAATAGCCAAGACTCTAATAGGTGAAGTAAAAGATCATGGGGTGGGTAAAACATAACATGCATCAGGATCACTGGCTTTCACAGTGGTGTCAGTATTGTGGTCAGCCTTTGATTTGCTCATGCTAGAATTTTCTCCCCTTGGTGCTTCAGTTTATTACTCTATAGCTGGTTCTCTTTTTTTATTTAAGGTAAATTTCTTCTATTTTGTTGAATACTACAACTGAAGGGATTGATGTGTTTTGGCTAGTCCTCGGGAGCTCAAATCAAGCATTGTTGACTATTGCGCAAATAAGACATGCCAGCTAAGACATAGACAGCTGAAGGCTGAAGGAAGGAGAGGATGTTTATCAGGGTCATTCCATGATCTTGTGCTGCCAATAGGGACCCGCGATCACATTTCATTTCAGAGTCCAGATTCGCTGACTCACACAACCTGTGAATGTGACTCTCCACTGCAGTGTGTGATCAGGAAATTACCCCTCTCGTGCTACATCACGCATCTCATAAGGTACCTTATGCTGCAGCAGCTGGGGTTGTACTTCTTGGACTTGCTCTACCTCACATCTGATATGGTTGAAGAAGGCCACAGAGTATTGCCGCTGGTAATGAGGACTGAAGTTTTTAAGCTCTGCTTCGGCCTTGCCTGAAAAAATAATAAGAAAATAATAGCAATGTGTAGCACAAACACAAGAGCAACTATACGGTGGTGTAGTGGTAATGTCACTGAACTAGTAATCTAGTGGACCTGATAAATACCCTGGGGACACGGGTTCAAATCCCACCACGGCAGCTGCTGGAATTTAAATTCAGTTAATTAATAAATTCAATTAATTGAATTGAAAGCTTGTCTCAATAATGGTACCATGAAACTATCATTGAATGTCATAAAAACCCATCTGGTTCACTAATGTCCTTTAGGGAAGGAAATCTACTGTCCTTACCTGGTCTGGCCTACAAGTGACTCCAGACCCCACAGCAATGTGGTTGACTTAGCAAGCTATTCAGTTCAAGGGCAATTAGGGATGGGCAACAAATGCTGGCCTTGCCAGTGATGTACAGAACCCATGAAAGAATAAAAAAACTGTTAAGGGATTATAAAGCATTACACTACAAAGATTGAAAAAGATGTGTTTGAAACAAAGTTGTGCACGAAGCAAAACATCAAGGTGAAACCATTCATAGCAATGTTGGATTAAATACTTCTAAAATGCTTATTAATTAAATTGTAGAAGAAAACCTAATGCTCTGTAGACTGTGGTCAGCCTGGTGCAAAACTGAAAATAAGAAAACCGGTATGTCTGGTGTGATTCGCACTTCTCAGTGACAGTGAAACAGTCTCCAGTAGCCTGATTTGCACCTCTCAGAAGAGACCTTGGCAGCACTAACCCATCAGTAAGATTATCCACTCTGATAGCTCAGTGGGTAAATGCACCGGATGATGCAGCTACAACTGGCTTCAGCTAGAGTATAAGCTGGCTTTAGCAACAGGTAGCTTAACAGTGTTTCCTCAAGTGACATCAGAAGAATGCATGCTACTGTAACAGCTATCATTTCATTGTTCTAAATGCTTTCTTTTTGTAGCCTTTCTCAATGAAATTAGAGTATTTGGGTTAAATTTGACATCAGTTTAATGCAGCATAGAACCATGTCCCCGGGAACTGGATTTTGATGATCCAAAGTCACAATCCTTTTCTCTCACCAAGCGTGTTCCCTCCCCTTCCTCCAGAGCCGTTGAGTTTATTAAAAACATCCCCCTAATGAAAGCAACAGTTAATAGCCATTAAAAAGAGAACATTGAGGCTCCAGCTGTACCTTAGTCTCTGAGGCAAAGGAATATGTTTGAATTTCCTACACCACCTACTCCCTGCTTTTGAATATTGGGTTACATGCATTACACTGTTACAAAGAAAACAACACTGCATTAGTCCAATCAAGGGCAGATTTCCTCTTTGTACTGAGTACAGCTAAATCAAACACATTTATAAAGACTGGATTATCGATTTTACTACACTAAACATGGATGTAACCTTTGCTTATGATAAGAATTATCGAGTTTTATTAAGAATACTCAGCTGAGTCGAAATCTTCTTTCGCTGTGACCATAATGAACTAATTATTTATCTCATGTGTTTTTGTCCAGTGAACACTTGGTGTTAAGTTAAGGGGCTATCTTAGCTATGAAGGAATCATTAGGTAGACTCTGGTAGGGAATACCAATTACTGGCAGACTGCTGGATTTAATGGGAGTTTCAGAATATAGGACAAAGATGCGCTTCAGAGAATTAGTTACCACGTATGTCTAATATTTAAGATTCTGAGTGGTCCATCTCTCTCCCTGGCAACTGTTTGCAACATTACTGTCATATTTGACCACAAGATGAGCATCCGACTACAAATCTGAGCCATCACTGAATCGGTGACATTGCCTGACACCATTCCTGCCTCAGCTCATCTCTTGCTGAAAACCTCGTCCATGCCTTTGTTACCTCTAGACTTGACTATTCCAACACACCAACCCTCCATAAACTTAAGCTCGACGAAAACTCCTGTTCACCTATCACACCTGTGCTTGGTGAACCACATTAGCTCGATTTTAAAATTTTCATACTTGGCCAGGATTTTACTGGCCCCTGGGTAGCAGGTGGGCTGGTAAAATGCTGGGGGCACCATGTCAGGACAGCTCCCCGTTGCAGTCAGCTCACTGGGGAAGTTTTCCGGGAAAGGGCATCAGAGCTGGAAGCTCCATGGCACAAAGAGGGGGACTCCAGTGGAAAAGGCTGCCCCTTGCATCTTTGATGCTGCCGCTGGAGGGGTTTCCCCCTCTGAATGCCAGGGCCTGCCTGCTTTGCCCCAGCAAAAATAACAACTCTTTGACATCCCTTTGAGGGCACCTCAAAATGGAGGTGCCCTCATGATTTCCTTGCTGCCTCAGCAGAGGCCATCGTTTTCAGTGGTGCTGCCAACATGGCAGAGCTGCTGGCTGTCTGATTGGGCAGGCAGCATGGAAGATCCACCCGCCTTCCTTAATTGGCCGCACCCCACCCCACCCCGCCTGCTGGCTCTTGATTGCCTCGTCCTGGCAATATCATTGGGGAGGCCCAGCTTCTTGCCCAAGTGTGTTGGTCACCCAAAAAACTCCGACATTAGGACTTCCCCGCTTCTGGGAAGATTCCATCCCTTGTTTTCAGATCCCTCCATGGCTTTGCCCCTGCCTATCTCTGTAATCTCCTCCAGCTTTTCAACCCTCCAAGATATTTGTGTTCCTCTAATCTGGCCTCTTGCGCATCCCTAATTTTAATCACTCCATCATTGGCAACTGTGCCTTCAGTTGCCAAGGCCCTAAGCTCTGGATTTCCCTTGTTGAACCTTGCTGCCTCTCAACCTGTCTTTCCTCCTTTAAGACACTCCTTAGAACTTACCTCTTTGGCCAAGCTTTTGGTCATCTTTCCTAATATCTTCTTATGTACCTTGGTGGCAAATTCTGTTTGCTAATGTTCCTGTGATGTGCCTTGGGACGTTTTACTATGTTAAAGGTTCTACATAAATGCAAGTTTTTGTTGGAGGGCATTGTCAAGATAATGAATCCTCTTTGCCACCCTCTCATTCTCCCTGTAGTTAATAGTCCATCTATTGCTGAAAATAGAGACATGTTGTCAAAGCTTTTCATCTTGCACTCTCAGGACAATCCACAAGAATAACCAATGTAAGGGAAAATTGAAATTCTACAATGGCTACCCTGATCAGATCATTTCTCACTGCATATCGAGCAAACTTATGAATGGGCCTAAGGCCGTCTTTTTCAGCCCTGAAAAGTGCCCAGTCTACCTCAAATTACCCTGGAAGGGTAATCTATCTCAAAAATTTGAGCAACAGGTAAAGCTAGCTGTTTCACACTGCTACGATGCAGTAGCAACACATCTGGTGTTCGCCATTAACAGGCCGTCAAGTCAAAAAGACATCTTATCTATCACACAAATGAGTAATGTGATAAATGAATTTCAATGCCAGCATGATGCTAGGTATATAGGCTGTACGTCCCAAAGACTGGCGGATCGTATCAAACAACATGTCCCTTCTACTGTTTGCAATGGGCAAGGTACGGGCCGTACCCAACCAGCCCATGCTTGCAAAACTCAAAACACAGTGTCCAACATTAGATGTGATTCTGCGATTGGACAACATTTGCTAAATAATCCACAGTGTGCTAAGAATTACGCTGACAACAAATTTAAGATTGTCAGTAGGGCTCGCAATGTGGTGCATTTGCGTGTACTGGAAGCTACATATATTCATACACAGGGCCCTGTTCTTTGCAGATAGAAAGAATATGTACAAACATTGTGCCTGTTTCAGCTGAACAAAATAGGTGACAGCCATCCGTTGGTTCATTCCTCAGGGCAATGCCTTGACCAATCAGAGTCAAGCTGCCTGGTTTAAATTTCAAACAAAGCTTGGCAGTTAACTGTCAGTCACCGTCAACTGGTGCATTCTCCATGGCAACGCCTCTATCAATCAGAGTTCACTTGCCAACCAATCAGCACTCTCTTCTCATGCAGTACAAGTTGTTGTTTTCCCTTACATTGGTTATTTTTGCATATTGTCCTGATGAGTGCAAGAAGAAAAGCTTCGACAACATGTCTCTATTTTCAGCAATACTCAATCCATCTATGTGAGAAGTCATTTATCCCAATACACTATGACCCAGAACATAATATGGGAATAGTGTGTAACAATTGGAAATTGGGTGAAGTTATTGAGGTGTCCTCTTCTAAAACAGCATTCAGTTGATGAGATATTGCCTGGAGTCTAATCTGTGGAACATGGAGCCACTTTTTATTGGTTTATAAGATTCCTCAATTTCATCAGCTCCTCTAAGTTGGTACAAGATGTATTACATCTAAGAGCTGTTTCATTCAAGATGCCAAAATTTGTTAGCTTTTTCAGCTCATAAATTAGCTTTCCATTCAAATTTGTAGTCAAGGCCTCAAGAGAAAAGGCCCTTTCTTGTATTTGGGGCCCTAGATTGAGGAAGGATTACTTAAAATACAAAGTGCTGGTGATGCAGGATTAATCTGAATAGTCTTCATCTGGTTCTCCACAGATAATGGGTCCTCAGCAAAAAAAAAATTACTTAATTCAGCACTTTGATATTTGGAACTCTGCAGGCAGTTGATGTGGAAAATGAATATTCCAGACATCTGCAGAAGTAAGTCTGGCAAATCTCAGTTTCATACATCTTGAGCCCCACATCTACTCTCCTGTGTCATGTTTTTAAAATTCAATGGCAAAGTAGTGGGGTTGAGAATATGCTAAATAAAGCAGTAAGCAGTACAGAGAACTGATGGAAGCAGGCTTGTGATTACTTCACTGCCTCTCCATAGAAAAATGGAAAAACCTAGTATCTGCTAATCTCATTGCTGACAGCATGTGACTCTGTTTTTCCCTTCATAGTCTCCCTGCTATTATCTGGGTTCCTTCCATCACTATTAACAAGCCAAACCCTCTACTTCCAAGTCAGCACTGGGATCAACAATGGGGAGGGTTTATTCCACATCCAATTAGATTGATTGTCAATATAAACTGACAGCTAGTCTTACTATCCACAATTCCTGCTCCTCCTATGCTCATACTGCCAATTCACCCTCCCGCACAGTCGGTCCTATTTTCCCCTCAGTTGCTGTTCTGTGCCAACTTGCGATAATTTAAAAAAAATATCTGTGGGGAAAAGCTATATGCACACTCACACAGTTGAATATGCCCATATCTACATAAAAATATGCAGTCTTATTTTTTATACATATTTGTAATAGAAAGGGAATATGGAACAGGACATTGACAGTAGGGCAAGGAGCAGGTGTCTGAGTGACCTGCAGCAGGGAGGATGGAAGCATAAGCAGTATAAAACATAGTGCTTCTCCTGAAATCAACAAACAAAAGGTTTGAAGATGGAGCCCAGGCTCCTCTCATCACATTGGTAAGGTTTCTTCTGTGAGATGGTCCTGGGAAACATCTGCGGTCAAACTGAATCCTGTGATCTCTGTGCATTGTTTTTTTCACCTTGTGCTGCTCCTTGCGCCAAATGGAAGATCTGCTTGGAAGCAGCTACAGACAAGGGGATTCGACAATAACAACAACTTGTATTTATACAGCACCTTTAACATATTGCAATGTCCCAAAGAGTTTCACAAAATCAATTATCAGACAAAATTTGAGACCGAGCCAGAAGGAGATATTAGAGCAAGTGACCAAAAGCTTGCTTAGAGAGGTAGATTTTCTCTCTCTTCTCTTTGGCCTCCTTGTCTCGAGAGACAATGGGTAAGCGCCTGGAGGTGGTCAGTGGTTTGTGGAGCAGTGCCTGGAGTGGCTATAAAGGCCAATACTAGAGTGACAGACTCTTCCACAGGTGCTGCAGGTAAAATTAGTTGTCAGGGCTGTTTCGCAGTTGGCTCTCTCCTTGCGCTTCTGTCTTTTTTCCTGCCAACTGCTAAGTCAGTTGCCAGCGATCGCCAGAGCTGGCGGGCAGCCATAAAGGCGGGGCTAAAGTGTGGCAAGTCGAAGAGACTTAGCAGTAGATTTTAAGGATCGTCTAATAGGAGAGAGAGGTAGAGATGCGGAGAATTTTAGGGAGGGCATTCCAGAGCGTGGCCACCGATGGTGGAGTGATGAAAATCGGGAATGTGCGAGAGGTCGGAAGTGGAGCAGCGCAGATTTCTTGGGAGGTTGTAGGGCTGGAGGAGATTACTGATATAAGGAAGGGGAGGTCATGGAGGGATCCAGGTAAGACCTTTATTGTTAAACTGATATTCAATGACTTTTTTTTTCAAGTTTCACCAATTGTGGAAG
Source organism: Heterodontus francisci (assembly GCF_036365525.1). Taxonomy (NCBI): domain Eukaryota; kingdom Metazoa; phylum Chordata; class Chondrichthyes; order Heterodontiformes; family Heterodontidae; genus Heterodontus; species Heterodontus francisci. Next base: position 79,136,974 of record NC_090378.1, on the reverse strand, counting down.
AACAAAGGTCAGGTTGTTTGTGTTTCCTTGTATAGCTCATGGTGGCAAAACCGTGTGCTTGCCGATGGCTGCGTTCTTCTAGCAGAAAAGTATCTTCATTCACCTGACTTTGTTTTGAAAGCGTGTGTTCAGTTCTTAGTCTGGCATTTGATTTAGGTAAAGATGTTTTATGAGTTTCCCAATTTAACCTTTTTGTCTCAAATGGCTCATAAACTATGTGTAAATGTTAAATTAAACTAATTCCCTGCGATGCCAAATTTATTCTGTGGTCTCTCCAAAAAGAACACACAAAGAGCGAAAGTCATCGTCATCATGTCTAGCTTAGGATGATAAAGTGTTGCTTGTTCAGTGCTTGTTAAGTGAAAGATGGCTAGTTAAAAAGGTAATGAGGCAATTTTTTTTCTTTTGAAATTTTATATTCGCAATATTCACAAAACAGTGCGAGACAGCAAAAGCCAAAAGAAATACAGTACAGAAGTTAATAAAGGTACCTGGTATGGTAGCATAGTGATTATGTTAATGGGCTAGTAATCCAAGGCCTGGATGAATGATCTGGAAATGTGAGGTCAAATCCCACTATGGCAGCTGTGAAGTTTAAATGTTTTTGAAACAAATTTGGGATAAAGAGATGGTATCAGTAATGAAACTCACCAGATTGTCATAAAAACTCTTCTGGGAAGGAAATCTCCCATCCTTATCCGGTCTGGCTTACATGTGACTCCAAATCCACCACAATGTTATTGACTCTTAACTGCCCTCTGATATGCATAACAAGCCTCTCAGTTATACTAAACCATTAAGAATAAAATGGAATGGGCCACTCGGCATCAACTTAAGAACCAGACAAAGGCACAACACCCTGCTCAGTCAACATTGCAAAGTCCTCCTCACTAATATCTGAGGACTTCTGCCAAAACTGGGAGAACTGACAAACCTCAACAGCCTAGCATAGTCATACTCACAGAATCATTCATCTAATGTCACAGACTCCTCCACCACCATCCCTGGGTATATCCTGTCCCGTCCGTAGGACAGAGTTCCCAGAGGTGAGTGGCTCAGTAGCAGCACTATTGACCGAGCTGGCCAAGTCCTGAAGGACATATCTGCCAGACTGGGCCTCAGGCAGGTGGTCAGAGAACCAACAAGAGGGAAACCTACTTGACCTCGTCCTCACCAATTTACATGAAGCAGATGCATCTGTCCATGACAGTAGTGGTAGGAGTGACTACCGCACAGTCCTTGTGTAGGCAAAGACCTGTCTTCACAATGAGAAAACTGCCCAAGTTTGGCACTACCATCATGCTAAATGGGATAGAATCAGAACAGATCTGGCAGTTCAAAACTGGGCATATATGAGACACGCTGGGCCATCATCAGCAACAGAATTGTATACCACCATAATGTGTGACCTTACGGCCTGGCATATCCCTCAATCTACCATTATCATCAAGCTGGGGATCAACCCTGGTTCAGTGAGCAGTGTAGGAGAGCATGCCAGAAGAAGCACCAGGAGTACTTGGACGTGGGGACCAAATGTAATATTTCCAAATTTGCTGATGACCCAAAATTAGGTGGGAATGTAAGTTGTGAGGAGAATGCAAGGAGTCTTCAAGAGACATGGACAGGCTAACTGAATGGGCAAGAACATGGCAGATGGAATATAATGTGAATAAGTGTGAAGTTATCCACTTTGGTAGAAAAAACAGAAATGCAGAGTACTTCTTAAATGGTGAGAGGTTGGGAAGTGTTGATGTCCAAAGGGACCTGGGTGTCCTTGTTCATGAGTCACTAAAAACTAGTATGCAGGTGCAGCAAGCAATTAAAAAGGCAAATGGTATGTTGGCCTTCATTGCAAGGGATTTTGAGTATAGGAGTAAGGAAGTCTTGCTGCAATTGTATAGAGCCTTGGTGAGACAGCACCTGTAGTATTGTGTACAGTTTTGGTCTCCTCATCTAAGGAAGGATATACTTGCTATAGAGGAATTGCAACAGAGGTTCACCAAACTAATCCCTGGGACTGGTGGGATTGTCTTATGAGGAGAGATTGAGGAAATTGGGCCTGTATTCTCTAGAGTTTCAAAGAATGTGAGGTGATCTCATTGAAATTTACAAAATTCTTACAGGGTGTGACAGGATGGATGTAGATAGGATATCTCCCCTGGCTGGTAAGTCCAGAACCAGGGGATTTAGTTCTCAGAATAAGCAGTAGGCCATTTAAGACTAAGATAGGAGGAAGTTCTTCACTTAGAGGGTGGTGAATCTGTGAAATTCTCTACCCCAGAGGGCTGTGGAAACGCAATCATTGAGCATGTTCAAGACAGAAATCAATAGATTTCTGGAAACTAATGACATCAGGGGATATGGGAAAGTGGCGTTAAGGTAGATGATAAGCATGATCTAATCGAATGATAGAACAGGCTTGATGGCTGAATAGCCTACTCCTGTTCCTATGAGCCTATGTTCCTATAGTGCTGTCAATCGGCATCTGCTCACCAAAAACCTGCTGACTGAAGTTCGCATTCTGCCAGGACCACTTGGCTCCAGTCCTCATTACAGCCCTGTTCCAAACATGGACAGAAGAGCTGAATTCCAGAGGTGAGGTGAGCCCTTGACATCAAGACAGCATTTGACTGAGTTTGACATAAAGGAGCCCTTGCAAAATTGAAGTTAATGGAAATCAAGGGGAAAATTCTCCATAAGCTGAAGTCAAACCTTGTACAAAGGTTGTGGTTGTTGCAGGCCAGCCAACTCATCCACAGGACATCACTGTAGGGTAGTCTCCTAGGCCCAACCATCTTTAGCTGCTTCATCAATGACCTTCCCTCCATCATTAGGTCAGTAGGGGGGATATTTGCTGATGATTACACTGTCTTCAGTTCCATTCACAATTCCTCAGATAATGAAACAGTCTGTGCCCACATTCTTGTTGGTCTCATTTTACATGGTTCATATAATCATATTGTGAGGGTCCAGCCTGGGATCGGTAGCTGCAGCACACAATTCATGTCTGGCATCACCTGAGTTATACTGTATGTTATGAATGACACTCTATATGTTAGGAAATACATGTACACTTAACACAAGTGGACCTCCACCCTGAGCCACATTACTATGAATCTTTAGGATGAGCAGTGGAAGCACCCACTTTGTCCAAACTGTCTATCTTTACAAAGTACCTGAGAGGGTGAGTCGACACTCTAGGAAGTTTACAATCCAGTCTGACAATACACTGGTGATCTGCATTCTGTATTCAGATCAGAACTGGTCTCTGGCATTGCATAGTCATTTTTGTGTCTCTATATAACAGTTTCTAAAGGTGACAGTATAACTTTACATTATGTGCTTATGTGACGTGTCCTCGCTAATATATCAGGCCTGAGCACAAATCCCCAGTATCTTGTAATGGTAAACTCTAGTCTGATGTATTAATCCAGCAGCCTTAAATATTAATGTTGTGTTTCAACAAAGGAAAATCTGTTTTTCAGAAAACAATTAGCTTGATCTCCATGCCTGAGGCCTTCTTTACAGCATTGGATTGAGTATTTTGATTAAAAAGGAATTGTTTTAATCAGTACCAACTGGTCTTGCAGTCAGTCAGTTTTTCCATCTGGCAGGAAACAGCCTTTAATTTTTCAGTTATATGATAAATCAGGGGATTTCTTTCGTAATTTTCACCTCTGCGTGATTCAGTATACAAGTCCCAGTAGAAGTTATGTGTAGGCTGGTATTAGAATGAATACACTTGCAGTTTTGAGTACAATGTAAGTACAAGAGGAAGTGTGGTTCAAAAATAGTTACCATCTCCCTCAGCGGTGTCAGCCCACATCTCGGCCCCAATATTTACAGGGATGGAGCACAGTTGCAGGGGCGAAATCCAGAAATCCTGGGCACGTGGAATTTAATGGCCAGACCTCATTATCATTTTTTAATTCTGATTCCAACCCAGTAGATTTATAGGCTGGCTGACTGCGGGACAGGAAAGCCTGCAGCAGAAAGCTGCAACTGGGGACCGTAGGGGATGGTTGGCATCAATTGGCAAAGATCGCGGGGCATAAGGTCGGCAGCGGGGGGGGTGGGGGGGGGGGTGAAAATCGGACCAGCAATTGGGAGGGAGAGAAAAATTGCAGGGCATAAGAGTTGGCAGGGGTTGGGAGGGTGGAGGGTGGGTTGGACAATTGCAACAGATGATTTGCTTGAGGCGCTGGGGGAAGCTCTCCTCCTCCTCTTGGCTCACAAGCACGGCAATAAAAAGTCACTTATTTGCTTGATCCAGCTGCTCCCATCTCCATTTCTCTTCCAGGTTTCCGAAACCTCTAGAAATCCGGCCAGACAACGCTAAATTTAAATCAGGCTCCCAAATGCACTGTGGGAACCTAATTTAAATATTATAATGAGGTGTCTCTTGAGAGCAGGAAAAATGCTCCACGCAACCCACCACCGTAAAGATGGCAGCAGGTGGGTTGGGGTCATGTTACCTGATTTAAAATTTTTAACCACCCACCCTCTCCCATATGTCGTTGGGAGGGAGGGCGTGGGGATGTGGGGGTGTTGGGGGGTAAAGTTAAATTTCCCCCCCAAAGGATCAACCCTCTAGTCAACTTTGAATTGGTCCCAAGCAGGGAAAATGATGGTCCCATTAAGGAACTGGGTGCAGTTCTGGAAAGGTCCATAGTTCCCTCATATCTTGCAGCTGATTACTGTACCTGATATGTGTACAATAAGTTTGTTATGTCTTTAAAAATTTCCAACAAATGTATACTTAGCATAATGGTAGTGTTCTATCTTGTTCACCAATGAAATAAGGCCTTTAGCATTTGGTTTGTTATAGATCTATTGCTTTAAACACCAACTTTTTTCATACTAACATTTCTGATATACCCTTGGTTCCTTTTCGCTGTCATCAGAATTGCTCCCACAATTCTGTTTGACAATAGCAAAGAGAGCCTAGCTATTAAAATTTAAGGAGGATTATGGGTCCATTTCAATGCGCGAATGGCTTGTGGATAAATACGTTGCCCTGTGTACTACTGAACCATATAGACCAGAAATGTTGGTGCTGTGTTAGCTGATTTGAGAAGTTGCTTCATGGCAGTTGACTGGAGCACCCTTCTCAGAATGGGGCAAAAATCTATCACAGTTCCTGTTCCTGATTTCTGCCGGTGGAGAAGGGTCCTCAAAAGTAGTAATCTCCAGATTACTCCCAGTACCACAGGCAAGTGAGTATAGAAATAGGAGAATAGTATAGATGAATGTTTTGCTGCAAAGATGGTGCAGGAGGGAGAGCTTTAGATTCCTGGGACATTAGGACCAGTTCTGGAGAAGGTGGGACCTGTACACACCAGAGGGGTTGCATCAGAACAAAGCTGGAACAAATTTCCTTGCGAGGTGATTTGCTAGTGCTATTGGGGAGGGTTTGAACTAACTTGGCAGGGGTGTGGGAACCAGGAGGAAATATCAGAGAGGAATACCAAGGTGCACAGAATACTGGGAGAGATAGATAGCACTGGAGTAGACAATAGTAAGTTTATTAGGTGGGTCAGAGTAAGGGAGAAAGTAATAAAGTCTAAATCAGGGTTAATGTGCATATCTGTGAATGCATGGAATGTTGTTAATAAGATTGGTGAGATACAGGCACAGATTGCCATGTGGAAATATGATGTTGTGGCTATAACAGAGACCTGGCTCAAAGAAGGGAAAGACTGGATACTGAATATTCCTGGATACAAGGTGTTCAGGAAAGATAGGAAAGGGAAAAAGGGGAAGGGGTGGTGGTATTGATGAAGGAGAGCATTGCAGTTCTGGAGAAAAAGGATGTCTCAGAGGGGTCAAGCACAGAATCAATTTGGCTAGAGCTAAGGAACAAAAAAGGTGCAGTTACATTGCTCGGTGTTGTCGATAGGCCACCAGCTAGTGGGAAGGACGTGGAGGAACAAATTTGCAAGGAAATTACATGGAGGTGCAAAAATTATAGGGTAGTTATAATGGGAGACTTCAATTATCCAAACATAGACTGGGATAATAGTAGTGCAAAGGGCAGTGAGGAGCAAGTGTTCCTCGCATGTGTTCAGAAAAATTTTCTATGTTTCCAGTCCAACAAGAATGGAGGTACTGCTAGACCTGGTTCTTGGGAATGAGGTAGGCCAAGTGGATCAAGTATCAGGAGGAGATCAGTTAGGGGATAGTGATCATTGTGTCATAAGGTTTAGGCTGACTATGAAAAAGGACAAAGGACAATCCAGAGTAAGAATAATTAACTGGGGGAAAGCCAACTCCAATGAGTTAAGAATGGAGCTGGGTGAATAAATTGGAGTCAAAGGTTGACAGGAAAAACGGTAGCTGTACAATGGGCTACCTTCAAAGAAGCGATAGTTCTGGCACAGTCAAGGTACGTTCCCTCGACAGGGAAAGGTAGGGTAAACAAATCCAGAGCTTCCTGTATGACAAAAGAGGTAGAGATTAAGATAAAGAAGAAAAAGTGTGCTTTGACAGATGCCAGGTAGAAAATACTATTGAGAACCAGGCTGAATATAAGAGGTCCAGAGGGGAAGTGAAAAAGCAAAGAAGAAAAGCAAAGAGAGAGCATGAAAAGAGACTGGCAGCTAGCATTTAAGCGAATCCCAAAGTTTTCTCTGGACATATAAATAGTAAAAGGGTGGTAAAAGGAGGAGTTGGGCTGGTTAGGGACCATAAAGGGGATTTACGCATCGAGGCAGAGGGCGTAGCTGAGGTATTAAATGAATACTTTGCAATTGTCTTTACCAAAGAAGAATTTGCAATCCAGTCAATGGTGAAGGAGGAGGTAATTCAGACATAGAAGGGTTTAAAGTTGATAAGGAGGACATATTAGATAGGCTTTCAATACTTGAAGTGGATAAAACACTAGGACCGGATGAGATGTATCCAAGGATACTGAGGGAAGTGAGGGTGAAAATCGTGGAGGCACTGGCCATAATTTTTCTGTCTTCCTTAGACTTGGGGGTGGTGCCAAAGGACTGGAGAATTGCAAACGTTGTTTGCAAACTGTTCAAAAAAGGGTGTAAAGATAAGCCCAGCAACTACAGGCCAGTCAGTTTAACTTCAGTGGTGGGGAAACTTCTAGAAAAAATAATTCGGGACAAAATTAATAGTCACATGGTCAAATGTGGATTAATTAAAGAAAGCCAGCATGGATTTCTTAAGGGAAAATCATGTTTGACTAACTTGCTGGAGTTTTTTGAGGCAATAACAGAAAGGGTTGATAAGGGCAATGCAGTTGATGTGGTGTACATGGACTTTCAAAAGGCATTTGATACAGTGCCACACTGCATTCCTGTGAGCAAAGTTACAGCTCATGGAATAAAAGGGATGGTAGCAACATGGATATGGAATTGGCTGAGTGACAGGAAACAAAGAGCAGTGGTTAATGGATGTTTTTTGGGCTGGAGGAAGGTTTGTAGTGGAGTTCCCGAGGGGGTCAGAGTTGGGAGCCTTGCTTTTCCTGATATATATTAATAGAAACATAGAAAAATAGGAGTAGGAAGTAGGCCATTTGGCCTGTCGAGCCTGCTCCACCATTCAATATGGATAATGGCTGATCATCCAAACTCAGTAACCTGTTCGCGCTTTCTCCCCGTATCCCTTGATCCTATTAGCCCTAAGAACTATATCTAACTCTTTCTTGAATATATTCAATGATTTGGCCTCAACTGCTTTCTGTGGTAGAGAATTCCACAGGTTCACCACTCTCTGGGTAAAGAAATCTCTCCTCATCTCAGTCCTAAATGGCTTACCCCTTATCCTGAGACAGTGACCCCAGTCCTGGACTCCCCCGCCATTGGGAACATCCTTCCTGCATCTAGACTGTCCAGTCATGTTAGAATTTTGTAGGTTTCTATGAGATCCCCTCTCATTCTTCTAAACCCTAGCGAATACAAGCCTAATCGACCCAATCTCTCCTTATAAGCCAGTCCTGCCATCCCAGGAATCAGTCTGGTGAACCTTCGCTGGACTCCCTTCATAGCAAAAGCATCCTTCCTCAGATAAGGAGAGCAAAACTGCACACAATACTCCAGAAGACGGGTCACCAAGGCCTTGTATAATTGCAGCAAGACATCCTTGCTCCTGTACTCGAATCCTCTCACTATGAAGGCCAACATACCATTTGCCTTCTTAACTGCCAGAAGCACCAGCATGCTTAATTTCAGTGACTGATGCACAAGGACACCCAGGTCTCGCTGCACCTCCCCTTTTCCCAATCTATTGCCATTCAGATAATAATCTGCCTTTCTGTTTTTGCCACCAAAGTGGATAACCTCAGATTTATCCACATTATACTGCATCTGCCATGTATTTTCCCACTCACTCAACCTATCCAAATCACACTGGAGCTTCTCTGCATACTCCTCACAGCTCACACTCCCACCCAGCTTTGTGTCATCTGCAAACTTGGATAAATTACATTTAATTCCCTCATCTATGTCAATAATATTTATTGTGAATAGCTGGGGTCCCAGCATTGATCCCTGTGGTACCCCACTAGTCACTGCCTGCCACTCAGAAAAAGACTCGTTTATTCCTACTCTTTGTTTCGTGTCTGCCAACCAGTTCTTTATTCATGTCAGTGCCTTACCCCCAATCCCATGTGCTTTAATTTTGCACGCTAATCTCTTATGTGGGACCTTATCGAAAGCCTTCTGAAAGTCCAAATACACCACATCCACTGGTTCTCCCTTATCTATTCTTCCAGTTACATCCTCAAAAAATTCCAGTAGATTTGTCAAGCATGATTTCCCTTTCATAAATCCATGTTGACTTTGTCTGATCCTGTCATTGTTTTCCAAGTGCTCTGCTATTACATCTTTTAATGACCGAGACCTTGGTGTACAGGGCTCAATTTCAAAGTTTGCAGATGATACAAAACTTGGAAGCATTGGGAACTGTGAGGAGGATGGTGTAGAACTTCAAAAGGACATAGGCAAGTTGGTGGAATGGGTGGTTAGGTGGTAGATGAAGTTCAATGCAGAGAAATGTGAAGTGGTTCATTTTGGTAGGAAGAACAAGGAGAAACTATATAAAATAATGGGTACAATTCTAAAGTAGGTGCAGGAGCAGAGGGACCTGGGTGTATATTTGCACAAGTCATTGAAGGTGGCAGGACAGGTTGAGAGAGTGGTTAATAAAACACATAGTATCCTGGGCTTTATTAATAGGGACATAGAGTACAAGAGCAAGGAAGTTATGTTGAATTTATATAAGACACTAGTTCGGCCTCAGCTGGATTATTGAGTCTAGTTCTGGGCGCCGCACTTTAGGAAAGATGTGAGGGCATTGGAAAGAGTACAGAAAAGATTCACGAGAATGGTTTCAGAGATGAAGAATTTCAGTTACGAAGACAGATTGGAGAAGTTAGGACTGTTTTCCTTGGAGAAGACGAGGCTGAGAGGTGATTTGATAGACGTATTCAAAATCATGAAGGGTCTAGCCAGAGTCAATAGAGACAAACTGATCCCACTCATCCCAAAGATCGAGAATGAGAGGGCATGGATTTAAAATAATGGAGAAGAGAAGCAAAAGTGACATGAAGAAAAACTTTTTCACGCAGAGAATGGTTAGGGTCTGGAATGTGCTGCCTGAGAGTGTGGTGGAGGCAGGTTCAATTGAAGCATAAAAAAGGGAATTAGGCTGTTACATGAAAAGAAAGAATGTGCAGGGTTACAGGGAGAAAGTGGGGGAATGGAACTGAGGGAATTGTTCTGTCGGAGAGCCGATGCAGCACAATGGCCTCCTTCTGCACTGCAACAATTCTGTGATTCTGTGATTCTCTGGGTGGGGTGCTGCAAATCAGAATATGCAGCTGGACATTGGAGTAATTAACCTCCAGACTCCCCAAAGCTCTTCCACTGTCTACAGTCAGGAGTGTGATGGAATACTCTCCACTTGCCTGGATGAGTGAAGCTCCGACAACACTCAAGAAGCTCGTGCCATCTAGAACAAAGCAGCCCACTTGATCGTCACCCCATCTACCATCTTAAACATTCACTCCCTCCACCACTGGCACACCGTGGCTGGAGCGTGTACCATCTACAAGATGTGCTACAGTAACTCACCAAGGCTTCTTCAATAGCACTTTCTGATGCTCACATCCCATGAACGAATAAAAAAACTTGCAGAATAAGTGTAATTGGCAAGATGACATCAATATAGATAAGTGTGAGATGCTACATTTTGGTAGGAAGAATAAGGAAGCCACACTTTGGAAAATAAGGGCAGAATGTTATGGGCCCCCTGGAGACGGGCTTCCCGTCGCACCGTAATTTAGTTGGGGGCACGATAGGCCAAAGACGGCCTTCATGCCCAGGGGCCAATTGAGGCCCTTCAGAGGCCAATTATCAGCCACTTAAGGGCCTCTTTCCTGCCCAGTAAAACGAGGTGACCTCCCTGTGGGCTTGGGGGAGGGTGTCCTCCTCAGTGGGCAATCTGAGGTCCATGGAAGGCCCCTCGCCAGCAAACAACCCACCTCCTTGGACCCACCTTCCCCTGCACTCAATGCCCACTTGCCCCGCACCATTGCCAGGGCCTGCCGGACTGGCCCTGGTGACCCTGTCTCACTTACCTCAGGTTTGGGTCTCCAACGCTGGGTCTGGGTCCAAGGTCTGGTGCAATTCTGGCAGCGCCCACCACTCCAGGTGGCATTGTCAATACTACTGAGCCTCCGGCCCTCTGATTGGCTGGCAGCTCTTGGAGGCTGGCTCCCCGACTTTAAAGGGATGAAGATCCCAGCACCGGGTGGGCAATTGGCCTGGCAATGTAGAATCACACCGGGGCTGAGGCAGAATTCCCTCCACCCTTTTGGCCCAGCACTGGGAGCCCCGTAGACTCCACTAAATTCATCCCAAACTGTGTAAATTAGGTAGAGGAACAAGGGATCTGGGTCAGATACACAAATCACTAAAAGTAACAATGCAGGTTAATAAGGCCATAAAAAAACAAAGCACTGGGGTCAATTTATAGAGGGACAGAATTAAAACACAGAGAAGTTATGTTAAACTTGTATAGAATCGAGTGGAGGATCCAACTCAGCCTTCTGCTGAGCTCCTGAGGACAGATGCCAGTCTTCAGCCAATCTGATTCACCCCACGTGATATTAAGAAACAGCTGAAGGCACTGGATACTGCAAAGGCTACACGCCCTGACAACATTGCAGCAATAGTACTGAAGACCTGTGCTCCAGAACTTGCCGCGCCCCTAGCCAAGCTGTTCCAGTACAGCTACAACACTGGCATCTACCCGGCAAGGTGGAAAATTGCCCAAATATGTCCTGTGCACAAAAAGCAGGACAAATCCAACCCGGTTACTTCCTGCCCCATCAGTCCACTTTCGATCATCAGCAAAGTGCTGGAAGGGGTCATTGACAGTGCTATCAAGTGGCACTTGCTCAGCAATAACCTGCTCACTGACACTCAGTTTGGGTTCCATCAAGGCCACTCAGCTCCTGACCACATTACAGCCTTGGTCCAAACATGGATAAAAGAGCTCAACTCCAGAGTTGAGGTGAGAGTGACTGCCATTGACATCAAGGCAACATTTGACTGAGTATGGCATCAAGAAGCCTTAGCAAAACTGGAGTCAATGGGAATCAGGGGGAAAACTCTCCACTGGTTGGAGTCATACCTAGCACAAAGGAAGATCGTTGTGGTTGTTGGAGGGCAATCATCTCAGTTCCAGGACATCACTGCAGGAGTTCCTCAGGGTAGTGTCCTAGGCCCAACCATCTTCAGCTGCTTCATCAATGACCTTCCCTCCATCATAAGGTCAGAAGTGAGGTTGTTCACTGATGATTGCACAATGTTCAGCACCATTCGTGACTCCTCAGATAATGAAGCAGCGCATGCCCAGATGCAGCAAGACCTGGACAACATCCAGTCTTGGGCTGATAAGTGGCAAGTAACATTCATGCCACACACGTGCCGGGTAATGACCATCTCAAACAAAAAAGAATCCAACCATCTCCCCTTAATGTTCAATGACATTATCATTGCTGAATCCCCCATTATCAACAGTCTGGGGGTTACCATTGACCAGAAACGGAACTGGACCAGCCACATAAATACTGTGGCTACAAGAAAAGGTCAGAGCCTGGGAATCCTGCGGAGAGTAACTCACCTCCTGTCTCCCCAAAGCCTGTCCACCATCTACAAGGCACAAGTCAGGAGTGTGATGGAACACTCTCCACTTGCCTGGATGGGTGCAGTACCAACAACACTCAAGAAGCTCAACGCCATCCAGGACAAAGTAGCCCGCTTGATTGGCACCCCATCCACCACCTTCAACATTCACTCCCTCTACCACAGATGCACAGGGGCAGCAGTGTGTACTATCTACAAGATGCACAGCAGCAACTCATCATGCCTCCTTCGACAGCACCTTCCAAACCCGCAATCTCTACCACCTAGAAGGACAGGGGCAGCAGATGCATGGGAACACCACCACCTGCAAGTTCTCCTCCAAGTCACACACCATCCTGACTTGGAACTATATCAAAATCCTCAAACTCCCTTCCTAACAGCACTGTTGATGTACCTACACCCCAAAGACTGCAGCAGTTCAAGAAGGCAGCTCACCACCACCTTCTCGAGGGCAATTAGGGATGGGCAATAATTGCTGGCCTAGCCAGCAACACCGACATCCCATGAACGAATAAAGCAAAAAATCTTTGTTAGATCACACTTCTGGTCTGCACTGTTCTGGTCTCCATATTATGGAATTGTAGAATTCAAGAATCATAGAATGATACAACCCAGAAGAAGGCCATTTGGCCCATCAAAAGGAATATAGAAACACTAGGGAAGGTTCAAATAAGATTTATTAGGATGATATCAGAGCTGAGAAGTTATGGCTAGCAGGAACGATTGAATACTCTGGGGCTGTTTTCACTCGAGAAGAGGAGGCCTGAAGTCGGTCTTTAAAATTATGAAAGGATTTGATAGGGTAAACACAGAGAAGATGTTTCCAGTTAAGCAGGTGACCAGAACTAGGGGCCATAAATATGGTCACTAATAAATCAATAGGGAATTCAAGAGAATGAGACAGTGGAATTCACTAGCACAAGGAGGCGCTGAGGCGACTAGTCTAGATGCATCTCAAGGGAAGCTAGATAAACTCATGAGGGAGAAAAGAATAGAAGGATATGTTGATGGGGTTAGATGAAGAAGGGTGGAAGGAGGCTGTGTGAATCATAAACACCAGAATGGACATGTTTCTGTGCTCTAAAAAGGTTACAGAGGAGGTTTACCTGCACGTTACCAGGGATGATGGACTTCAATTATGAGGAGAGGTTGGAGAAGTTAGGGCTGTTTTCCTTGGAACAGAGAAGGTTAAGAAGTGACAAGATGATAAGAGGTATTGATAGAGTAGATCGAGAAAAATTATTCCCTCTGGCACGTGGGTCAATAATTAGAGGTCATAGATTCAAAATCATTGGCAAAAGTTCTAGAGAGGAGATGCAGACAATTTTTTCACTCAGAGAGCTATCAGGATCTGATACCCTCAACCTGAAGAGGTGGTGGAAGCTGATACCATAAATAATTTTAAAAGGAAATTGGACAGGTATTTGAGGATGAGGAACTACAGGATTATGGACAAAAAGCATGGATGTGGGATTAAGCATAACTGTTCTTTCAAAGAGCCAGTACAGCCACGATGGGCCGAATGGCCTCTTTCTATGCTATAAGTTTCTACGATTCTAAATACTAGAGCTGAATCCTACTTTCATGCTAACTGCTTTATTTTAAGAGTTGCTTATACTTCTATCCAAATATTCTCATTATCAAAAGTCCTGCTTCATTAGTTAAGTGCACAGATACGACACAGATCCTTTGAATTTCATACGGCACTGAAACAGGCCCTTCGGCCCACCGAGTCTGTGCCGACCATCAACCACCTATTTATACTTCTTTCTTCTTCTTCTTTGGCCTCCTTGTCTCGTGAGACAATGGGTAAGCGCCTGGAGGTGGTCAGTGGTTCGTGAAGCAGCGCCTGGAGTGGCTATAAAGGCCAATTCTAGAGTGAGAGACTCTTCCACAGGTGCTGCAGATAAAATTGGTTGTCAGGGCTGTTACACAGTTGGCTCTCTCCTTGCGCTTCTCTCTTTTTTCCTGCCAACTGCTAAGTCGGCAAGAGTCTGTGCCAACCATCAACCACCTATTTATACTAATCCTACATTAATCCCATATTCCCTACCACATCCCCACCTTCCCTCAATTCTCCTACCACCTACCTACACTAGGGGCAATTTACAATGGCCAATTTACCTATCATCCTGCAAGTCTTTGGCTGTGGGAGGAAACCAGAGCACCTGGTGGAAACCCACGCGGTCACAGGGAAAACTTGCAAACTCCACACAGGCAGTACTCAGAACCGAACCCGGGTCGCTGGAGTTGTGAGGCTACGGTGCTAACCACTGCGCCACTGTGCCGCCCCAGAGTTCAAGTTAACAAATTGGTGGAAAGGTTTTTTTTTAAATGTATATTATTGTTTAAAAAATGCTCCCAATATATCCTTCCACCTCTCACACACAAGCATCTGGATTGCTCCTTCTACAAAGCGTCTGAGAGGCAGGACCTCTGCTATACTACACTAATCAGCCTTTATCTGCTTTTCATCCGATCCAAACTTTCTTTTATCTGCTTTTCATCAATCTGCAGTTCTGCAATAGTCCCATTAACAATAGTTCCATTGAAATTCACACAGTCTGGTTCACATAACAACATTCACTGTATGCATGAGAGCCTCTGGAAACTCACATCCATTCTGAGCCAGCTTTGGCTCTCATGCTGAGCCTTGGCTGACTCAGCAAGAGTAGCACTCTTGCCTATTGAGTCAGAAGGTTGTGGGCTCAAGCCCCACCCCGGAGACTTGGGCATATAATCTAGACAGACACTTTAATGCAATAGTGAGGGAGCGTTGTACTATCAAAGTTGCCGTCTTTCGGATGCGACATTTAACCGTCTTCCCTCTCAGATGGTGTGAAAGATCCTGTGCCATACGCTCTCCCGGTGTCCTGGCCAACATATCAACAAGCAGGTTATCTGGTCATTTACCTTATTGCTGTTTGTGGGATCTTGCTGTGTATAAAAGGGCTGACATATTTCCCTATGTCAAAGCAGTAACAATATTTTTTAAAAATTACTTCATTGGCTGGGAGGTCCTTTGGGATGTCATGTGGATGTAAAAGGTGCTATATAAATGCAAGTTGTTTGTTCTTTCATTCTGCACAAAACATTTTTGGGCTTTACATTAGCTACTCTACTCAGGTTCAGAGTCACTGACAGAGTCAGAGTTGTTCTCCCCTGATATCCAAAGAATTTCTCAAGAAGGGGCTGCTGGCTACTGATAAGGCAGAACTATGGCCGGTGGTTCTTCCTAGCTTAGCATTGCTGAGGCCAACTGAAGCACTATGATATCACTCTCACTGAGGTCAGTTAACTCAGCACAGGCTAGGAATTGGACCTGGTTCCTCCTGGTCCCTATGGCGTCGACCATAATGGGCAGTACATTTGAAGCACTGGTGAGCCCCTTTTGTGTTTATCTTTTCATTAGTTTAAGTATAAGCATGTGTTTTGTCAAGCAGTTGTAGATTTTGATTGCAGTCATTGCAGGAGGGCACATTGGGTTTGTTGGCTGGTCCACTTTAGATCTCACCTCAGCCTAACTAACTTCCTAGACTTAAGGAACACCAAGTCTGTTTCAAGCACGGTGAATGGAACAAGTCTGTGATCGTCAAGCACACTCAACTCAATAACCACCACATCAAATGGTCCAATTCCAAAATCATCCCATCCATTACATACTGGCATACAAGATGCCTCAAGGTAGCTATAGGGATCTATCAATACCACACCGTCCCCCAGAACAGTGGCCTGCTCGTTAGAGATACCTGGCTACCCCTACTCAAGAAACACATTATCACCTGCTCTGCAGCCAATCTACCCCAACAAGTATGTATCGACTTACCGCAAGACACAATAGCTGACCAATCATCAACAAGAACAATACCATGTACTGACCTATCACAGAACATAATTAGCCAACTACTAGCAGCAAGAAGAAGAACATGTAATGACCTATCAGCAGTAAGATCCCGCCCACATTCCCATTCTCCACCCCATATAAGCCTACTGTTTCCATCTGTTCCAGTTATTTCTCCAGACGAGAGGCAGAGTGTGCTGCCTGAAACATTGAGGCCTGCCAGTTTTTCTAAGAACTCCTTTTTCAAGGGAACAACTGCTCTTTTCAGACCAAATTCACATGTTGTAAAACCATAGTCAATATAACTTGCGACATGCCGACAATATCCCTGATTATTAGGATTGTACTTGAGTGAACATATCAGTTTGTCAGGAATAAAAACAAGAAATGCTGGAACCACTCAGCAGGTCTGGCAGCATCTGTGGAAAGAGAAGCAGAGTTAACGTTTCGGAACCCGAAGAAGGGTCACTGACCCGAAACGTTAACTCTGCTTCTCTTTCCACAGATGCTGCCAGACCTGCTGAGTGGTTCCAGCATTTCTTGTTTTTATTTCAGATCTCCAGCATCTGCAGTATTTTGCTTTTATTTCAGTTTGTCAGGAGTTATTTTGCAGAACATATGCCTCATTAGCCATCAATTATTCAAATTCCCCTGCTACATATCCATAGCAATAAATAGCATCAACATGACAGAAACGAGTGTACAATCTGCCTTTCTAGCCCTGCACTTTATTGTGTTCATTCAAGTGTTAAGTACACTGATTTACATTTCACACACACAAGTAGAACAGCTTTGAGTGTATGGGTGGCATGTTTAATATGTAAGCTTTTTTAAAAAAAATGTAAATAAACTGGTATATAACTAGAGATGACATAATTTTAATTTCCCCTGTGAGAAAGGCCGGTATCGCGCACTTGAAAAAAAAAATCAATAGTTCACTTCTCAGGACATCATATTCTCAAGAGATTCAGTTGTCTCCAAGATACATTAATAAGTGTATAGTATGAGCAATTCTGAATAGTTAGTTGTAATTAGTTTCATTGTCAGATACAGGAGAAATGCCGAGAACAACAGATGCCCCTCTACATTGCTTTCATTGATCTCACCAAAGCCTTTGACCTCGTCAGCAGATGTGGGCTCTTCAGACTACTAGAAAAGATTGGATGCCCACCAAAGCTACTAAGTATCATCACCTCATTCCATGACAATATGAAAGGCACAATTCAACATGGTGGCTCCTCATCAGAGCCCTTTCCTATCCTGAGTGGCGTGAAACAGGGCTGTGTTCTCACACCCACACTTTTTGGGATTTTCTTCTCCCTACTGCTTTCACATGCGTTCAAGTCCTCGGAAGAAGGAATTTTCCTCCACACAAGATCAGGGGGCAGGTTGTTCAACCTTGCCCATCTAAGAGCGAAGTCCAAAGTACAGAAAGTCCTCATCAGGGAACTCCTCTTTGCTGACGATGCTGCTTTAACAAGGCTTCCACTGCTATGTCCAGACTGGCCAAGAGAGTGTGGGAAAATGGCGCACTGACACGGAACACAAAAGTCCGAGTGTATCAAGCCTGTGTCCTCAGTACCTTGCTCTATGGCAGCGAGGCCTGGACAACATATGTCAGCCAAGAGCGACGTCTCAATTCATTCCATCTTCGCTGCCTCCGGAGAATACTTGGCATCAGGTGGCAGGACGGTATCTCCAACACAGAAGTCCTCGAGGCGGCCAACATCCCCAGCTTATACACACTACTGAGTCAGCGGCGCTTGAGATGGCTTGGCCATGTGAGCCATATGGAAGATGGCAGGATCCCCAAAGACACATTGTACAGCGAGCTCACCACTGGTATCAGACCCATCGGCCGTCCATGTCTCCGCTTTAAAGACGTTTGCAAACGCGACATGAAATCCTGTGACATTGATCACAAGTCGTGGGAGTCAGTTGCCAGCATTCACCAGAGCTGGCGGACAGCCATAAAGGCGGGGCTAAAGTGTGGCGAGTCAAAGAGACTTAGCAGTTGGCAGGAAAAAAGACAGAGGCGCAAGGGAAGAGCCAACTGTGTAACAGCCCCGACAATCAAATTTTTCTGCAGCACCTGCGGAAGAGCCTGTCACTCTAGAATTGGCCTTTATAGCCACTCCAGGCGCTGCTCCACACACCACTGACCACCTCCAGGCGCTTACCCATTGTCTCTCGAGATAAGGAGGCCAAAGAAGATGAGCAATTATGAATAGTTAGTTGTAATTAGTTTCATTGTATGACAAGAGATTCTACAAAATAAAGATAGAGGAATTTTGTTCATTATCTAGTTGGTAAACTTATTCTGCACAATGTCTACAATTAGTGGCATTTACACTGAACAAATTCAGAGGCCCAAATAAGGTCATTAAGGTGAAGACTGATGACCAATGTTGCCTGATAAATTAGTGATTGGCAGTGAAGCTCATTGTCTGACAATGTTTATTGTCATCTTATCTCATACAATCTATTGCCACACCTTTATGACCATTTCTTTCTCTGCTGGAAAGTAGGCTCTGTTCCACAGGAGACGCATGATGCCAAAATCATCACACTATACAAAAACAAAGGCAACAGAGGAGACTGCAACAACTATAGGGTCACATTCCTTAGCGTCACAGGGAAGGCCTTTGCTAGGGTCATAATTAAAAGACCCCATTTACTTGCAGACCGTGTGTACCGGAAGCACAGTGCAGTTTCCGTGTGCCGGCAAATCTACTGTGGACATGATCTTCTCCATATGCCAGTTACAAGAGCAGTGTAGGGAACAGAGTATACCACTTTAGCTTACTTTCATGGATCTCACTAAGGCATTTGACACCATCAGCAGAGATTTTGGGAAATATTGGCTGTCCACCGAAGCTCCTCAGTCTCATCTGCTCCTTCCATGACAACATGCACTGCACTGTGCAGTTTGATGGCTCCACTTCCGACAGTGGAGTGAAGAATGGAGTGAAACAGGGTTGTGTCCTAGCCCCCACTCTGTTTGGCATCTTCTTCTCCATGCTGCCGACCTTCGCCTTCCCTGCCGAGATGGAAGGAGTCTACTTGCACATTAAGGGCAGACAGCAAGCTCTACAATCTATCAAGGCTGAAAGTAAAGACAAAAACATATTGCATCCTGATCAGAGAACTCCTCAACACTGATGATGCTGCGCTAGTCGCTCACACAAAAACTCAACTACAAAGATTACATGGACTGTTTCTCCCATGCCTGTAACTTGTTCTCCTTGACCATAAACATCATGAAAACTGCGGTCATGAGACAAGGTGTTGCACCTCCGTCCCTGATCATAGTAAATAACACCCCACTGAAGTGGGTAACAAATTCTGTTACCTTGGGTCCACGGTGACAGATAATCTGCCCTTTGATGCAGAGCTCAATAAACACATAAGGGAAAGCAGCTACCACCTTTGGCCAACTCGCAAAACACACATGGGATAACACCAAGCTGACCCTTAGGTCCAAACTGATGGTTTATAACGCCTGTGTTCTCAGCACCTTGTTGTATTGTGAAACATAGGTGACTTACAGCTACCAGGAAAAGAAACTCAATAATTTCCATCTTCATTGTCTGCAATGCATTATGGGTTTATCCTGGCAGGACAAAATCACAATGCAGCAGTCCTGTCAAAGGCAGAGCTCCCATGTGTGTTGGCAGTAATCAAACAGAGGTGGCTTCAGTGGATTGGACACGTCCGCAGGATGGAAGACAATTGCATACCCAAGGACCTTCTATATGGTGAGGTGGCTGGGGCCAGATGACCAGTCCGGCTCCCAAAGTTCTGCTTCAAGAATGCTTGCAAGCGTGACATGAGGGCCCTAGATGTCGGCTATCACAGTGGTTACAGCAGCTTGGTAACAGGCGCCAATGCCGAAAACAACAATTCACAGCATCACTTGCCAGCTTCATGTGCGGCACTTGTGGCAGAATCTGCCTCAAGGATTGTCTTTCACAGCCATCAGCAAAGGTGCACCAAGACAAGACACACCACCCAAGTGGATTGTTTGCTGCATGTCCATCATCTTTCATAGATGGATGGATGCCAACAACAACATCTCACACAATCACACACTTTTTGCCATCTTCAAGTCATCCAATTTAAACACTAGGTGTGAAATAATGAGTCATTCTTCATGTTCAATGCATTTCATCATGATACCTCTTTATATCACAAATAGTCATTGTAAGAAAGCCATTGTTGAAGTATGAAGTGCAGTTGCCAGCATGCATTCATGTTCTTCTGATAATCCCTCTAATCCAACCTTTACTTCAGAGGCAGGTTTATAGAATGCAACTGGTTGGTTTGTTGCCCTGAATGGGAAAACAAGTAAAATAAATATTTTCTTCACATCCTTCTGTTTAAGGGGTCTAACAATAAAGAGACAAAGTATAAGAGATTTACATCAGACAGGAGGAGAAACAATTCTACACAGAGATTGCGAAGCTGTGGATCGCTCCACTAGAGTTCATGATTGAAGCAGAGACCATGTCAGCATTTAAGAGTGGGTGTCATGCAGGCCCCCACCTGCCAAGAATGAGACATTAATTTCACCACATGAACACTGATTTTTAAACCGTTACTGGCGTAAAGAAAAAACTTGTTTTACAAAAAAAACCACCAGACCCTTGACTAGAAAGACATTTGCCGAGTAATGGACAGTACTTGGAAAGGACAAAGGGGCCACTCCCAGCTCCAATTTAATCCACAATGGACTTTTGATTGCCAGACGTTGAAGGTGGAGAGGCCAGCATTCCAGGTTAACTGCTAAGATGGCCGAATAAACAAACAGTTTCGTCATATGACTAACTGAGATGTGGAGGAATTTCTTCTCTCAGAGGGTAGTGAATGTCTGGAATTCTGTACCCCAGAGAATTGTGGAGGCTAGATCACTGAAAATATTTAAAGAGGAGGTAGACAGATTTTTGAAATATGGGGGAGTTGAGGGCTTTGAGTAGCTGGCACGAAAGAGAAGTTGAGGTCTGGGGCAGATCAGCCATGATCTTATTGAATGGCAAGGCAGACTTGAGGAGCTGAATGGCCTACAACTGCTCCTATTTCTTATGTTCTTTTGTTGGCGATTTTTTGAATTTGAACTTGCCACAGAGTTTTAAAAACTCAGAAAGCTGTTTGCTCCTGGACTGAAAAGACCTCTCTCCTGTCTGCTTTCATCTCACTCTCACCAGCTTCAGAAACCATTGAAGACACCTGAACCACGAGAGAGAAAAGTCTCCTCCAGTGAACAAGCTTTAAGAAGAATACTGGGCCCCAATGAAAAGCAAGAATTACCTACAAGCAAGAACTATCTACAAAAGGACTACAGTGAGCTCGAAGCACAGTAACAAGAAATTCTTCTGATATTGCCTCAAACCCCTCGACTTCATTTTTTTTCTGCTCTTTTGTTTCTATTTGCATGTGTGTATTGTGTATGCATGCGTAGGCGTTAACCAAGTGTAACAGGATGAAAGTAAAACAGGAGGGAAATATACATAGAAGAAGTGTGCAAGATGGAAGATTTTAAAGAAATTAATTATGTATTTTCTGTAACTTAGCTGATGGAAAATTTGAGGAAATGATGGGTAAGATATTAGGCTCATTAGCGCCAATGCTTTCGGCAGTACAAAGTGCCCTTAAAGTGCCAAAATGGAATCCGCAGCACACATGCACACTGGTGGGGGTGAATTATGCCAGATGCCATATTGGTGAGGGCATTAGCACGCACGCAGTGGACATCTGTGACATCTGGAGTTTAATTCGGACAAATGTGACGCAATGCATTTTGGAAGGTCTAATGCAGGTGGGAAGTATACAGTAAATGGCAGACCCCTTAGGAGTATTGACAGGCAGAGAGATCTGGGCGTACAGGTCCACAGGTCACTGAAAGTGGCAACGCAGGTGGATAAGGTAGTCAAGAAGGCATACGGCATGCTTGCCTTCATCGGTTGGGGCATAGAGTATAAAAATTGGCAAGTCATGCTGCAGCTGTACAGAACTTTAGTTAGGCCACACTTAGAATATTGCATGCAATTCTGGTCGCCACACTACCAGAAGGACGTGGAGGCTTTGGAGAGGGTACAGAAGAGGTTTACCAGGATGTTGCCTGGTCTGGAGGGCATTAGCTATGAGGAGAGGTTGGATAAACTCAGATTGTTTTCACTGGAACGACGGAGGTGGAGGGGTGACATGATAGAGGTTTACAAAGTTATGAGTGGTATGGACAGAATGGATAGTCAGAAGCTTGTTCCCAGGGTGGAAGAGTCAGTTACTAGGGGACATAGGTTTAAGGTGAGAGGGGAAAAGTTTAGAGGGGATGTGCGAGGCAAGTTCTTTACACAGAGGGTGGTGAGTGCCTGGAACTTGCTGCCAGGGCAGGTGGTGGAAGCAGGTACGATAGCGACGTTTAAGAGGCATCTTGACAAATACATGAATAGGATGGGAATAGAGGGATACGGTCCCCAGAAGTGCAGAAGGTTTTAGTTTAGACAGGCATCAAGATTGGCACAGGCTTGGAGGGCCGAATGGCCTGTTCCTGTGCTGTACTGTTCTTTGTTCTTTGTATGCAGAGCAGGCAAATCAAACAGCCTGAAACGTAGATTTTATGCCAGCAGTGCCAGATTGGAGCTCAATCCTCAAACTAACGCCCTCTCTTAACCTTGTACAACTGAAAACATGTCAGTAACAGGAAGGACCTCCCGCCAATGCTGTTTAAAGAGATCATCAACTACTTACAGGTTATTTACCGGTTGATTTCTTTTGGCTGTTGCTGCGATTCTACAAGTGTTTGGTGTTTTCTATAGTTGTTTCAAGTTGGGAAAAGTCCATAGGGAGTAGTATTACAGGTGTTGAAGGAGTTTTTGCTGACTTCAAGGCTCCGGTACAAACCAGTTGCCCCCAGACATGGGTGCAATAGTAGGCATTGCCCTTGGAATACAGCACAACTTGGAGAATGAATAGAGGTTATATAGAATAGGACAAGCTGCCGGAAGGAGGAAGACAAGGGTTCTCAGTAGGAGGCAATGGCATTGGCAGAGTGGCAGGGTGGGAGAGCAGATACTGTCTTCTGAGAGAGAACATTAGGTTCGTGCTCCATGGAGCCACTGCTATTTCCCCAGCACATGAGGAATCTTAGCAATCTGTTGGAGGACAGACTGCTGGACTACTTTGACACCATGCAAGTCCTTTAATCGACAGCCACGATTGCAGCAGTCTGAGCTTCTACTGAAGCACTCATACATTGGGTGGCTGCTGCTTGTGCTGCAATGGAAGCTGTAACATCAGCCATCAGTTGCTGCGTTATGATTGGGTCCACAAGTTTATGAATGGAGCTGGCCACCACTTCCAAGATTTACACAAAGTTCTGTGCTAAGTTGGTTCTGGACTCCTCCATGCTCCTTAACATTGAACACAAACTTTCTGGCAGGCTTCCCAATGCACCAAGCATTTTGTTGTGCACACCCATCAGCATTCTTCTGTAGGCTGCCTCATCAAAGTGCTCATCTCATTTGACAGCAGCGGAACCCATATAGAACCTCGCCTTCTGGCAAGCTGGCACCTGTGCTATCCCTGCCCCTACCCAGGCTGCAGGTCATGCATGCCTAGTGCCTCACCACATGCAAATCCCACGTCTAAGGATCTGCTATGATACGTGCAGTATTAGTATCTGAGCTGGTGGCTGCGAGTGTGAATTCAAGTGATGGTGCATTGTCTTAATCGCCACTTTCTTCTTGCTGTCCCTCCACAATCTGCCATCTCTTGAATATCTGAAAGGGGAAAGGTACAAGGGTAAGGTTGTGGTGTGGGGAGGGGGAAAAGTAAGAGGTGCATGCTTACACCACCTGCAGCTCGTAAATCAGAAGAGATTGTGACATGAGGAGGAGGTGGGATGTGAGAAAGTGGATTAGATTATGAGGATACTGTCATCTCCAACATCTGCCAAAGCCTCAGCAATGGGCATCCCAATAATGCCCAGCATTGCCTCCATGAGGTTCAGGACATGCAGGCACACCTCTATAGCAGAGGTGTCAATAACCAGGGGGCATAGATTTAAGGTAAGGGGCAGGAGATTTAGAGGGGATTTGAGGAAAAGTTTTTTCACCCAGAGGGTGGTTGGAACCTGGAGCGCACTACCTGAAGGGGTGGTAGAGGCAGGAACCCTCACAACATTTAAGAAGTATTTAGATGAGCACTTGAAACGCCATAGCATACAAGGCTATGGGCCAAGTGCTGGGAAATGGGATTAGAATAGATAGGCTTGATGGCCGGCACGGACATGGTGGGCCGAAGAGCCTGTTTCTGTGCTGTATAACTCTATGATTTGATGACCTGTCCCCCTCTGTTAGTTCCTGCTGCCTCTGGTTGTGCGCTACCTTGTACTGCAAGAGAGAGGAAAGTGTGTCAGTGTGTGTCATTCAATGTGTTTGACTGATTTGGCTATCCTGTTGAAGAGCTGGCAGTGTGTGCAAGTTGTGAAGTGTGGGTGTGAGGCTTGCAGTTCTCAGTGTACAAGGGTCAGATGAAGCATAGGAATGCTGGGTATGAGTCCTGATTGATAGAGTTTGTTGGTAGGTGAATGATGAGATGTGGTGAATTGAGCAGTGGCTGAGGCAAGTGGTGCAGTTGGTGGGATATGGCATTTGAAGCTGCATTCACTAACCTTGACTACTTGTGTGAGGACATTGAACTTCTGTCGGCACTGCGTACAGATCCTCGGGGCTTGACCTCCACAGCATTCTGCTCCCACTGCCTTCTGAGCATGTGTCTGGAGGGCCTCCTAGCCCCCTGTGGATACAGCACATCTCTCCAACTTTCCACTTCGTCCATCAAGGCCTCCAGTGCAGCATTTAAAAACCTTGCAGCCCACTTTCTCCCACGTTGCGCCATTCTTCACTGTATCCCAGATCAGATTCACTTTCTGCGCAACTGCCAGCACCTGCTCCAGCCTCAATACACCTCCCTTTTAAAAGGTGCAGACTAGCTTTAAGCAGTGCAGGATAGCTTTAACTGGTGCTAGTAAGTTATAATTTTGGGCGCCCTGCTGACATGCGCAGCCAATGAACAGCGCGGTTAGTGCTGGCTGCACACAGCAATCATTCAAATAAAAAGTAAGCACAAAGTTGTTGTGCTACCTGCAATACAATGAACGGGCACAGGATAATTACGCATTGCAATCCCCATTCCCATTTTTGGGGGCTATCTAATTTAGCCCCCAGTGTTTTATAAGGAAATAAATATTCTGGTGGAAGTGACAGAAAGTGAAAGGATTAATTGATTATTCTGTGGTGTAGCATTGGGGAAGTCCGATTTAATGGACTCAGTTGGCCATTTGTCAATTCATTGATTAATGACTGACCCATTATGACTGAAGCTACAAAAACAGAAAATTGATGAACAACATTTGAAAAGAAATCAAACAAAGGGGAGGGTAAAGAAATACAGAGATATGCACACAGACATACAGACCGGAATTTTCCACCCCCCCGCCCTTGATGTAGTCAGGCTATATTTATTTATTAATTTACAGACTATGTGTCTTTGCTAAAGTGTGATTGTACTAATTGAAAGACATTTATTTATGATTGGGGGGGGTTCTTTATGAAGACTAATTGCTTGCATTTATTGAGGGTATATTTATATTTAATTAATTAATTAGCTGATTAGTTACAGACTGAAGGGATGTTCATACAATGGAACCTTTTGAGATTTGGCATATGTTTATTTATTGGCATTTGAAATAGTGCTGCCTCTGAAACAGTGAAAATTTTGGAGGCCAGATTTATTTATTTGATGACTGAACCCCAGGTCAGTGAAAAGCCCTACGGAAGAAGATTTTTTAGAGCAGAATTCTTGATTTATTTGAAGGCTGAAAATCACTGAATGTGCCTGAAGCACAATATAATTTTTGGATAGTGACATTATTAATTTACTTTGCTGCCAAAACAGACCCAGATTGTGCAGTAAGAATAATGGTAAAGCTATCAGCACTCACTCTTATTATTGAGTAAATCAGACAGCAACTTACACATATGCATAGTTAAATGCAGAAATCAGGAAGTTGCTGTCCGATTTGCCCTGCTCCTCCATAAGTTTCACTCTAACAGTACCTTGGCAAGAGTCTCAGCATTGAAACATATGAAGGGTGTGACGTTGTGGTATTTACTTACTCGGTATAGACTAAACATGCCAGAAAATGTTAGGGCTTGACCATTCCAGTGTAAGTGAATTTTTAATGGCATGATAAGTCTTAATTACTGCCAAACAACTTCTCTGGCCCTGGAAATTGACTTTTACAAGTGTGGAGTATCGTTCCTTCAGATTTTAATTATTGTTGGAGATTTTTTTTTAATTATTCATTTTTCACTTTTTCTTTCTATTTTATTTCTCTCAACCCATTTTTCTTTCCCTCTTTTTATTTCTCTTTCAGCACATGATTTCACATTGAATTAAATATTCTAACTGATGCTTCCTGGTTCAGACTCTGCACAGCTCAGTAAGGATTCTTCAATTTGATTCAGAAGATATACCTTTGCTTGTTCTTTGCACAGATAAAATTAATAGGAGGAAAGTAGAGAAAAATATAGACGTTGAATAAATAGTTACATTTACCTTAACGATGGGAAAACTAAAGATAATGGCAAGCAAAAACTCGCATTTATATAGCGCCTTTAATGTAGTATAACATCCCAAAGTCCTTCACAGGTGAATTGTCAAATAAATCAAATTTACCTTCAGATGAAATGGAAAACAAAATTGGGGTGGAGTTCGGTAGCTAAATAGCAGGTGTTATTGTTACATATTACAAGTAACAAAAATGTGACATCTCTAGGCCTTTTCATAATTACAAAACCATTATTAAATGCTTCCCCTCACCTCTCACTCCTATCATGGTCCCTACACCTTCACTACCTGCCTCACTCTCATTGTTGCTACTACCTCTTTCCCTTTAGAAAAAACCTGCATTTATATAGCACCTTTCACATCCTCAGGACATCCCAAAGCACTTCACAGCCTATGCAGTACTTTCAGAGAGCTGTCACTTGTAGGGAACTGTGGCAGCAAATTTGCACATAGCAAGTTCCTGCAAAGAGCAATGCGATAAACAAGATCACTTTTTTTTTGTGATTTTGGTTGAGGAATAAGTGTTGCCAGCAGACCGAGAACTCCCCTGCTCTTCTTCAGATAGTGCCATATGATCTCTTACATGCAACTGAGAGGACAGGTATGACCTTAGCTTAATATCTTATCCAAAAAATGGTTCCTTCAACAGTGCAGCACTTCCTTAATTCAGCATCAAAACGGTATCTTGTATGCTCTGAGTTAGGACTTGTACCCACAACCCTCTGAATCATAGTTGAGTGTGACCCTAAGCCGTGGCTAACATCTTTGAATTACTCACTCAGCTTCTGCCCCCTCCTTCTTACTTCGCTATCACTCACCTCACCCTTAATCTCCACCCATTCCCCCTGATCCCACCAAGGAACCATGTTAAGAGGGCAGAGATACTCTTACCCTCACTCTTGACCTGTTTCCCTCCTCCCTCTTCCTGTCTATCCTTTTATTTTATGCAGTTCACCTATTGAATATTTAATCCATGATACATTTCCAAAATTTACTTTAACAAAAAAATATAAATTACTTTGGATCAGAGGAATATTGCAAGTTCAGTGATTGTTTTTAATTTTCTTCTTTGGTGCTACTGACCTGTCTTAAAAGTCAAGTGGGAATTGTGCTGAAAATTACCTTCGTGAGAAATAAACATTCATAGGGTTGCTTTGGTCTCAAAAATGGATCATGCAGTAGTGAATTACAGAGCTACAATGAAACTCAATAGAAAAAAATAATTTATTCTCCAAACGGGAGCCTCAGACACTGCAACGCACAAAATGAGATAATACATTTGCATCCATACAGCAGCCAATCTTCAATTTTAAAGACGGCTTTGCATTTTATTCATGAGGCTAACACATTATGACTCATTGCTGCAGCATGTTCTATTTTGAGCCTGGCCAGTCCCATTAATTCAATCCTTTGTACTAACTGTGGAAATTTTCAAAGCTATATCTAAAAAAATTAGCAGGGCCAGGGGTTATCTTAATTATGATATGTATTCAAAAGATAGAATATAGTTTTTTAAAAACTGCATTGGTTTCCAATAGCATGTTATGACTTGGGGCTTGAATCCACAGCCTTCTGAGTGCAACCCTGAGCCATGCCTAAAATCTTTGAATTACTCATCCAACTCCTGCTCCCCCGCCCCCTCTCCTTTACTGCACTGATTTGAAAACAGTGAGTTAATTTTAAAATCGCCTCACAAGAGCAAATATCAATGGTCCAAACTCAGAACTGTGGCATTCATATGAGAAACGGATGCGACTGAAACTCAATGAATCTGTATTGGCAGCAAAGAGCAAAATTGAAGGTGAAACTACTTTGCCTAATGCTAGTGCAGGAACGGTGAACACATTTGTATAAAATTTCTTTGTCTGGTTATTGTAATGGCGGTATTAACCCAGTTATTTAAATCGTAAACACCGCCATTAAAAAGCAGATGGAGGAATGTCATGAGAACACAATAAGGGGTACAAGTTCTGAGGCACTACTCATTCAATAGAGTTGGGATGTGTATTGCCAAATTTTAAACTGCAGACAGCAAGAACATTCACCTGAAGCCATCAGGGTCCTTCTTTAAATATGCAGATCAAGCTCCAACAATGTCATTGAGGTCCGACTGCAACCTTTACCTGAGGCCTGAACAGTGAAGTAATGGTGTCTACCCCGCCAGGATAAAGCTGTTGGGATCTGGATCCAGGCCCAAAAGTGGCCAGCAAAGTGTAATTGTTTTAAATTTTAACAAATTTCCTTGAGGGCTTCCTCCCCCCCTGACAAAGATTCCCTCCCCTTGCCTTCTGATGATACCACATAGCATAGTTGAGACAAATAGTACAGCAGCTTTGAAGGGAAAGCTAGATAAGTTCACAAGGGAGAAAGGGATAGCAACAGCAATTTGTATTTATATAGCACCTTTAATGTAGTAAAACATCCCAAAGACTTCACAAGAGTGTTACCAAACAAAATTTGACACCAAACCACGTAAGGAGATATTAGGACAGATGACCAAAATCTTGGTCAAAGAGGTAGGTTTTAAGAAGCATCTTAAAGAAAGAAAGAAAGAAAGGTAGAGAGGTGGAGAGGTTTAGGGAGGAAATTCCAGAACTTAGGGCTTTGGCAGCTGAAGGTGCAGCCACAAATGGTGAGCGATTAAAATCAAGGATGCTCAATTGGAGGAGCACAGAAATCTGGGAGAGTTGTAGGGCTGAAGAAGATTACAGAAATGGGGAGAGGTGAGGTCATGGAGGGATTTGAAAGCAAGGATGAGAATTTTAAAATCGGAAGCAAATGTAAGACAGCGAGCACAGGGGTGAATTAGGACACAGGACCTCAAGCTTACGGAGGGTAGAAAATAGAACAGTTCTGATGAAAGGTCACTGGCCTGAAATGTTAACTTTGTTTTGCTCTCCACAGATGCTGCCTGACCTGCTGAGTATTTCCAGAATTTTTGTCTCTTTTCAGATTTCTAGCACCCGCAGTATTTTGCTTTTGCAGAAAATAGGAGCCTGGAGTGTATTGGAATATTCAAGTCTAGAGATAACAAAGTAATGGATGACGGTTTCAGCAGCAGTTGAGCTGAGGTGGAGGTGGAATCTGGCAATGTTACGTAAGTGGAAATAGGCAGTCTTAGTGATGGCGCAGACATGTGGTCAGAAGCCCATCTCAGTGTCAAATATGACACCAAGGTTGGGAGAAGACTCGTTTAGCCACAGGTAGTTGCCACGGAGAGTGATGAAGTCGGTAGCTAGGGAACTTTAGTCTTCCCAATATTTAGTGGAGGAAATTTCTACTTATCCAGCACTGAATATCAGAAAAGTGGTGGGACAATTTAGAAACAGTAGAAAGGTCAGGAAAGGTGGTGGTGATGAAAGCAATAGACGGGTGCTGATAGAGTTAGATGAAGGATAGAGCATAAACACCAGCATAGACCTGTTGGGCCATATGGCCTTTCTCTATGCTAAAATACTGTTTCATTGTAAAAGTTTCTCTCTCCCACACCTGCCGTTGTTGTAGGTTTTCTGATAGAGATTGTGAATTAGTACAAAGTTTTGGGTGATTGTGTATTAGCGATTACTGTTCACTCGGAAGAATCCCTTGGCTAATTTCATTTAGGAGCATTACAGCTGCTTGCAATGAAATTTTCATCAGTTCCAAATTGATTCAAACATAGTCCTCGGGCTACAAGAATACTGCTCCATCAGAATTATTCATATGTAGAGTAGCCAGTACTAGTTAAGGCTGTGACTTTGTTGGAATTCCCTAAGAATTTTGTAGGTCAGGGAAGAGAACCCCTGGTCAGGGGACGGAGATGGGGGGCTTTGGATCGGTGGTCTTCAGATCACGAGTCGGGGAGGCTTCAGTTTGTGGATTTGGGAGGCTTTGGATCATGGGTTCAGGGGTTTTCAGATCATAAGACCTCAGATCACACTGAGGGAGGCCGTTTTGCCTGAAGGCACTTCCCTGATGAATCTAGCCTTTCTTGCCTCACTTCAACTGCTAGTTTTCCTGAGCCCTGGGAAACCTAGCCACAGCCATTAAGTCTAAAAGTCTGTTAAAATTTCAGGCACTCAGGCTCATTAACATACTTAGATAACTGACCCGCCCCTCAAAAACAGGCTAGTTGCCTGTCCCTCAAACTGCCTCTGTTAAAACTGAAAGTTGGTGGATTTGGGTTGGGGGGGGGGCGGGGGTCAGGTTTTAGATTTTTGAAGTTTTCTCCTACCCTCTCCTGCCCGTTGAAGGGGTTAAAAGTCCTCCCACGTGTGTCAGTACAATTGGTGGACAAAAAAATACAACAGCTGCTGCCATATTATTTTAAACAGAAACAATTTGGTTTCCCAGTGATGTTACATGTTTAATGTATTATGTCATGGACTGGGAGGTGTCTGCTGACATTTGTATCCAAGTTTCTCCTAAGCTGTGAGATGTTAATTACGGTTGTTCGAGGTACAGAAATAAATGGTACTGGGTTAAGGAGAGGAACCGATCAACTCACACATCCACACACTTCCCAGAAGCTGAAGTGGAAAGGATACCCAATGAGCTCAGAGGGTTAGTCACACCATTCATCCCTCTCTCCCAATCAGCAAAAATCACTTCAATGCCAGCGGAATTATTCCAGGGAAGGAAGAATAAAAAGACAACCTTCAAAAATAATCAGAATTATTTCTCACTGACAACTCAGATCAGAGTATTCAGGGCACTTAAGTGCTCCTTTAAAAGTTAAAAGCTTTTGAAGATTATAACAATTATATTTTCTCTAAATAGTGAATTATTTATAATTATAATGCTCAGTCAATGGCCTAGAAATGGTCCGGAAGAATGACTAGTATCTTAAAAGAGTTTGCAGGATAATTTGTTTAAATGTAACACTAATATGGGCAACTTTGATTTCCCAATTTTGCAACTGTGGTCCATATCAAGGAAGTTTATACTCGCCAATATTTGAAACTAACAAGCTTCCACTCAGTGACCAGGACCGAATACAATGTTTGAGGTATAATCTTGTCATGCAGGCCCCCACCTGCCAAGAATGAGGCATATTAATTTCACCACATGGACATTAAATTTCAAATTGTTGCTGGGAAGAAGAGAAGGCCTGATACAAGGGGTTGCCAGGCCCCTGGCTGGAAAGACATTTTTGCATATTGACAGTGTTTGTAGACAAAGGACCACTGCCTTACCCACACACTACACAGAGCCAAGACATGGTCACATGACTAACCTGCTTGGCAACCTGGGGTTTTCTGAATTGTACTGTTTTGAATTGAGAGCCGGCAGAAAGCTCTTTGCTCCTGGATTGAAAAGACCTCTCCTGACTGACTCGCCACAGCCTCTCCTGTCTGCTCCCATCTCTTTCTCACAGAACTCCAAAAACTGACTGAAGTCACATGAACCCCAAGAGAGAAAAGTCTTCTACAGTGAACAAGGTTTAAGAAGAATACGGGGCCCCAACGAAAAGCAAGATTTACCTACAAACAAGGTCTCTACAGTGAGCTCAAAGAACCATAACAACAACTCTTCAGATATTGCCTCAAACCTTTCCACTTTATTTTTCTTCTGCTCTTTTCTGTCTCTATTTGCATGTGTGTATCGCGTATGCATGCTAGCGTGGGTGCGTTGTGTATCCGTAGGCGTTAACTGAATTAGAGTTTAAGTTTAATAAATTTTACTTTTCTTCTTTAAACCTGAGAAAACCTGTTGTGCTGGTTTCTTTGTCTTATAATTGGAAAGCGGTGAACAAGGATTCACGAAGGCCTGGAGCTCTTGCAGCCATTTTTGCTTGAAGCTTTCCTGGGACAGGCACTAAAACTCCAACCAACAGGAAAACAACAACCATGGTAGATCTCCAGTCCCAAGGGGTGAAATGCCATAAAAACGACGCTGAAACCCCCCCAAAAAAACACAAAAACACCACCTGCAGGGTCAAAGCCAACTGATCATGGTCTCTCCCCTGCCAGGTAGGAGGGTGTGTGCAAATGCAAAGTTTTAAATGTATTATTGATATTGTCAAGAAGCACATGCTTAATCTTCTCTGTCAGTCCAGCCCAAGCTGGCTACTCCATACAGTGAATGCAAATTGATGGCAATCATACAGAATAATAGTCTACTGTCTTTTTTTTTTAACAAGCAGATCATCCAGAAATTTTAGTTCTCTCCAAGTACAGTTGTGTTACTTATCGGTGCTTTTAGGGGTTCTTAATGAACACATTGCTGACAGTGATGTCCTTTTTTGTGAAGAGCCCACTTCCATTGTGTCAAGGAAGCTATCAGCTCTTTATTAGAATGTTTGGTACCCTGGTAGCTCCATCACCTGAGCTAAGGATGATGGATTAAACCAATGGATTTCTGTATAGAAATGTAAAGCTTTTCCCCACTCACCATTCATAAATAAAGGCCACGAATGATACTATGGATTGGTTATAATTAGATATTGTTATGATCCTACTGTTTTTTTTTGGGGGGGGGCGGAAATGTGTGGTGTATCTTTAAGTCAGCAAAGGATCAGCACTGCTTTAAGAACAAACAAGCCTCAGGAGTTATCGAGAAGGTGCATTCTGGTTGTCATTGGATACAACCCTACAGAGAGGGAACCAACAAATTTCAGCTAGTGCATCCTGGTTGCCTTTGCCACAGCCACTCAGAGACTGAGGTTAGATATAAAAGTTGCGATTAATTTTTGAAATTAGTTAAAAAACTGGCTTTTGACAGACACACTCACACAGACTGTCTGCCAGCATAAACCCCATTTACTATACTCTCTCAAAATTTTAAAGAAGCTTCAAGCCAGATTAACTTCTTAAAAGAAGATAACCAATTACTTTAACTAATGAACTGTAATTGCTGATTTCAATGCTGGAGAAGAAGAGCAACACTTTAACTATTGAACTACACTACTGACTATCCTACTGTTGAAGAACCTTTTTTCTCCCATCGGACGGCTGCGAGGATTTCAAGCAACCTTGGACTGCTCCACATTGGAAGATTCCACTTCAGCAGGAGTGTAAATCTGCAAGGACTTTGTTACTTTCTTTTAAATGTTGTTTATATCTTAGTAGTGCTTAAGAATTTAGTTTTCTCTAATAAACAGTTAATTTGTTGATCTTTAAATTCCTGGTTTGGTTTGCCTCTTTCGGGGGTTAATAGATGGTTCCATTCAACTATGATTTTCTTTAATTTGGAAAGTTTAAAGTGATATGTTAAGGCAATCTGTGGAGAGACGGGACTGAATTGACAGTGTGTTTCTCCCACCGCAATCAGAATTATATATTTTGATTGGGGGCTTTGTCTTGAGTGGTCGGTTGTAACATATTAATTGTGGGCTTGCTTGCAATTGAATCATATTTTAATTAAGCGGCTAGCGTCTGGGATCAGTATCACACTAATTTGGAGGGCTTGCATTTGGAATCATATTAATTACTCGTGTCTGGCGTAACTTTAACTAAGAACAAATTAAAAGAATTGGCAGCAAAATTGGGGTGTGAATTGAAATTAGGTGCCAAAAAAGCAGAGATAATTGACATAATAGCTGAACATCTGGAATTAGTAGAAAATAATGATGATGGATGGCACAGTGGTGCAGTGGTTAGCACCGCAGCCTCACAGCTCCAGCGACCCGGGTTCAGTTCTGGGTACTGCCTGTGCAGAGTTTGCAAGTTCTCCCTGTGACCGCGTGTGTTTCCGTCGGGTGCTCTGGTTTCCTCCCACAGCCAAAGACTTGCAGGTTGATAGGTAAATTGGCCATTGTAAATTGTCCCTAGTGTAGGTAGGTGGTAGGAGAATGGTGGGGTGTGGTAGGGAATATGGGGATTAATATAGGATTAGTATAAATGGGTGGTTGTTTGTCAGCACAGACTCGGTGGGCCGAAGGGCCTGTTTCAGTGCTGTATCTCTCTATGACTTCTATGATGATGCTGATGAAGGGCAATGTGAGGAACAAGAAAGTAGTAGTTCTGAGAGTGATGCAGTGGTATCGGCTAGGATTCAGTTAGAAACGAAAAAACTTGAGGTGGAAAAAGAATTAAGAAAACCTGAACAAGAGAAAGAAAAAGCAATAGCACTGGAAAGACTTAAGCTTGAATTCCAGAAAGGGAGAAAGAAAGGGAATTTAAGTTAAAAGAGACGGAACTAAAACAAAAGGGTAGTCTTGAATCTGGGGAAAATTCAGGTCAGGAAGAATCTGAATTTAGATCAGGACCCAGGGAAAAGTTGTTTAAATTTATACAAGCTCTTCCTAAGTTCGAGGAAAGGGACTTAAAGGCATTTTTCATATCTTTTGAAAAACATAGCCAAACAGATGAAATGGCTGGAAGAAAGCTGGACACTGCTTATGCAGGGCAGGCTGGTAGGCAGAGCTCATGAAACTTATGCCATGCTTCCTGAAGAGGCTTCTGCAGAATATGAGATGGCAAAAAAGGCTATTCTTGCTGCATATGAGTTAGTCCCTGAAGCTTACCATCAGAAGTTTAAGAACTTATGGAGATTGGCTGGGCAGACATATTTAGAATTTGAGAGGGTGAAGCAAATTGCTTTAGTTAATGGAATTGATGGGGAGTATATACCCGTACCTTTGTATAAAGTATGCCTAGAGAGTGACTTAATATCTGGGATAATGACTGTAGGAGTTGTCCACAGTTTGCCAGTAAAGGGAATTGATATACTCTTAGGAAATGATTTAGCTGGATAAAAAGTATCAGTTTCTCCTATAATTACAGCAGAACCAAGTGAAATTAAGGAAATGGAGCAATTACAGGAACAAGTTCTGGGAATATTTCCTGCGTGTACAGTTACCCGAGCAATGGCTAAACAGAATCCATTGTCGGAGGTAAAAGGGGCACCCCAAATAGATAGCCAAGTGTCTGAAACTTTATTTGGGAATTTAGATAATCCAAATGAGATGTTTAACACATCGCCTATTATTACAGCAGAGGATGCTGATCCGGAGATATACCAAATAGCTGAGGCAAAAGGAGTTCCGGAAGGCTATTATTTGGCAAATGGGGTTTTGAGGAGGAAATGGAGACTGCCTCATAGACTTGCCGACAAAGACTGGACAGTTGTGGAACAGATGGTGGTACCACCTAAATATCGCCAAGGATTTTTAAGGCTAGCGCACAACACTCCTTTTGCAGGACATAGGGGAATTCGGAAGACCAAATCACACATAAACCAACATTGAGCGGTCGGTCGTAACAATATAAACTTCTTAATCTTATTCTGTTCTTAAAAGTAAAATACCATTCAGCAATTTGTCACTTTTGGCATTGTGGTCACAAGGATTATCTCACCAACCTACCAATCTTTCTATCTACAGCAGTGATCCTGTTATTTGGAGTGGATGTGGCATACTGATGGCTACCGTAAAAGGACAAATGGATTTCTAAAATGTTGAAAATATATTACATGCCACTTACTGTGCTTACCATAACTGGAACTATCAATTTCTAGTAGACATTTGCTCAGGTGTGAATTAATTCCCTATGCATTACAAGAAAATGTTATTATCTCATTTGAGCTGCAATTTGAATGGTTCAGTTTGTATACTTTGGGTATCAGGTCATTTCCAGTTTGGCCAAATTTAAAAACAAAAGATTCTGATTAGAATTCAACAACACACCTTCTGAATCCTAATCAAATTTCAAAGCCTCATTCCTCATAACTGTTTTAAATAATGCAACCGTTTAATTTGCACGCTGTTAGAGGAGTATTACAATAACCCTTACCAATGTGTCTTGGTTGGATACAGCATAGATGAGTAGCAGGCCAGTTTAACTGCTTTCTAGTTTGGAGCCATTGTGAGGGAACTTATTTCGGATAAGTTAAACTTGTATAGAAACCAAGTTAGACCACACTTCAAGTACTGTGCTCAGTTTTGGTCTGCATATTGTCATGAAGGTGCTCCCGTTAATACAATTTTTTGAGGACTCTTTGAGAACTTTTTGAAAGACCAGGGAGATGCCTGAATTTTTTTTTGAAAGGTTACTGGAAGGACACTTTGGATTTTTTTGAAAAAAACATTTACTGGAAGAGACAATGACAATAAAATAAACATAAGGAGTCTTGCTGTCTATTGGAGTTGTTTACAGAGAAGCCACATGTCTAGGTTTATGATTGTCAGGAGTTTTGGCTTTTTGATTTGGGTTTGGACTGTTTGAATGGTCAGTTGGTGTGCTGCCTGCTAAGAGAGAAGCCACCCAACTCATCCTTTTCCACCTGTTTTGGAAATTCTTCTGAGAATCCAGTGTGATAGCTGAAACCACTGATGCAGTAATTCTCCCGACAAGCCTGCAAGACTATTCCTCAACGTCTCTTGAACAGAACTGTTGTGAAAGATCCCAGTGACAGCCATCTACGTGTTCCCAGACGCCAGAACAAAGGCCATCTGGAACATTCCATATCATCCCTTTTCTTCAAGAATTGACAATAACTTGGACAAAGTATTTTTTAAAAGTTGATCTCTGCAGAGCCAGTTTTCTCATTTTTCCTTTTTTTGGCTTTAACCGATATGTGTGTGTGTTTGTGTGTGTTCGATTATTTTAAAAGGGTACATACTTATACTTTCATATTTCAAACTGTGTGTTAATAAGCTTTGCTTCTTTATTGAATAAGTCTTGTTCTATAATAAATCAATAATTTTGTTGTTTATCAAAGAAACCTGGTTGGCAGATTTTTGTGTATCTGCTTCTGGAATTGGCAGTATTCTACTGCACATTTGGCATATCGAACTACATCGAAAAGGCAGCACCGAAGCAGGTTATTCAGTCTAATCAGTCTGTGCTGGTGTTAATACACCACAAGAGTCTCCTCCTATTCCATCCACCTCATCTCAGCCTTTCAATATATCTTTCTATATCCTTCTCTCTCATGTACTTGTCTAGTTTCTTTTTGAAAGCATTTAATCTACTTGTCTCAACAACTGTGGTAAGTGAGTTTCACATTCCATCCACTGAGTAAAGAAATTTCCCTGTTGAATTTATTAGTAGCTATCTTGTATTTATGACTCCTAGCTTTAGATTCTCTCAAAAGGGGAAACATTCTCTCCACATCTACCTTGTCCAACCCATTCATAATTTTAAAAGCCTCCATCAGGTATAGGATCATAGCAATTTACAGCATGGAAGGAGGTCATTTGACCTATCGTGTCTGCACGACCTGACAAGTAGTCATCCAGCCTAATCCCACTTTCTAGCTCTTGGTCCATAGCCTTGTATGTTATGGCACTTCAAGTGCATATCGAATTACTTTTTAAATGTTATGAGGGTTTCTACCTCTCCCACCCTTGAAGGCAGTGAGTTCCAGGTCCCTTCAACCCTCTGTGTGAAAAGATTTCCCTTCAAATCCCCTCTAAACCTCCTACCTCTTACTCTAAATCTATACCCCCTGGTTATGGACCCCTCAAGCAATGGGAATAGGGCTTTTCTATCCATTCTATCTAAACCCCTAATAATTTTATACACTTCAATTAGGTCTTCCCTCACAACATTAGCTGTCCTCTAGTCTTCTGGCACCGTGCCTACAGCCAGAGAGGATTGGAAGATGATGGTCGGAGCTTCCGATATTTCTTTTTTTGCTTCCCTTAACAGCCTAGGATACATTTCATCTGGTCCTGGAGATTTCTCCACTTTCAAAGATGTTAAACCCCATAATACTTACTTTCTCCTATGGTAATTTTGCCTAATATTTCACACTCCTCCTCCCGAGTTGCAATGTCTGTTTCATCCCTCTCTTTTGGGAAAACAGATGCAAAGTATGCACTAAGAATCATACCAACGTCCTCTGTCTCCACACACAGGTACCCTTATGGGCCCTAATAGGCCCTACTCTTTCTTTAGTTATCCTTTTGCTCTTTATGTATTTATAAAAAATCTTTGGGTTTTCCTTGATTTTACATGCCCTCTCTTTGCTTTCCTAATTTCCTTGATAAATTCACCCCTACACTTTTTATATTCCTTTAGGGTTTCTGCAGTATTGAGCCGTCAGTATATGTCATAAGCTTCCTTATTTTTCTTTATCCTCTCCTTTAAGCCCCTTGACTTCCAGGGAGCTATGGATTTGTTAGTCCCACCCTTTTTCTTTAAGGCAACATATTTACTCTGAACCCTCATTATCTCTTCCTTGAATGCCTCCCACTGATCTGGCACTGATTTACCTTCAAGTAGCTGTTTCCAGTCCACCTAGATAAATCACATCTCAGCTTAGTAACATTAGCTTTTCCCCGATTGAGAACTTTTACTCCTGGTCTATCTTTGTCCTTTTCCATGACTATCCTAAATCTAACTGAATTATGATCACTTCCACTAGAGTTTTCCCCAACTGTTACTGCTTCCACCTGCAATGCTTCATTCCCTAAAACTATGTCCAGAACTTTCACCTCTCTTGTTGGGCTTGTTATGTACTGGTTAAAAAAATTCTTCTGAATGCATTTTAAAAATTCTACTCCCTCTGTGCCTTTCATGCTAATTTTATCTTCTAAGTCTTTTCTTTACTAAAGAAAATAATCAAATTTGTTCAATCTTTCATGATAGCTGTAATCTCTCAGTTCTGGTATCATCCTTGTAAATCTTTTTTGTATTTTCTCCACTGCTGGTATGTTCATTCCATAATATGGAGGCCAGAACTGTGCACAGTACTTTTCAGTGTGGTTTGATCAGGGGGGGTTCTACACAGGTTTAACATAGCTTCACTGCTTTTGAATTCTATACTCTAGAAATAAATCTCACTGCTTTGTTGGCATTTTTAATTGCTTTGCTGACCTTCAATGCTGTTTTTAATGATTTGTTCACCTGTATCCCCAAATACTTTTGCTGTTCTACCACATTCAGTTTCTTATTTTCTAAAGTGCAGGTGATGGCCGGAATTTTTCATTGGGCGGGAGGCCCCGTCTACTGGCCAAAATGTCGGTGGCGAGCCCACCTCCACCAGGCCTGGGGAGCCAGACCAGGATTTTTTGCTCCCCAGGCCTTTAATTGGTCTTGAGCAGGACTTCCTCCTCCTTGAGGCAGGAAGTCCCACCTAATGAGCTGCCGGCCAATCAGCGAGCCGGCAGCTCTTAGTCCCAGCAATGTCACCGGGAGTGGTGACCACTGCTGGGACTACACCCAGCAATTGCAAGCAAGATGAAGGCCGGCCCTGGCACTAAAGTAAGTTTTTAGGACAATTGGTCAGGGCCTGGTGAGGCAAGGGGTGGGGGGGGGGGGGTCGGTTAGGGGGGGCACAGGGTGCCCGATCAGAAGGGTCCCCCACCAGCTTGCAAGAAGGCCGCCTGGTTTTATCAGGCGGGGTTTTTGAGGCTTCTGCCGTCCGGCCCCCAAGGGTAAAATTCTTGCAGTGGCGGGCGGAGGCCCTTAAGTGCCAGTTAATTGGCCATTTAAGGGCCTTGATTGGCCTGGGGAGGGCTGTTACTCGCCACCGCCCCCCCCCCCCCCACGTAAAATTGCAGTGGGGGCGGGACGGGGTCAGGAACGACCACCCCCACCACCCGCCTCCCACTCAATTTTATGCGCCTCCCCCGCCCGCCACTAGCCTGCTCATTTGGGGGGGCGTAAAATTCCAGCCGGTGTTTCTGTTTTTCCTACCAAAGTGCATCACCTTACATTAATTTATGTTAGAGTTCATTTGCCACTTAACTGCCCAGTCTGCAAATTTTCTACCATTTCTCATGGTCCTGTAGTTTTTTTTTCGGAATATGCGGTCTGCTTTTAAGGCTTGCAAGGGATCAGTATTGCTTTAAGAGCTGGCAAGCCTCAGGAGTTATAGAAAGGTGCATTTTTGTTGCCTTAGAAACAGCCATTTGGAGACTGCGATTCAAAGGGTGAATTCT
Organism: Heterodontus francisci; assembly: GCF_036365525.1. Classification (NCBI taxonomy): domain Eukaryota; kingdom Metazoa; phylum Chordata; class Chondrichthyes; order Heterodontiformes; family Heterodontidae; genus Heterodontus; species Heterodontus francisci. Next base: position 79,096,527 of record NC_090378.1, on the reverse strand, counting down.
CAATACCATGGAAACAGCCACTGGGAGTGAGTCTGATGTGATACATTTGTTACATTTCAGTTTTGAACCGGCTTATGAGTTGAAGACAGTTTGTCCTAACAGAACACACTGACTGAGACACAGAAGACACCAACAGCTGTGGTGTCAGCACTGAAAAACAGCTCTCAATCATTTAAACTGAAGGAAATAAGATTTTTGTTGTTTAATTATTATCGCGAAATTCTAAAAAGTCAAGACAGAGATCTCTGGTAATTTAAATTGAAGAAAGGGAAGTTAGACTGTGACAATCTTTTATCCCTCAAAAACTCTAAAGTCAGATTGATTCTGTTGAAAGTGTTTGCAAGTCATTAATTGTTGAAATTTGCTGGACTTCGAACACAATTCTGCTAGGACTTCGAACAACATTCTGCGAGGACTTCGAACAACATTGGACTGTAAATTTGCAAGGACTCTAATTTTTCTATTTTTAAATGTTCATAGTGTTTAAGAATTTAGTTCTTTTAATTAAAGAGTTAATTTGTTGATGTAAAGACACCTGGTTTGGTTAACCTCATTTGGGAGTTAATAGATGGTACAATTTGGTGGGTCTTTCTTTAATTTGGAAAGTTTTAAATGATATGTCAGCCGGTCTGTGGAGGGACGGGATTGAATTATCAGTGCGTTTCTCCCACCACAATCAGAATCATAAATTTTGATTGGGGGCTTTGGACAGGAGCAGTCGGGGGTCGTAACACATTGGAGAATCAAAGACTGTGCTACATCAATGTCATGCATGCATGAAGCACTATAGGATATTTTGTCAGGTTAGAGAAAAACAGGTATTTGTAAAAGTGTTTAAAGTCATCTGAAGGGAATTTTTTGCTGGACTGTGCATTCCTCTTATTAAGATAATTTTACTTACAGTGTTATAAGAATATGGCGTATACGGTGGACTCAAAGAAGACTGACATATGTAGCTGGTGTTTTCAGCTGTGTGAATGGCAGCATGAGCCAAGGCTTCACAGCATGGTCTTAGTCGCTTAACAATTACACAAAATTAATCCTAACATAGTGGTGCAAACTAAATCTTACATTATAGTTATAATTCAGGCTCAGAAACTGCAAATCAAAAACAATGCCGGTATTCCTTTAAATTTCCAGTGCTATATTGACAGAATCTAGCAATCCTGGACCTGGGTATGAAAGGTTAAAAAAGACATGTACCTCCATTTTCCAGCATTTACATTTCATTGTAAGAAAACTTGGATCTGTTTTTGGTAGGAGCTATTTTTTGAGGAAGACTTCTGGCCTCCTCTGCAGAGTTTACACCATCACTGCCATAGCATGAACTATTAGAAAATTTTCATTCTAGAATAGTTACCAGAAAGTCTGTTTTTAATTTTGAGCCTGATTTATCAATAAAATGTTTGGGGTTTTTATTGAACCACTTTGTTAGGATTAATTTTGTGTAATTGTTACACAAATAAGACAATGCTCTGAAGCCTTGGCTCATGCTGTCTTTCACACAGCCGGAAACACCAGCTACATACATAGTGTAATCCCCTTTAATGATTCGTCATGACAGTCCACTGTGACTGCAGCACTGCACAACAGTGGAAGTTGTACCTGCTATTTTTGGTTACAAATGTCTTTTCTGCATATAAGATGAAATGAGAACACACTGACATTTGCACTAAAAACCATAGCTCTATTGGTCCTCTCTGACATCAGTATCTATTTTGGAGTTAGTAGGTTTCAGTCTAACTCATTGATAATCTATTACACTTTCAACGCCTTACTTTTTGGGGAATAGAAACAAGCTATTTTGCAACTAAACACATCTGTCTTAATGCTTACGTTGCCTGGCTTCTGTATTACATTTTGTGTCTAAATTATATGCTTATGTCATGGGGTCAGCCCATGAAATGATTCTTAATCATTAAAGTTCAGGGCATTATTTTAACTTTCTTTATATTTTGGCTGCGCATGAAATGTATATTTTAATATGAATGAGCATATTTAACTTAAGGATTTGTTTACATCAGGGATCCATATATAATTTGATATCAGATAGATTAAACAGATAACCAAACTTTTAGCTATGTTCATTTTTTTTCTGTAATAGACTATAGATAATCCTGTATGCATACAAATAAAACTCAATAATTGTTAGAGTGAGCTCTCCTGATTGTTCAGTTGGTAAAACCACTGCCCAGTGTGGAACTGGGCCATACAAATGAAGACAGCCCCAATTTCGATGCGTGATTTGTGCTGTTAGCCATTATTGGTCAATGTGGCAGTAGAGATATAATTGGCCTCAGTATTCCTGAGCTAAAGAAATGAAAAATAAGTAGGACATCTTTACCCAACCACCTTATTACACAATCCCCTTCTCATCATTCTTGACTAGTCTGCAGTGTTTGTTCATAGAAACTTACAGCACTTACAGATTTTACCAGCCCTCTGGGGATGGGCTGGGAGGCGGGGTGGGGACTGTAAATTGGCGAGGGAAGGCTGGGGCTGGAATGCCCATCGCCTTCCTGCCACCATGCCATTTTACCAGAGCGGGATAGATGGAGGATAGCCCTCCCACCCAGAGGCCAATTGAACTACTTAAGTGGCAAATTAAGGGCCTTTATGCACCGCTGCTAGCATTTTACCAGCGGCGAATGGCCCCTCTGCCATATGGGGAGACTGCCTGCTGGCTCGGTAGGGAGGCAGGGCCTCCTATTTGAGCATTCCGTGGCCCATGTGGGGGCCCCCGGCCTCAACAACCACCCCCTCCCTTGGCGGGGCCTGCCTGACTGCCTCCAGCGCCATAGACCCCACTTAGACCGTTGAGAGGGCAGCCTGCTTCTATGGTGTCCTCTCTTCCAGGTGCAGTCCCAGCAGTGGCCTGGGTGGTGCTGCTGAGCAGCTGGCCCTCCAGTTGGCTGGCAGCTCCTGGTTTGGGATCCCTTCCTTTAAAGGGATGCGAGCCCCAAAAGCAACAAATTAGTTGCCGGATGACCAAAAAATGCAGCAGGGAATCCCACAAACAGCCGAGGTGCCACTGCCCCTGGCTTTCAAAAATCAAGGCTGGTACTCCAGCACAGTACTGAGGGAACACTGCACTGTCAGAAGTACCGTCTTTCGGATGAGGCATTAAACTAAGGCCCCATTTGCCTGCTCAGGTGGATATAAAAGAACCCATTGCACTATTTTGAAGACAAGCAGGGGAGTTATTTGCAATCTCCTGGCCAATAGTTATCCCTCTTTTAACATCACAAAAACAGATTGCCACATCATTATCACACTGCCGTCTGAGGGAGTCTGCTGTGCGCATACTGGCTGCCTGCATTACAACAGTAACTACACTTCAAAAGTACTTCATTGGCTCTAAAGCACTTTGAGATGTCCAGTGGTTGTGAAAGGTGCTATTTAAATGCAAGTCTTTCTTCCTTTTTTTGGGCCTATCATCGGGGCCCCCACCACGACGATAAAATTTCGGCCATTTTGTCCATGTCAGCTCTTTGAAAGATTTTTCCAATTAGTTCCAATCCCATAGGCCAGCAATATTTTGTTTTGTAAGCATGACATCTACTTCCACTGTCTCTCTTTTGTGGTCCACCTTCATGGCACTGCTCTAATCTATTTATGTAAAGGACCAAATCGTAGCAACAATCAACCCACTCTGTAAATCAACCCTATCAACTATTTCTAATGCAGGTCATTATATTTCTAAAACAAATTTTGTTAAGAGACGTATCTCAATACCAGGGATAACTTAATAATACAGGTAAGCAGGCAGGAAGGAACAAAGTACAATGGGCTTTCCAGCTCAGGCATGTTGCTGAGCTTTGCTCGGAATCAGATCCTAATTCCTATTTATTATTGAGTGTCGGCATAAAGCACCAGATGTGCATAGATACTGTAGTCAGCATGATTGTAAGTTAAGTATAGATAAGGAAGACAACTTGGGCCATATTAGCTCACCCATCCAGAAGAACCCTGTTGTCTGAACTCCCTATTCCCTAGTCACAAATCCAGCCACAGCCACAAACTGCAAGAGAAACTCTTAGATGAGCTTCCAAATCAAAAAAGAATCCTTCAAATACAGGTATGAATTTTTGCCACATTGAATTATTTATCTTAAATGTGTGTATATGGAGTAAAATATTATATAGCACTGAGAGAATTCTGCATTGTCAGATGTGGTATTCTTTTGATGAGACATTAAAAGTGAGATCTTTTTCCCTGTTCAAATCACATGGGACTATTCAAAGAAAAACAGGGTCTTCTCATTGTCATGGACAATATTTGTCCGTCGACCATCATCACCAAAAAACACAGATCAACTAATCAGTCATTCATCTCACTGTTGTTTGTGCAATGGTAATGGAACAGTATACTGGCTGCATAATAGCAAATTTCAAGTTTATGCTCATTTGTAAAGTCCAATCCCTTTATACTTACTGTCAACATAAATGACAACATAAAGTGTACCCAGCACTGACTCTGGGATGAACCACTTCCAACAGTCTCAGCAGATCCAGTTTCCTTAATTCTTTGTGTCCAATGCATGAATCAACTTTCAATCCAATGCCTCATGCCAAATGCTAGAATATTTTTAACAAGCCTCATGTGAGATACCTTATTGAATGCCATCTGAAACTCCACGTACACCACACCCAGGAGCAGCATTCTCGTTATATTCAATTAGTCGCCTCTTCAAAAAAAACTCTATTTAATTTGTCAAGCATGACTTGCTTTTAACATATCCACTGATTCTATCCTCGATTAACCCATACATTTCTAAATTCTTGATAATTTTATCTCAAATTAAGGATTCTAAAGCCTCAATTTTAATTATGGGCAGCAATTGGGTGATTGGGGACTGAGGCAAATCAACCTGACCTCAGCAGTGCGAGGCACAGGAGATTTTAATTCCTGGGACTCACTTGTATGCTCACAGTCAATTTCCTGGTCAAAACTGTCAGGAAGCTGGTTGGTGGGCAGGACCACAAAGTTGAGTGCCAGGTAGCTGCCATCAGGGACTGAAAGAATGGTCCCCAGGACTCAGGTAAGTGAATTTGGGGAAACAAGAGAGGGAGCCCAGATCAGGGGAGACCTAAACAGTCTTTATAGGCCCTGGAAGAACATACGTGCTCCTCTTGGCCCTCAAAGGAAAGTTAATAATAAGTTTAAAAAGAAGACTTATCTTTTAAGGCCTTTTCAGACCTTACTCCTCTTCCCATTAGGTTGGCCACAACCACTTCACCACACAGGCCCATGGTTAAAGTAGCAGTTGAGCCCTAATGACATCATTGGAGCTTGATCTCCCAGGTTCTGACAGGTGTCATTTCCTCCTCAGAAGAACAGGTTAAAATCGTAGCTTCTGGTCTACAAGGCCCCTAATGAGGGGTGGCGGTAGGTGAGTTCAGCTGCTTGACTGCCTGATTTCTACTTGGAAGGCAGTGTTAAAACTGGCTCAAGAGTTTTCCACCATTGATATAAGACTAACTGATCTATAGTCACCTAAATTATCCTTCTCTTCCTTCTGAACCAAGATTGGCAACACTCCAATCCAATAACACAATTTGCATATTTAAGGAGATTGAAAAATGGTGGCTGGAGCTGCTGTTATCTCTTTCTGACTTCTTTTGATGACCTACAGTGCCTTCCATCAGGACACAGGGTAGGAACCTTGATTTCTGCTAATTATTTTTGAACTATTTCCTTTTCTGCCGGTACTTCTCTCCTGGAACCCAACATTCTCACTTCCACCACTATTTTTACAAAAGTGGTAAAATGTCTGTTTAAATTCTCCATCATATCACCATCCTCTACAACTAGACTCCCATCTTCAGCTCTGAGTGAACCTACTCTCTTAAAACAACACTCACACCACTAAGCCTTCACACTACTCTCTGGGTAAAGCACCTACAACTCCCCTAACACCAACTGCTGGCACAACCCCAAAACATTCCTCCACTCTAACATCTGTATATCCCCATGTCTCACATTTCACCTCTCCCATTACACTCGCCACACACTCCTTAATTGACAGTTACATCCTCACAAACAACCTTCCACTCCTTTAGTTTGTAATAAAAGAAATGCTTGTCTTAAAATACACAGAGGCCTTGCGTCATGTTTTTTTTATTTACAAACATTACAGTAAGTCAGGAAATAGACCATTCCGTAAGGTGGTACTTCTTCATATAGGTGAGGGATTCCTGGTAAGATTCTGCTCCGCCACAGAGATCTGCTTTGGTGTTGTCCGGTAAGGTGTACCGAGGAAGAAGTTGAAGCTGTTATGCTGCCATTGCAGTTGATCAGTTGATGAAGACATCCTGCAGAATCTGCCCTTTGAAGCAGCAAGTTAGGACAGTGTCTGGTTTGCTGGACGTCCTGGGAATGGAACCTCTTTCCATTCACATATATCAGCAGCTGCTTCGTTGGTGTCTTCAGCACCATGTGTATGCTGTTTTGGCACCCTGGAGAATGAAAATCTCCTGTAGAGGTCCCTGGCTCTGTGCCTCTGCTGCCTAGGGGGTGGTGTGAAGTAAATGAATTTGGCTGCTCTATGAAATAGGGCATCCGTCATCTGCTGGATTGATGCCCTGACAGCTCACTGATTAATGTTAAACAGATGCCCTGTTTTGACCTGGAAGGATCCAGAGCCATAAAAGTTGAGCACTGTGATCACTTTAATTGCCACGGACAGAGCAATGAAGCGAGTCTGCAAATCTTTGTGATGAAGTTGGCAGAGATGCCCAGTGGCATCCTCGGAGAGGTGCAGCTTTTGGATGCATGGTTACTTGAAGAGGTCTTTGTGGGACTGGTGCAGCCTATACCAACATTGGGGAGGGTCATACCTGGTAGGTTGCTGTCCTTTGCCGAGCCTCCCAAATCTCCTGACCTAGACATGCTGCTGCAGCAACTCCTCCTCCATTATGAAGGCATGGAGTGATGGTCCCATCGGGAAAACCATGCCCTATCTGAAGCGTGTCGGTTAGCTAGTGGAAGTTCTGGGGTGTGGGTCCCCAAAATATTTGTTTCTGGGAAGAGAGGAACGCTCTATGGAAAAATTAAATACAGGTGTTAGTGATTTAAGAATCTGAAAGGAATTTTTTTTTAATGTTCCTCAGAAGCCCTGGAATGATTTGGTGCCTTCTTCACATTTCTGAAGCTGCAGATTGTTTTTGGGTGTAACATTATGATGTTTGCTGGAGCCACGTAAACCCAGGAAACTTTTGTATACTTGAACATTGCAGCTACGCAAGTGAACTCTGAGCAACATTGTCAGGCATAAACATAAGCGTAGAAACATAGAAAGTTTACGGCACAGAAGGAGGTCACTTGGCCCATCGTGTCTGAGCCAGCAAAAAATGAGCAAACCAGCTTAATTACACTTTCCAGCATTTGATCCATAGCCCTGGTTACAGCACTTCAGGTGCAAATCCAGACACCTTTTAAATGAGGTGAGGGTTTCTGCCTCTACCATCCTTTCAAGCAGTGAGTTCCAGATCCCCACCTTTTTAGGCAGTCCCTTGGGAACGAGGATGACTTTCTTCCATTCCAGGGTGGTGAGTCCTTAAGTGACTGAATAGTCCAATTCTGGATCTGCATATGCTGTCACAGGTGGGGCAGGTGGTGTTTGGTGAGCTGAGTGAATGGGATACTCGAAATTCTGAATGCCCCATCCACTGTTTGCACTTAGTTGCTGCCTGGGCATGTCAACATTGTCCGAACTGGGTGGCACCTTCATGAATACTTCTTCTCCATTTTGGGAGGTCTCGGGCAAGAGATTCCAAAGAATCGGTGCAGATGTCACATTTTTTCAGGGAGGCTTTAAAGACATCCTTGTAGTATTTCCTCTGCCCTCCTGATAGCTTCTTGCCATGACGGAGGTGGGAGTCTTGTGTCAGGCATGTGGCCTGCCCAACATAAATGACCAGTGTCTCAATACTGGGGATGTTGGCCTGTGAGAGACTCCCACCACTCTCTGGGTGAAAAACTTTTTCCTCATCCAATCACTTTAAAGCTATGCCCCCTAGTCACTGACCTCTCTGCTAAGGTAAATAGGCCCTTCCCATTCACTTGATCCAGGCCCCTTACAATTTTGCACATTTCAATCAAATCTCCCCTCAGCCTCCTCCTGTTCCAAGGAGAACAACCCCAGCCAATTCAATTTTTCCTCATAGCTGCAATTTTCCAGTCCTGGCAACATCCTCGTAAATCTCCTCTGCACTCTCTCTAGTGCAATTACATCCTTTCTGTAATGAGGTGACCAGAACTGCACACAGTACTCAAGTTGTGGCCTAACTAATGACTTATACAGTTCTTCATAACCTCCCTGCTCTTGTATTCTATACCTCGGCTAACAAAGAAAGGATTCCATATGCCTTCTTAACCACCTAATTGACCTGTCCTGCTACCTTCAGGGATCTGTGGACATTTACTCCAAGGTCCCTCACTTCCTCTACACCTCTCAGTATTCTCCCATTAATCATGCATTCCTTTGCTTTGTTTGATCTTCCCAAATGCATCACCTCACACTTCTCTGGGTTGAATTTCATTTGCACTTTTCTGCCCATCTGACCAGACCATCAATATCTTCCTGCAGCCTACAGATATCCTCCTCACTATCTACCACACGGCCAATCTTTGTGTCGTCTGCAAACTTCTTGATCATGCTCCCTACATTTACGTTCAAATTATTTATATCACAAAAAGCAGGGGATTTAGTACTGAGCCCTTCGGAATGCCTTCCAGGCGCATAAACACCCATCAACAATTATCCTTTGTTTCCTGCCACTGTGCCAATTTTGTATCCAGCTTGCTACATTCCCCTGGATCCCATGGGCTTTTTTTTTTAACCAGTCTGCCATGTGGGACCTTGTCAAAAGCCTTGCAAAAATCCAGGTGGACCACATCAACTGCACCACCCTCATCAATCCTCCTTGTTACCTTCTCAAAAAATTCAATCAAGTTAGTCAGGCACAATCTTCACTTAACAAATCCACACTGACTATCCTTGATTAATCTGTGACTTTCTAAGTGACAGTTTATCCTGTCTCTCTGAATTGATTCCAATAATTTGCCCACTACTGAGGTTAGAATGACTGTAGTTATTCGGTCTATCCCTCGCTCCCTTTTTAAACAAAGGTACAAAGTTAGCAGTCCTCCAATCCTTCGGCACCACACCTGTATCCAGTGAGGATTGGAAAATGATGGTCAGACCTTCTGCTATTTCCTCCCTGGCTTCTTTTAGCAGCCTGGGTACATTTCATCTGGGCCAGGTTAGTTATCCACTTTCAAGGATGCTAATCCCATTAATACTTCCTCTCTCCCTATGTTTTTCACATTCCAATACTTCACATTCCTCCTCCTTAACTACAATATCTGCATTGTCCCCCTCTTTTGTGAAGACAGAAGCAAGACGCAAAGTATTCATTAAGAACAATACCAACATCTTCCGCCCCTACACGTAGGTTACCTTTCTGGTCTTTTATGGGCTCCACTCTTTCGTTAGTTACCTTCTTACTCTTAATGTATTGCTAAAACATCTTTGGGTTCACCTTGATTTTGCTTGCCAATATTCTTTCATGCCCTCTCCTTGCTTTCCTATTTCCACTTTCTCTACTCCTCTTGGCTTTCTGTAGTATTGAGTCCTTGATGTCAGACCTAAGCTTTCCTTTTCTGCCTTATCTTACCCTGTAAGCCCCTTGACATCCAGGGGGACTCTAGATTTGGCTGTCCCAGTGCAATGCGATTTGCACTAGGACCTGAATTTTACTAGCATGCCGCAAACTGTGGCAGTGCACTTTGAAATTGGTGCTCCACCTGCGCGGAGCAGCCTTCACGAAGCCCCCGCGATATTTCGCGCAGGGCTCATTGAAATGGAAGGGGTGGGAGTGGCCGCCCCGATGACTTAAAGGGGGCGGCCGCCCCATCACCGGCAATGGGGTCCGGCGCCACTGCGCAGGAGCTGGCGCCATTTTTAAAGGGCTTCAGTCTCATTTAAATTTTTGGTCCCGCTTCACTGCAACCTGCCAAACAATTTTATTCCAACTTAGATTGCCCTCTCCCACCACACCACCACCACCACCCCCCCAACCAATGAGTCTTCATTTATTACAGTGACATATCCTCCCAAAAATCACCTTCTGATTTCCTGAACTTTCCCCACTAATGTCAGAACCTTTGACCTCAACCCCTTCCCATCTTCCCCACAACCAATTACACTAGTTCTCCCCGCTCCCCCCACCCCCACTCCCTTCCTGAGAATTTCACTCCTGTCCCCTCCCCACCAAGTCACGCCTCGGATCCCCGAATGAGGATCTGAAGGCGCAGGACTTACAGCCATTGGCCGGAATATCGGCTTGGGATGGCCGTTGGGACAAGGTAAGTTTATTTGGATACATTGTAATGTATTTAAATATGAAAATCAAGGCTCCGTTGCCGAGCGATGTGGGGGGGGGGGGCCACACCGAGGCCTTGCCGCCGCCGGTAAAATGTTGCGGGGCTTTTCCGGCGTTGGGGGTTGTGCTGGGCCTCTCCCGGAAGAATTTTCTGCCCCCCCCCCCCCCCCACCCCCGCCACCACGCCCAATGTTGGAGGGTTGGTAAAATTCAGCCCTAGGAAATTTGCATTTAGCAACAGCAGCGCATATGTGGCATAAAAATGTTCATTTCTTCAATAGTTTTCGCACAATAATAGTCAAAATGCTGAAGATAGTGAGGAAATTCCAAGGTTTAACTTCTCTAAACCACAATGATGTAAAACCTGAAGTCCTCTTTGGCTCTGCTGCTATTATTTTCACATGTACCGTAGGCATAAATGGACATAATGGACAATTGTAGTGCCACAGTGTTGCTCTGCTGACATCACCTCATTCAGCAGAAAGGTCTATAAGGCTGAGGGCTACAAAATCAAGGCATGTGAGGAGAGAACAACCCTTCGCCATTTTACCAAAACCATTTTGGGGCATTCAAGAAAGAACATGAAAGGGCCCAGCCCATCAAGGCTGTCCTTCTCCAGAAACATATGTCCATTATATTCAAAAGCGAAGGTGGTAATAAATGCAAATACATGAAACAACTGACATATCTATTCCTTGAAATTCTCAGTGTTGGGGAGGCAGTTGCATAGTGATAATGTCACCGGACTAGTAAGCCAGAGGCCTAGGCAGATGGTGAAATTTGAATTCAATTAATAAATCTGTAATTAAATAGCTAGTCAAATGGTGAACATGAAATCATTGTCGAACCCATGTGGTTCACTCATGTCCTTTAGGGAAGGAAATCTGCCGTCCTTACCTGGTCTCACCTCCATGTGACTCCAGAAAAAATGCCCTCTGAAATGGCCTAGCAAGTCACTCAGTTATATCAATCCACTAAAAAGTCTAAGAAAAGGAATGAAACTGGATGGACCACCCAGCATCAAACTAGGCACTGGAAATGACAACGGCAAACCCAGCCTTGTTGATCCTGCAAAGTCCTCCTTACTAATATCTGGGGGCTTGTGCCAGAATTGGGAGAGCTTCCCACAGACTAGTCAAGCGACAGCTTGACTCATGGAATCATACCTTACAGATAATGTCCCTGACGCGACCATCACTATCCCTGGGTATGTCCTACCCCAGCAGCAGGACAGACCCACCAGATGTGGCGGCACAGTGGTATACAGTTGGGAGCCCTGGGAGTCCTCAACATTGACTCTGAACCCCATGAAGACTCATGGCATCAGGTCAAACACGGGCAAGGAAACCTCTTGATGATTAACACCTACTGCCGCCCCTTGGCTGATGAATCAGCGCTTCTCCATGTTGAACACCAAATGGAAGAAGCACTGAGGGTAGCAAGGGCACAGAATGTATTCTGGGTGGGGGACTTCAATATCCATCACCGTGGGTGGCTCGGTAGCATCACTACTGACCGAGTTGGCCGAGTCCTAAAGGACATTAGCTGCTAGGCGAGGTCTGTGGCAGGTAGTGAGGGAACCAACAAGAGGGAAAAACCTACTTGACCTCGTCCTCAACAATCTACCTGTTACAGATGCTTCTGTCCATGACAGTATTGGTAGGAGTGACCACTGCACAGTCCTTGTGGAGAAGAAGTCCCATCTTCACATTGAGGATACCCTCCATTGTGTTGTGTGGCAGTACCACTGTGCTAAATGACTTTGAACAGATCTAGCAACTCAAAACTGGGCATCCATGAGGCGCTGTGGGCCATCAGCAGCAGCAAAATTGTACTCAACCACAATGTGTAACCGCATGGCCCGGCACAACCCCCACTCTACTGTTACCATCAAGCCAGGGGACCAACCCTGGTTCAATGAAGAGTGCAGGAGAGCATGCCAGGAGCAGCACCAGACATATCTAAAAATGAGGCGCCAGCCTGGTGAAGCTACAACACAGAACTACTTGCATGCCAAACAGTGGATGCAGCATGCAATAGACAGGGCTAAGCAATCCCACAACCAATGGATCAGCTCTTCAGTCCTGCCATATCCAGTCGTGAATGGTGGTGGAAAATTAAACAACTAACTGGAGGAGATGGCTCCACTAATATCCCCATCCTCAACAATGGGGGAGTCCAGCACATCAGTGCAATAGACAAGGCTGAAGCATTTGCATCCATCGTCAGCTAGAAGTGCCGAGTGGATGATCCATCTTGGACTCCTCCTGAGTTCCCCAGCATCACAGATGCCAGTCTTCAGCCAATCTGATTCACTCCACATGATATTGAGAAACAGCAGAAGGCACTGGATACTGCAAAGGCTATGGGCCCTGACAACATTCTGGCAATAGTTCTGAGGACTTGTGCTCCAGAACTTGCTGCGCCCCTAGCCAAGCTGTTCCAGTACAGCTACAACACTGGCACCTACCCAACAATGTGGAAAATTGCCCAAGTACGTCCTGTACATGAAAAGCAGGACAAATCCAACCCAGCCAATTACCACCCCATTAGTCTACTCTCGATCATCAGCAAAGTGATGGAAGTGATTGACAGTGCTATCAAATGGCACTTGCTCAGCAATAACCTGCTCAATGATGCTCAGTTTGGGTTCTGCCAGCTCCTGACCTCATTACAGCCTTTGTCCAAACATGGACAAAAGAGCTGAACTCCAGAGGTGAGGTGAGAGTGACTGCCCTTGACATCAAGGCAGCATTTGACCAAGTATGGCATTGAGGAGCCCTAGCCAAACTGGAGTCAATGGAAATCAGGGGAAAACTCTCTGCTGGTTGGAGTCATACCTAGTGCGAAGGAAGATGGTTGTGGTTGTTGGCGATCAATCAGCTCAGTTCCATGACATCACTGCAGGAGTTCCTCAGGCTGGTGTCCTAGGCCCAATCATCTCCAGCTGCTTCATCAATAATCTTCCCTCCATCATAAGGTAAGAAGTGGGGATGTTCGCTAATGATTGCACAATGTTCAGTGCCATTCACGGCTCCTCAGATAATGAAGCAGCCCGTGTCCAGATGCAGCAAGACCTGGACAACGTCCAGCCTTGGGCTGATAAGTGGCAAGTAACATTTGCGCCACATGAGTGTCAAAACATGACCAAGAGTGAATCTAACCATCTTCCCTTGATGTTCAATGACATTACCATCATCAAATTCCCCCACTATCAACATTCTGGGGGTTACCATTGACCAGGAACTGAACTGGACCAGCTGCATAAATACTGTGGCTACAAGAGCAGGTCAGAGGCTGGGAATTATGTGGCGAATAACTCCCGCCTGTCTCCCCAATGCCCGTCCACCATCTACAAGGCATCAGTCAGGAGTGTGATGGAATACTCTCCACTTGCCTCAATGGGTGCAGCTCAAACAACACTCAAGATGCTCGACACCATCCAGGACAAAGTAGTCCACTTGATTGCCACCCCATTTATCACCTTCAACTTTCACTCTCTCCACCACCAACGCACAGTGGTAGCTGTGTGTAGCATATAAAAGATGCACTGCAGCAACTAACCATGCCTCCTTCTACAGCACCTTCCAAACCCATCACCTCTACCACCTACAAGGATAAGGGCAGCAGATGCATGGGAACACCACCACCTGCAAATTCCCCTCCAAGCCACACACCATCCTGACTTGGAACTATATCGCCATTCCTTCACTGTCACTGGGTCAAAATCCTGGAACTCCCTTCCTAACAGCACTTTGGGTGTACCTACCCCACAGGACTGCAGTGGTTCAAGAAGGTAGCTCACCACCACCTTCTCAAGGGCAATTAGGGATGGGCGATAAATGCTGGCCTGACCAGCAACCAGTTACAGTAGCTTTTCCTTTTGAGGTTCTCTTGTGGTGCTAAAAGTGCAAGACAAGTGTATTTGTCTTCATTTATTTAACACGTTAAAGATCTTTTCTAATCAGAAAACTGTTCACAACAACCTAGAATTGGCAATCGACATGTCATAGTAGTAAATGTCGAATCCTGGACCCAAGGGAAGACAAGAGGGGAAACTGCAGCTGCAGCGAGGAAGACAGTGTATTATCGAGTGCTAAGGACCGAAGGGAAGTCCTCATGCTTGATTAGATTTAATAGCTGGTAATACAACTGCATAAATTAATATAAGATTAATTTAAGATAAGATTAATATAATAAAAGACTCGGTCTTTTGTTTGGTGTTGAGCTCTCCTCACATATCGCGATTCCACTAAAGGATGATACTGTAACAATACGCCGAGTCCACATTGGTCAGCGAATGAATGCAGTGCAATACGTCTACAGAGTCTTGGGCTTTTCACATTTTCGATGCCGTAACCATAAAGGCATTTCCCACCGGTATGTTCCAAATTTATTGGCATTGCTTATTTCTTCCTTTTGTTAGCAGATGCTGGGGAAGCACGTTACTCAGTGCAGCTTGAATGCAGAGGGACTATTGTGGATTTCAGCATGCATGTGTTGGCGGACCAAACGCCACGTCTCCTCCGTCTGAGAGTGTTCATGGTGTCTAAACGTTAAATTTAACAAGATCATGAATTATAACTGCCAGACCTGGAATAACACCAATTACCATTATCTCCAGTCAAAAACAAAGTCTGGAAATTGCTGTATTGACAATCTTAAGAAGGCAGGCAGCGAACAAACAAGAAAATGTCGACAAAAAAGCTTCGTGCTTGGACACATTGCTTTGCCTCCAGCTTATTGGGAAGGCAAACATTTAACAAATAAAAAGTACTGACAGAAAGCTTCATGCATGGCTACATTGCTCCTGCACTGTGCTGAGATCAACCAAACGCGGAAGTCACGTAATTTACAAAAGCAAAATACTGCGGATGCTGAAAATCTGAAATAAAACCAGAAAATGCTGGAAATACTCAGCAGGTCTGACAGCATTTGTGAACTTTCATCAGAACTAGAATTGGCAACCGACATGCCAGAGCAGTAAGTGTCGATGCTGCCAGACCTGCTGAGTATTTCCAGCACTTTCTGTTTACTTGTCACGCAACTTCACTGATGCATCTAATAGTTAGTAAGTTCCTACACAGGAGTTGCTCCTTTATCCTGACAACTGTGCCGATTGGACTGTTGAGGAAGGGTCACAGTCCCCCAAACCCCGAAATCACCACTGCCGGCCTTTTCTAATCCCTAACTGTTAAATCGGTTGAAGCGGAGCCCACAGTCAATGCACAATTCCAAACACAGAGCAGCAGCAACAGCCAACACTTCAGATTACAGTCCCGTTACCACGTATACACATCAGAAATAATTGCCATAAACTGGTTGCCAAACGCATTTGAAAAGTTTAACATTCAGGACTTTCTCATAGCACGTTAATAATTAAAACAAAATCAAAATACTGCAACATGTTAATAATTAATCCTTCTGCATATATGAATAAAGCAAAGGCTTCATTTTATATATGAAACAAATAGTCCTTGAACTGGAAAAAGATGTGTGTTTTAAAGGTTTTTACAGACATCATCATGTGGGCAATGGAACACTCGGCATGAATCATGAATCATGCCTTCCGCAGGAGTTGAGAGTCGGATCTCTACGTTGACATTTGCAGTAAACTTTATCAAATATTTCTTCTTTCACAGTCTGTCCGATGTAAAGTTGTTGATGCAAGGTATCTGGATCTTAAAAAAGGAAATTGATCATAACGGAGAATGTTTGCAAGGAACATCTCCATAGAACTGGGAGACACGTCCTCCAAGAAGCGCCAGGCAGGCATATCACCCCCTGCCCAGTTTTATTTTCTGTAAAGAGCTACTTTCTTTCGCTGCACTTTCACCAGCGCATCACATAACGCTGTCGTTTTAATTTCCATCCAACCCTGTCCTGCTATCTTATCAAAAGTTAATATCTACTGTACAGTTCATCAGATTGAGTTACTCGACCCCGTAGTAATTTCCCCGTCATGCTACAAGGGGGAAAGTTTCATCTTTGCAATTAAATCGTCCTCACCTCTGATATAATTGCATTTGTTCTCATCCAAGCTGGAAACAGATCCACCCATTATGTCAGGAAAATAGCGTTGACTATAAGCGGGATCGCAACTTTCTGCAGGGCTGACGCAAGTCTCTAGCTGTCCACTGAGAACCGTGCAGCGAATGTTCCCCAATACAATTTTCTCGACTATAATTGACTTCCTGAAACAAGTAAACGCCTTCGCCCCGCCCCTTTCTTCTAAAACTCTATTAGACTGGCCATACACAAGAATAGCTAACAATGAATAACTAAGAGTAACTCAGGCCGAAGAGATACTATTTGGAAAATTGCACAATGTGATAACAGTACTTGTGGATGCAGCGAATATCCACTTTGAAGGCAAACTCCTTCGCACTTGCCAAGGACACTGCTGAGGTAATGACAATTGTTAGCGAGTTCCTTTTAATTCCCGAGTACTAGGGGCATATAATAATACCTGGATTTGTAAAACTAATCAAAATTCTAAGCTGCATTCTACAAATAATTTCACTACCTGATGTGTGGTTCTGTCTTTTCCTGTAGGTGACTAGCTTGGAATATAGCACTCAACTTACCAGTCTTGTATTTCAAAAGATAAAACCACCTTCCCAGTTGTAATTGTGTGTGTTGATGGAGTTCTGTAAAAACCCTTAATTGTAAATAAACTGACTAGACGTACTTTTTTTTGCTGTCAAACATAGGATCAGATATTGGGAAGACTGAAGCCATTGTCTTCAAAACCCACCCACACGCCACAACATCTACACCATAGCCACTGACTTAATCCCACTCCCTGGAAACTCTCTGAGACTGAATCAGACTGTTAGCAACCTCAGTGTCATATTTGACCCTGAGATGAGCTTTCAACTACATATCAAAGCCATCACTAAAACTGCCTATTTCCACCTCTGCAATATCGCACAACTTTGTCCCGACCTTAGCTCATCTGCTGCTGAAACCCTCCTCCACTCCTTTGTTACTTCAAGACTTGACTATTCCAACATTCTCCTGGCTGAGGTCCCACATTCTACCCTCCGTAAACTTGAGGTAATCCAAAATTCTGCTGCCCATGTCCCAACTTGTACCAAATCCCATTCACCCGTCATCCGCTCCCTGACTTGCACTGATCCCTGGTTAAGCAATGCCTTGATTTTAAAATTCTGATACTTGTTTTCAAATCCCTTCATGACCTGGCCCCTCCCTATTGCTGTAATATTCTCCACCCTCTGATACATCTACGCTGCTCTAATTCCGGCCTCTTGAGCATCCCCAATTTTAATCACTCCATCACTGGCGGCTGTGCCTTCAGTTGCTGAGGCTCTAAGCTCTGGAATTCCCTCCATGAACCTTTCTAGCATTTTACTTAGCTTTCTTCCTTTAAGACACTTCTTAAAATCAACTTCTTTGATCTTTGGTCATCTACTCTAATGTTTATTTGTTTAGTTTATGTTTAGAGATACAGCACTGAAACAGGCCCTTTGGCCCACCGAGTTTGTGCCGACCATCAACCACCCATTTATACTAATCCTACACTAATTCCATATTCCTACCACATCCCCACCTGTTCCTATATTTCCCTACCACCTAACTGTACTAGGGGCAATTTCTAATGGCCAATTTACCTATCAACCTGCAAGTCTTTGGCATGTGGGAGGAAACCGGAGCACCCGGAGGAAACCCACGCAGACACAGGGAGAACTTGCAAACTCCACACAGGCAGTACCCAGAATCGAACCCGGGTCGCTGGAGCTGTGAGGCTGCGGTGCTAACCACTGCGCCACTGTGCCGCCCTAATATTTCTTGATATGGCTCAATGTCATATTTCAATGCCCCTGTGAAGCGCCTTGGGGCATTTTGTTACATTAAAGGCACTGTACAAATAATTGTTGTGGTTGTTATTGAACAGAACAAATTCAGTTTCCATTTTAACTGGAGTTCACAGCACAGAACTACCAACAGTGTGTCAGTACAGTACTGTAATTCTTTCTGATAAAGACAGCTGACACAGGAAAAGGAAATCGCCACTGGAGCACCATGGCATAGCCCTCTGAAATTGGAACTGAGGTACATAAGAAAACAGCAAGCTCTGAAAAGTATTTTTTTATTCGGTCATGGGAAGTGGGCATCACTGGCAAGGCCCATCCTAATTACTCTTGAGAAGATCATATCTGTGGTTATTAAATGCTGAAATATTTCATAGCTAAATATTTCAGATGTTAAACATATTTGTTTTAATATTATGTATATTGCATGGGGTAACTAAAGTGAGTGTTATATCTATAAGTGTTAGCCAATAGTACTCTGTTCATGACTATACATTTATGGGGGGTGAATATGCAATTTCCAGCTGTGACAAGAGACAAATATATACAGAAAGGAAGTGGATAACATTAGCAAAGTCACGAGTAAGTTATCACAAGGTTGGTTCGGATTATATTTATAAAATTGTAGGAGTTTTTGAACTGAACAATTTTTAATGTTTTTAAGCTCCAGATAAAGTGGTTATGTTGGGATTCTGTGAAGTCCTAATATCTGTTATCTATTACATATGTTTTTTCTCTCACTATTGTATTCCCGAAGCCAAGTGTTACAAACTAATATCTGTTTTTGGAGGTTAACCATGATTGACCTATTTTTTCCAGCTGGTAGCACATACATTGTTTTATTTGAAGAGATTCTCCAAATTACCGTTCTTTACCTGCAGTGAGTTGATGTTACGTGGGGGACATTGCAGCAGAATCCTATCTAGTCATCACCCAATGTCGACAGATACACTTTTCCATTGGGTTCAGGGGTCACTGAACAACAATTATAAAGAGAAATTATGATTAGTTTTCTCCAACGGCAGCCCATGGGCATTGAGGTTAATTTTATTGCTAGTCACTGCCCGGGACTGAAATTTGACAACTCAGCATAAACTAAGCATTGAAACTCAAACTTTCCTGATCCCTATACCTTACTATAAAGCCAAGATCTATCAGTCTTGGTTTTAAAACTAACAATTGACTTAGCATCAATTGCCTTTTACAGACTAGAGTTTCAAACTTCTACCACCCTTTGTGTGTCATCAAAAGGGCTATTAAGTGGCACTTACTCCCCAATAACCTGCTCAATTTTTGTTAGCCAAAGGTATCAAAGGATATGAGGCAAAGGTGGGTATCTGGAGAGAGGTCGCAGATCAGCCATGATCTCAATAAAGGCAAAACAGGCTCGAGGAGTTAAAAGGCCTATTCCTGTTCTTATTTACCTATGTTCATTATCTGAAGAGTTACAAATGGAACTGAACAGTGAAACTGATCAGTAAACTTCTCCAATTGTGACCTTATGAAGGGAAGGCCATTGATAAAGCAGCTGAAGATGGTTGAGCCTAGAACACTGCTCTGAAGAACTCCTGCAATGATGCCCTGTTGATGATTGGCTTCCAACAACCACAACTGTCCTCCTGTGTGTTAGGTATGATTCGAGCTAGCAGATAGTTTTCCTTCTGAGTACCATTGACTTCAATTTAACTAGGACTCATTGATGGTGCACTCAGTCAAATGCTGCCTTGATTCCAAGGGCAGTCACTCTTACCTCAACTCTTGGAATTCAGCTCTTTTAACTATGTTTGGAACCAAGTGGTCCCAGCCAAAAGAATTGTCTTAATTCTTCGCATCTTAGGTTAAAGTTTGTTTTAAAAATGATTTTTCTTGCAAAATTATAGTTAAAAAAATTATCACAAGATCTGTTGTAAAAACATAAAGACAGAAAGCATTCTTTCAGTTTTATATGCAAATTTCTTATTACTGTTTTATTCAAAGTTTAAATGTGCTGTTTTACCATTAAATTAATATGGTCCACCATTTTGAATATGCTTATACACAATTCATGCAAATTGATGCATAAAACCGGAACATGCACATTTATTTATTTATTTAGAGATACAGCACTGAAACAGGCCCTTCGGCTCACCGAGTTTGTGCCGACCATCAACCACCCATTTATACTAATCCTACACAAATCCCATATTCCTACCACATCCCCACCTGTCCCTATATTCCCCTACCACCTACCTATACTAGGGGCAATTTATAATGGCCAATTTACCTATCAACCTGCAAGTCTTTGGCTGTGGGAGGAAACTGGAGCACCCGGAGGAAACCCACGCAGACACAGGGAGAACTTGCAAACTCCACACAGGCAGTACCCAGAATCGAACCCGGGTCGCTGGAGCTGTGAGGCTGCGGTGCTAACCACTGCGCCACTGTGCATCTACACGTATTGTAGATACGTAGAAAAAAATCAAAAAAAGATGCAACAAATGTCAAAAATGTGATAATTCAGAGCCAGCTCTATTCTAATATCGATTTTTTTTATTGATACATAAATTCAATACATGTATTTTATTTTTTATTTTTTTTATTTTATGATACAGCACTGAAACAGGCCCTTCGGCCCACCAAGTCTGTGCCGACCAACAAGCACCCATTTATACTCTTTTGGG
Source organism: Heterodontus francisci (assembly GCF_036365525.1). Taxonomy (NCBI): domain Eukaryota; kingdom Metazoa; phylum Chordata; class Chondrichthyes; order Heterodontiformes; family Heterodontidae; genus Heterodontus; species Heterodontus francisci. The sequence continues at coordinate 79,075,644 of NC_090378.1, read as the reverse complement.
CCTCCTTATCTCGAGAGACAATGGATACGCGCCTGGAGGTGGTCAGTGGTTTGTGAAGCAGCGCCTGGAGTGGCTATAAAGGCCAATTCTGGAGTGACAGGCTCTTCCACAGGTGCTGCAGAGAAATTTGTTTGTTGGGGCTGTTGCACAGTTGGCTCTCCCCTTGCGCCTCTGTCTTTTTTCCTGCCAACTACTAAGTCTCTTTGACTCGCCACAATTTAGCCCTGTCTTTATGGCTGCCCGCCAGCTCTGGCGAATGCTGGCAACTGACTCCCACGACTTGTGATCAATGTCACACGATTTCATGTCGCGTTTGCAGACGTCTTTATAACGGAGACATGGACGGCCGGTGGGTCTGATACCAGTGGCGAGCTCGCTGTACAATGTGTCTTTGGGGATCCTGCCATCTTCCCATTTATACTAATCTTACATTAACCCCATATTCTCTACCACGTCCCCACCATTCTCATACCACCTACCTACACTAGGGGCAATTTACAATGGTCAATTTACCTATCAACCTGCAAGTCTTTGGAGGTGGGAGGAAACCGGAGCACCCGGCGGAAACCCATGCAGACACAGGGAGAACTTGCAAACTCCGCACAGGCAGTACCCAGAACTGAACCCGGGTCGCTGTGAGGCTGCGGTGCTAACCACTGCACCACTTAGTTATTATATATGCAAATTAGGCATTCTACCAGAGGTACTTGGCAATTTAATTGGTTCAGAGATGACGAATTTTCGTCTTGTGGCTCCCAATAGTTTTTATTTTAGGCATTTTTTTTTTTAAAGGCTCTTCATGTAAAAAACGTTGCTAAGTCCTGATCTAATGAATACACTGAGTGGTTGAGGCCCGAACACAGATCCTTGCGGGACACCAGTAGTCATGATATTCTGACAATTAGAGTACCTGCGCATTATCCTTACTCTCCATCTTCTTCCCCTCAGCCAATTTCCTAGCTAGATCATTAATTTACATTCAATTCCACAAGTTTCAAGTTAAGCTAACAGTCTCTTATGAGGGATTTTATCAAATGCTGAATCTTCATATAAATAACATCCATAGACATTCCCCTGACCACTACTTTAGTCACCTCTTCAAAAAATTCAATCAGATTTGTCCTCCCTTTACCATTGCATGCTTTTTCTCTCGGCTCAGTTGAAAATCTTCATGGTGTTCAGACACCCTATCCTTAATTAAAGACTCTAGCAATTTCCTGATAACAAATATTAGGCTAACAGTTCTATAATTCCCTGGTTGCCCTCTGTCAACTTTCTTAGATAACGGAGAGACATGCATAATTTTTCAATTGAGAGGAACGGTTCCTGAATCATGAGAACTTTGGAAGATATACGTGTAAGAACACATGCAGCCACACCTGGACAACGTTTAGGCTTGGGATGATAAATGGCAAGTAACATTCGCGTGACACAAGAGCCAGACAATGTCCATCTCCAACAAGAGACACCATTAAACACCATTACCATTGCTGAATCCTTTATCACCAATATCATGGAGTCACCATTGGCCAGAATCTTAACTGGATGAGCCACATAAATACTGTGGTTACAAAAGCAGGTCAGAGGCTGGGAATTCTGGGGTGAGTAACTCACCTCCTGACTCCCCAAAGCCTTTTCACCATCTACAAGGCACACGTCAGTAAGTTTTGAAATGCTGTCTGTTTGCCTGGATAAGTGTAGCTCCAACAGCACTCAAGAAATTTGACACCATCCAGGAGAAAGCAGCCCACTTGATCAGCACCATCTTAAACATTCACCCACTCCACCATCAGTGCACAGTGGCAGCAGTGTGTACCATCTACAAGATGCACTGCAGCAAATTGCCAAGGTATCTGCAGAAGCACGTTCCAAAACCATAACCTCTAATGCCTAGAAGGACAAGGGCAGCAGGCGGATGGTAACACCACCACCTGTAAACTTTCCCTCCAAGTCACACATTCTCCTGACTTGTAAATATATCACCTTTCCTTCATCATTGCTAGGTCAAAATTCTGGAACTCCCTACCTAACAGCATTGTGAGAGTATCTGCACCACCTGAACTACTGTGGTTCAAGTAGGCAGCTCACTATCACCTTCTCAAGGACAATTAGGGCTGGACAATAAATGCTGGCCTTGCCAGAAATGCCCAGAGTCATGAATAAATAAAAAAATGCTGATCACAGAGTTTTTAGAGCTAAAACTACATGCCAAGAATGTAAAATGTTTCAACTACAGCACAACCCTCTTTCACCTTGATAAACACACAGCTCACATTCACATACATGCTACCTGCTGTATAGATTTAACTATTAAAGTCAAGGAAGTGGAATGTGGTTTAAAGACTCACTTAAAACACTTTATTTAAAAGCCATCCAAGTCAATGATCCTGATTATTATAATGTTTGTACAAAAGAAATAGCTGCACCTGCAGTTTTTGCACTGCAGTCAGAAAGGTCATAACCATGGCCAGCAGAGTAACCTGATCACTACATGGGAAACTGCTCATGTGTGTTGCAGTAAACCTCTGTAACAGTTAGTAAACATCTTCAACAAAATGAAATCAATATTTCCACTTGTTTAATTTAAGAAAATCAAAGGCTTTCAGATCTTACTTGAGAAGCTTCAATCTGTTTCAAAGTGAGGTTGTAAATCACTCAGAATATATGTTAAAAACTATAAAAGTTAAGGTATGGATAATTATGTAAATAATGAAGAAAATGTTAGAATATTAACACTGAAAAAAGATCAGAAATGACACTGAAAGCTGACACTTTTTGTATGATTACTGTAGAATAATATTCATATGAATCAGAAGAGAGTGTAATAAGGGTGTGGTTGTTGTTCCAAAGCAGAATGCTACTACAATTTAGAGCCTGTTGTATTTTACAATACTATTTTAAGCATTATAAATTTACAATAAACTGCCATTTAATAACAACCAATCTAGACCTGCAGTCATTCCAAACATCAATCTCATTTTGTGCCTAATAGGGAGAAAACAGATGGCAGATACATCATCTGTTTTCAATTTAGAAAAGCATTAAGGAATTATTATTATGACAAGCTAGTCTGAAGAACAGTTATTCTCAGTTCATGCATCATTTGATTTTAATATGGTATTTTGCAATACAATCTCAAACTCACTGAAGGTGTTCTTCTCACTGATAAATCATATAGAATGTTTGAAAGGTGCCCATTATATAAGCTAATAACATTTATTGGAGAAAATTAACATTGCATTGATTGTTCTTTCATGAGGATTCCTTCTGTGATCAAGAGCTTTCAGATATTAAACTGCCACATGGGTTAAAGTCATAATTCTCAACTAGATATTAAATATTCTGTTCCTAAATTGCATTTCACTACAAACAATACTTCTCAACTGTGCCAATTAAACCTAGATTTTAATTTAGTGATGAATTTTGTGCTAATATTGCTCCGTAATGTCAACATTAAGCAACCCCCTCAACCAAGTGCCAACGTTAAGCATTCCCAAGTCAGATGTATTATGAATCAAGTGCAGGGGAAAACTCACTTGAACTTTGCTCCAAAACTGTACCTTAAATTGAACATTACTGCACTAATGTGGCATTTCAATTCTTCATACTGCCATCTTCATTATCTGCCTGATTAAGTCTGCCACTTCAGTGTGAATTTTGTGCAATAGGAATTGGATTGAAACTGCCAAGTATCATTTAATTTGTGAACTAAAAGACCAAATGCCATTCTACCAATCAGGGCTAAGTTTGAACCAAGGTCTCAGAGGTGAAGTAATTTGCAGAACAACTAACTAATTTTTATCCTTCTTTGTAGGACAACCTTGACTGCAAGAAATTTACCTTTTTATTTTCTTGAGGACTGAAATCAAGCCTTGAACGCTGACTAGTGAATATTGCCATGGAAACAGAATTCTGTGTGTTGGAGTGCATATGTTTCAGGTGTATCTCTGCTCATTGGCTGTGCTTTCTGCCTTTGTAAAGTGGCATTCCAGATTGGATAGGAGATTTTGTGATAATTTTAAAATAACTATACTCTGGTACTTTAATAGCTAACTCAGACTTTGACTTCATGTTGAAACAGTTGCCAACTTGGTAAAATACTGAATTAAGAGCATAAGGTGGTTCTCTTCGAGCCATTCATGTAATCTGCTGAGGTGTTACCAATGAAACACATGAATACCAAACAGTAACCTCAGATGTTGCTTATAGGCTATAAAGTTGCACACCACAATGCATCTTGCTGCATTATTCCCACAAAGATCAAAGCCTAGTTCTAACATTTTGTACAATTTTAAGACGACCAGTGTACTGTGAACATTTCCATTTTCCAAGTTGCTGTTTCAATGTTTGCCATTGTTCTTACAGGATAGATCAGTATCTACTTGGTTGGGTCACCCTACCCATAATTAGGCACATCAGAAAGAATGAGTCAGTCCAACTTCTTACCCGTTAACAGCACAGAAATTGTCCAGGAAAATTGTTCAGACATCAGAACTTCAAACAACCATCTGTACTTCAATATATCGCCCAATTCAGTTCCAGGCGAGAATTGTGGGACCATGATCAAATTGCAAGTGTGAATATAATTAAGGAACAGAAGCTGGGGTACTGTTTCATTGAATTGATGCAAAGTGCTCTATAGACCCCTTGGAAAGATAATTCCAACAACATGATGTCTGAATGTGAAATATTTAATGAAGATTGGAAACTTGTAACGTATAAAACAGCATCACAATGGCAACAGGAAAGTGGTTGTCCCTGGTCGAGTACAGCAACGCCAACATTAACCTGCGCTGCACTCCAATATACCGCCACATGCACAAGTTCTGATTCATTGGCAATATCGGTAAAATACTACCCTGTAATCAGGCTGTGACTACATGCAAAGTTTTCCGTTCACTGATGGGGACAATATTTTTACAGTCTATCCTTCAAGTACAAGTAACATCCAACACTTTGTTAATAGAAAACAATTACAATATTGCATTATTATTGTAATTAAAGTACAATCAGTACTGTTTTGTTGTTGCAATTTAATACTTTTATTAAATTACAAGCATGCAAATAAAAAATCCAGGGTAAAAACGGAAAGCAAGAGAATGTCGCCATAAATGTGACACCTCCTACTACTTTAACTTGAATTTGGAGGTTGGAGATCCTATCGAATTGAATTTACCTTGAGGCTACAATTTATTATTTAATTCCGGTAAAATTTTAGCACTTTTTATAACCCCCCAAAAATCGACCAGTCTATTAAAACAGCAGAATTTTCTAGTGTAAAAAAAAATCTCAAATGCGAATGCAATTTGTAAATATATAAAAAGACAGCAGGACTGGGATTGGTTTTCCTACAATGTAAAGGGAAGAAGCGTGGATGCAGAATGAAGAGTTTAATTCCAGATGCTGATTGCTTTCCCAATGTCCATTGCGGAGACTCGCCATATTGTGAGTGTTGTGGTGCTTCAGGGCTGTTTGTACCGGGGGAGAGTGCCGGAGAAGGCAGCATTTTCCCCTCTCTTCCTGCAGGACGGTGAGTATCAGGCTGGCGCTCAGCACTTGTCGGGAGTGGGCTTGGGAACCGGGCAACGGTGCGGCCGCCAACCACTACGGCGAATCACAAGAGAAAGGCACGGTCTGAAACCCTGAGTGCTCGGTGTGGGAGCCAACAACACAACTAAACCTGGTTGTGTGGATGGTTTTTATAAAAACATATATTCATTTTAAAAAGGCTTGCATGATTAAAAAAAAAACACGTATAATTTAAAAGGTCCATTGGGACACGCATTTAGCAAATGAGATTTGGGTGTTATGCTGTGCTTTCGGAGACTGAACCACTTCGAAAAAACTGCTTTTGTGTATGTGCCTCCCAGCCGCGATTGTGAATCGATCGGTGCAAGTGAATAGAAAGGGTTTGGATCAGAGCGGGTTGATTTTCTTGGGTCTTTTTCGGTGTTGTTAAATGAGTGGAGGTGATATTGGTTATAGTGCTTTCTGACTGACCCCTCTCGTTGTTACTAGGATAAGTTGGTGCTCGAACTTGTAATTTGTGTACGTGTTTAAAAAAAAACACCTCACAAACAAGCCCTGGTCTCCTCCCCCGACAGTCGGGATTGGCTGCACAGCCTTGGCATGGGCGATTAGTGATTTGTCAGGGTCTCTGTCAGTCTTGGAGGAGCTGCAGTATCGTTGCTTTTTGAAGGACAAATATCTACAAATACATTGTGGCCGCGCCTTCTCTCCAAAACATTGAATCTCCTTGTACTCATACCATTACATTCTTTTTCTTTTTAAATCACACTTGTTTCCTGCACCAGAGCAGACGAATAGACAGCATGACTTCAGGTAGCTCCTAACACTGTGTGTATTGTACACTGTGTTGCCTACTAATATTCATATCCAGTCCAGTTTACCAGCATTGTTGAGATTCGGTGCATGATGCCCCCGCAGGCTTGACTTGAGGCGGCGAGCACTGGGGCTGAAGGAGTGAGAGAATTATTGTACTGATCTGAATTGAGTGCAGTCTTCTCACTCTTTCCAGCGCAATTCTGCGCCTCATCTGACGGACAATATCAAATGCAGTCCCGGTCCATGAACTGTCGTCGTTCCAATAAAGCGCAGATTACTCCAGTCAGGCATTCGGTTGATTGAAATCTGTTTATTTTGGAGGTGACTTGAAATTGTAATGGAGAGTCATGGTTCAGGACGGAGTAAACAAATGGTAACACAGACCGTTGATCATAGATTAACCTGTCAGTGTTTTAACTTTTAAATAGTTAGGAATCAGGTTATTAGGACAAATCGAGTATGGTGAACTGTTTCCCTTGGTGGGTGAAGAAGGGATGTAAAACTCCCCAACCGCCTTCCAAAATTTATGAAAAATCGCTGCAACATTTTGTTTGTGGGGCTTTCCTAATAATTCAGTGAGTTAATCTAATCTACCAACAGATGTGGCACTGAGGGCGGCACAGTGGCGCAGTGGTTAGCACCGCAGCCTCACAGCTCCAGTGACCCGGGTTCAATTCTGGGTACTGCCTGTGTGGAGTTTGCAAGTTCTCCCTGTGTCTGCGTGGGTTTCCTCCGGGTGCTCCAGTTTCCTCCCACAGCCAAAAGACTTGCAGGTTGGTAGGTAAATTGGCAATTATAATTTGCCCCTAGTTATAGGTAGGTGGTAGGGAAATGTAGGGACAGGTGGGGATGTGGTAGGAATATAGGATTAGTATAAATGGGTGGTTGGTGGGCAGAAGGGCCTGTTTCAGTGCTGTATCTCTAAACTAAACTAAACATATATGGTCCCAGTTTCATTGCCTGCTTTGTATTGTATTGGTTGATCTCAGTCAAAACAATACTGAGAACTTTACAGCCAACTTAATAGTATTGCTGGATTCAGGAGAGGAGAGAGAAGTAAATTCAACCATCATTTTCATTGCTGATACCCAGGCAGTAATCTCAGCTGGAAAGTGTATATAGGTGGACTTCTGGTGAGGACAGTATTGGGGGTTGTCTGTTAACCATACGCATCCACACTTGCACAGTTGAATGGGGCTACCACACTATTTTACTTTTACCACATCAATTGGGTTTTTGAAATTGCAGTAGTTGCCAGCTAACCATTGACAAAATAGTGACTTTTTGCAATATTTGTGTAAACCTTGGTGTCACAGTATTAAGCAAACACTGGTTGGAGTCATACCAAGTACAAAAGAAGATGGTTGTGGTTGTTGGAGGCCAGTCATTTCAGCCCCAGGACATTGCTGCAGGAGTTCCTCAGGGTAGTGCCCTAGGCCCAACCATCTTCAGCTGTTTCATCAATGACCTTCCCTCCATCATAAGGTCAGACGTGGGGATGTTCACTGATGATTACACTGTTCGGTACAATTCGTGACTCCTCAGATACTGAAGCAATCCATGATCACATACAGCAAGATCTGGATAACATTCAGGCTTGGGCCGATAACCGACAAGTAACATTCATGCCACGCAAGTGCCAGGCAATGATCATTTCCAACAAAAGAGAATCTAAAAGCAAAATGCTGCAGATGCTGGAAATCTGAAATAAAAAACAAGCAATGCTGGAAATACTCAGCAGGTCTGGCAGCATCTGTGGAGTGAGAAGCAGAGTTAATGTTTCAGGTTAGTGACCCTTCATCAGAACATTCTTCAGAAGAAAGGTCACTGACCTGAAACGTTAACTCTGCTGCTCTCTCCACAGATGCTGCCAGACCTGCTGAGTATTTCCAACATTTCTTATTATTAAAAGAGAATCTAACAATTTTCCCCTTGATGTTCAATGGCATTACCATTGCTGAATCCCCCACTATCAACATCCTGGGGGTTATCATTTATTAGAAGCTGAACTGGACCAGCCACATAATACTATGACTACAAAAGCAGGTCAGAGGCTGGGAATTCTGTGGTGAGCGACTCTTCTCCTGACTTCTCAAAGCCTGTTCACCATCTACAAGGCACCAATCAGGAGTGTGATGGAATACTTTCCACTTACTTGGATGAGTGCAGTTCCAACAACACTCAAAAAACTCTACACCATCCAGGACAAAGCAGCCTGCTTGGTTGGCACCCCATCCACCAGTTTAAACATTCACTCCCTCCGCCACTGATGCACACTGGCAGCAGTTTGTACCATCTACAAGATGCACAGCAGCAACTTGCCATGCCTCCTTGGCCAGCACCTTCCAAATCTGCAACTTCTACCACCAAGAAGGACAAGGGCAGCAGATGCATGGAAACACCACCTGCAAGTTCCCATCCAAGTCACACATCATCCTGACATGGAACTATATCGCCGTTCCTTCACTGGGTCAAAAACCTACAACTCCCTTTCCAACACTGTAGGTGTACCTACACCAGATGGATTGCAGAGGTTCAAGAAGGCAGCTCACCACCACCTTCTCAAGGGTAATCAGGGATGGGCAATAAATTCTGGCCTAGCCAATGCATTCTCAATTAAAACTAATTAACTGGCAATCAGATAAATAGACATGATGAAAATCACTACTCAGCAAAACCTGCAGTTCATGTAATAGGCAGGAATATAATCCTAGCCACCTATTAAATGAAAGCTTTTACTTTTTTTACATGGGATAAGCAGCATGGAAATGGGCCATTTGGCCCAACCTGTCCATGCTGGTGTTTATGCTCCACTTGAGCCTCCTCCTGTCTTTCCTCATCTAACTCTATATCCCTCTATTCATCTGCATATGCTTCTTCAGCCTCCCTTTAAATGCACTGACAATATTTGCTTCAACCACTCCCTGAGGTAGCGTGTTAAGTGTGATGTAAATGGTGAATAGTCTGCAATCAGTTCTGATCAGTACAGTGTAAATTGAATTTAAAACTATTAACTAGACCAGGTGGCAACCACACAGTTAAATTATTTGTTAACACTCACTGTTTAATGTATCCATGAAGAATGATCACTTGGGTGAGGTGCGTGAGGGCTGTTGGAGTCCATGGAACCATAATCAGTCATAACTTTCAGGGTGGTTGGTGAAAATAGGATAATTGTTTCCTTTTTAACAATGTAAAACCATGTTATGCACTGGGCATTAATAACAGTGAATCAAGCTTTCTGAAATGCTGGCTAGTCAATTTAACCGAGCAGGATCTATTTGTACTTAATTGGACAGAACCAGGCAGCATTTCGGTAGGTGTCAGTCAATTCTTATAAATATAGCACAATTGTGATTTTTATCATAATTTTCAACATAGCAAAACTAAGGCCTTTCAGCTGTAAAGCCACTGACCTTAGAGAGGTGTATATATAAGGTTGTGAATGGTACAGAAAAGATAGATTCAGGAAATTACTTCAAACTAAATTTAGGACACAGGCTCAATCTAGTAAAATGCAAACTCAGGATTTATGTCAGAATGTACTCGTTACAAGGAACAAAGAACAGTACAGCACAGGAACAGGCCATTCAGCCCTCCAAGCCTGCACCGATCTTGATGCCTGCCTAAACTAAAACCCTCTGCACTTCCGGGGACCGTATCCCTCTATTCCCATCCTATTCATGTATTTGTCAAGATGCCTCTTAAACGTCGCTATTGTACCTGCTTCCACCACCTCCCTCGGCTACAAGAATGATCATAACCTTGACTGGATTTCCAGGTAAAGTAGAACAGGTGAAAACCCATCGAACCGTAGACATTTGCAGCACAAGAAGGAGCAATTAGACCTAGTTGTGTCTGCACCAGCACTTTGCTAAAGCAATCCAAAACTAATCTTACTGCCTCATAACTGTATTTTGTCCTCTGTTTCAAATGTTTATCTACTTTTCATTTAAGATGCAATAATTTCTGCATCAACTACTGCTTGTCACCAAAGCATTCCATACTCCAACAACCCTTTCTGTAAAATAAATAGTCAACTCTTCACTGACTCCCCAACTGGAGGAAATAATTTGGAAATCATTCTAAGTTATTGGAAACAGTAATGTGGGGGTGTTTGGGGAGCTATATAGTCTCTCTGGATAAATGATCTAAGATCGGCCAATCGGCCTTCCTCATCTGTATTTATCTTATGATCTTGTAATCATAGCAAAAGATGACCTACATGCAATGTTTGTTCTCCCCAGCAACTTGTTGTCTTAGTATGTATGACAAGGGACTGAGTGACACAGTCGCTTTGAAAACTTAACACTGTCCTTTCACCTCTGGGATCTGGGTTCCATTCCAGACCAGGTTGATTGATAGGAAATTTATTCTTCCTGTTGTTTGTAAGGGCTCCTTTGTGAAATGAATCTGGGAAGTCTCGACCCAAATTCAGAAACTGTACCCAGTGTGCACCAGCTGATAGTAAACAGGCCATTTCGCTCTGCATCCAGGCATAGGCAATGCACATGGCACACCAGTGCAGTGGCAGGTGCTTTCTGTAGACTGAGGTTAAGGTGGGCAGGTCGAAGAGACCTTTTACTTTATATTCAACTTGTCCTATATTAGGCACTGAGATGCAGGCAAAATGTGGAAAATGCTCCATTCCACAGCACTGATGTCTGTTACCTCAACAAGCCCAAAAATCACCCCCGAAGTAACAAATATTGTGCATAGTTCTGACACCAAAACACAGAAGCAGCAAGAGCTGTATTGATCTGTACATAGTTTCACTTAACCACATACATGAGACTAAGAAGACGAATATGGAAAAATGACAGCAGATGTTAACCCCTGATCTATAATCCTGCCACATTTCATTTATTCTGTCCTAACATGAGATAAACCGGTGGTAGGAATGGGACTATAATAGAAAAGCTCATGTAGTAACTAAAGCTTAAAAGAAAGAAAGACTTGCATTTATATAGCACCTTTAATGACCACTGGACATTTCAAAGTACCTTTTTAAGTTTAGCCACTGTTGTATTGCAGGAAATAGGACAGCCTGTATGCACACAGCAAACTCTCTCAAACAGCAGCATGATAATGACCAAGTAATCTGTTTTTGTGATGTTGATTTGAGGGATAAATATTGGCCAGGGCACCAGTGATAACTCCCCTGCTCGTCTTTAAAATAGTGCCATGGGATCTTTTACACCCACCTGAGCAAGCAGATGGGGCCTCAGTTTAACATTTCATCCGAAAGACAGCACATCTAACTGAGGTACTGTACTGAAGTGTAAGCCTTCATATATAAATATTCAAACCTGGGAGTGGGACTTGAACCCAGAACCTTGTGACTTAGAGTGAGTGTGCTACCAACTGAGCCACAGCTGACACTGCCAAAAAGAAAAGTCTAAAGCTTAATATTCCACTACGGTATGAACATACATGTTTGATATCCTCAAGTATAGATTTTGATTGCAGGGCAATGAACTTTACAGTATAAGCCAGGCAAAATATTCAGTTTGATCAGGGTGTGCTGCATAACCTTGGCCATCAGGAAGTGGCTCAATGTTCTTTAATGTAAAGGAAGATGTAACTGAATAAGGAACATCCTCCATAGCTGTGGTGCAGGTGTGTTCCTTACTTAGTTTAAACTGCAAAGTTAGAGATGTTTTGTACAAAAATTGGCATTGTAAAGTAAATGGAGCTGTAGAAATCTGCCCTATTTACATCCCAGGATTGATTCCACTGCAGGAACAACGATGTTACACTTGTTTGAAAATAGTAATTGCCGGGTTCATTTTCTGGGTACTGCACCATTTGTGATGGATGGCTGGGGAAGACCTGGCCGGGTCAGGGATGGGAAAATAACATTTGTGATTTGTCCGCGCAAATTGATCCCTAGGCCCACCCCTGGCCTAACTTGCATCCGGTGCTCATAAAATCATGGAAATTCATGACACAGAGGAGGCCATTGGCCCATGTCTGAACTGTCCATAAAAGAGCTATCCAGCCTAGTTCCACTTTCCAACTCTTAGTCTGTAGCCTTGTAGCTTATGACACTTCAAGTACATATCCAATACTTTTTGAACACGCTCAGAGTTTCTGTTTCCCACCGCCCTCTGGTTGCTACTACTGCCTCTGGAGACACCAGAGGTGATTCACAGCACTTTGAGGCAGCAGTGCAACTTCATTTACTTTACAGTGCCAGTATCAAACACAAAATCTTAAGACAGCAGTAGATAGCATGCACACACATTTTCTAGTACAATGAGTTTGGATTTGGTTGCAGTTTGTTGTTGAGTTGGTAACTGAGGTCTTCCTGAAGTCCCTGTATTGTGCTGAATCTACTACTTAACCCCAAAACATATGGATGTAAAATTGTTTTCATTTAAAAAAGAATACAATTCACAGTTATGTTATTGCAGAAAATGGTTAATGCCACTGGGTAGAGTGGTTTGTCCAACTGGGAGTTGCTTCAATATTTGCAAAGACTACAACTTGCTTTAATAACGTTTGTACAAAAGCAAAACACTGCTGATGCTGAAAATTTGAAATAAAGGTCAATTGACCTTTATTCACAGTCCAGATGATAGGTCATCAACCTGAAAAATTAACCCTGTTTCTCTCTCCATGATGCTGCATGACTTGCTGAGTATTTTCAGCATTTTCTCTTTTAATCAAACCATGTTCGATTGTTTTTATAAGAGGATTTTGCAATATACCATAAACATAAGCTAACAGTTCAGGTATATAAGGGTTTAATTTCTAGTTTTAATGCACTCATTGAGCCATTTGCATAAATTCCTTCTTGTGTATTTTAACACAACTGTTAACACACCTGTGAGATTAATTGGTGGGCTAAAAATAACACTCGGCTGACATTAAACCCAACAGATCTCACTACCCCTTGGCCATCCCCATTTTCTATGACCCACAGACATACTACACAACCTGCTCTTTATTACCGACAGGCATTGTCAACCTGCTCTTTCCTTTTGATTAGAAATGTAGGCACCTTGCTAATAATGGGCTGTGGCAATGCTGTTTAATGACATAGTTTGAACACCGTCTGGGAATGAGAGAAGTGCAGGTTTGATACCAAGAAAGTCCCATTCTGCACTTTATAACTGAAATTATTGATTATAATTGTACAAATAACATGTATTTAGCAGTGCATTAAGACTATAGCTGTCGTGATGGTGTAGAAAAAGTTTAATTTCACACCAGTGCTCTAGTTATAGTGCAAAGGCAAACTGAAGCCAGTGTTAATGCTTGATTGGACAGTCGAACAAAGTGGAGTGGAAATCTCTGCAGAAGGAAGTCAGTTTGGCCTTAAACTTGTGAAAATTGCGTGTTAACATTAGTGGAAAGTCAAACTAAGCACTAATGCTAAACTTGGAAGTGTAAACGCTTCATATATTTTCTTTAGGATTCCGATGATTGTATCTCAAGGGTACTGTTGGCTATCTCATTTGAAAAATCAATTAGAAAATTTCCTTTAAATAAAAAAGAGCTACACAACCCCAGGATTTTGTTTTTTTTAAACTGTTAATTTAAAAATATTGAAAACATTTTTGTTTTAACTACAATCATGATTTGATTGATTATGCCTAACGCAGCTGAATCTTTGAAAGCCAAACTTATACATAGGGAAACTGAGGAAACAAAGGGGAGAATTAATCTGTTCTTTATTCTTGTGTTTTACAATCTTGCTACAAATAATGATCACTGGTTTACAACTTCACCACACAAGCCAACCAGTTTCATTCAGCCTTCATAATGTTTTAGCACTGAAGAGTTGTCTAAGGTCAAACACCCCCTCCTTTTATTAACATGCCTGATGGAAAGTTGTATTTTTGAATATTTGGAAAGATGCCACAGTGTATTAATAAAATACAGTTGTATTTTTAAATTATTTGAATGTTGCATCTTAAACATGTATTTATAACCATGGGTGGTGCAGTGGTACAATGTATTAGATGATCAATATATAAGGCCATGGACATGGTATAGATTACAGTCACTGACCATCTCCAACAAGAGAGTTTAACCACCTGCTCTTTACATTCAATATCATTATTATTGCCAAGTTCCCCTCCATCAGCAACCTGGATGTCACTATTGACAAGCAACTCAACTGGTCCAGCTACATAAATACTGTGGCTGCTAGAGCAGGTCAGAGGCTGGGTATTCTGTGATGAGTGTTTCACCTCCTAACTCCCCAAAGCCTCTCCACTACCTACAAGGCTCTCCTCTCTGAATAGCTGCAGCTGCAATAAGACTGAAGAAGCTTGACACCATCCAGGACAAAGCAGTCCATTTGATCAGCACTTCACTTACTAGCCTAAACATTCATCCCCTCCACTACCATTTACAGGATGCACTGCAGCAACTCACCAAAACCTCTGTGGTGGCAACTCTGTGATCTCCACCACCTAGAACAATGAGGGTAGCAGGTGCATGGGAATGCCATCATCTCCAAGTTCCCTTCAAGTCCCACTTTATTTACATTCCTTCATAGTTAGTGGATCAAAATTATGGAATTCCCTACCTAACAGAATTGTGGGAACACCTTCACCACATTGCAGTGGTTCATGAAGGTGGCTCACTATAACCTCCTCATGACAACTGGTGATGGACAATAAATTCGAGCCTTTCCATGAAGTCCATATCTTGATATTGCTCATATTGGAAACTGCGTTTTAATTAAATGAGGTGTTGATCAATGTCCATGTTCATGATCCTCAAAAGAGGAAGGGAATAATTGGGAACAGGGGTTGCTGCTGCTGTTATCATGAGTCTAAAATGCCAGTTAGAGGGCGTTGGGGAAATCTGAAAACTAGTTGTTTACCTACTGTTTTGATTTTGAGACCTGTGACCCAGCAGTATTTATTTTATTTATTTAGAGATACAGCACTGAAACAGGCTCTTCGGCCCTCCGAGTCTGTGCCAACCAACAACCACCCATTTATACTAATCCTACATTAATCTCATATTCCCTACCACATCCTCCCCATTCTCCTACCACCTACTAGGGGCAATTTAAAATGGCCAATTTACCTATCAATCTGCAAGTCTTTGGCTGTGGGAGGAAACCGGAGCACCCGGCAAAAACCCATGCGGTCACAGGGAGAACTTGCAAACTCCACACAGGCAGTACCCAGTACTGAACCCGGGTCGCTGGAGCTGTGAGGCTGCGGTGCTAACCACTGCGCCACTGTACCTGAAGACACAGCGACAAAACTGAAGCAGTACCCTTTTCTTTGGAATGTAAATACCTCAACATTTTTCCAGGAACTCATTATTTAAATGTGGTCTCCCAAACTACTGATTGTGATAACTTAAAACTTTTAACTGATTCTTACAAGCATCAGCTTGGCTCAGTGGTAGCGCTCTATTCCAAATCAAGCTTAAGGGTTCAAATCCTACTACAAACATTCACACACAATTTTGGCTGATACTTCAGTACTACACTGATGGAGTGCTGCCTTGTTAGATTGCCATCCTTTGGATTAGATGTTATACCATGGTCCTGTCTGAAAGCTCAGGAGGATATCAAAGACCCCTGGAACTATACAAAGAAGAACCGGGAGATCTTCTGGTATCCTGGCCAACATTCCTCCTTCAGATACTAATTGGCTGTGAGGCACTTTGAACGTGCTAGAGATGTGTAAGGTGCTAAATAATTGAAAGCTCATTGGGTTTTTGTCCACTTCATTTATGAGCAGTTTGGTTAACGATCAAAATAAATGAAGAAGTGCTGCTGCCCCAGACTAGATGCATGCCATCAAAGGATGTGATTTCAGTCAGTATCACCTCTCCTAACAATATAACGCAAAGGAAATAAAAGCAAAATACTGCAGATGCTGGAAATCTGAAATAAAAACAATAAGTGCTGGGAATACTCAGCAGGTCAGGCAGCATTTGTGGAGAGAGAAACAGAGTTAACATTTCAGGTTTGTGACCTTGTATTGAAAGGTCACTGACCTGAAACGTTAACTCTGTTTCTCTCTCCACAGATGCTGCCAGACCTGCTGAGTCTTTCCAGCACTTTGTTTTTATAACTGCAAAGGAGGTTGGTGGAGGAGTAACAGTGTTTTTTTTTTTTACCTCCGTTAACATACACTTAGCCACTAGTACCGATCAATGGCTGACCTGTGTCAAGCTTCTTTAGTCAGTGGGTAAAGTATGACCACTGACATTGTATATGCATAGTCACTTTAAAGTGGAATTGAATGATGTAGATATCATCCTTCATTATAAGTAGGGCAGCTTCTAAAGCATGGACACTTACTGTTTACTCCCTCCTCCAAACAACATACAATTATAATGCATGGGATGGAAAGAAATATGGTCTGGAGAATGCAGATCCAGACCATGTGGTAGTTTCTGTGGGCTGTTCTGAATGGCACATGAAGAACTGAGAAGGACTGTTGCACAAGGGGCTAACACATCATGACAGCTTGCCAAATAAATGTTTTATTCTTCACTGTCGGGCTTTGTCATTTCTCTCCAGTTTCATCGTATCAAAAATTCTGCCCCACAATGTTTCTGTGTAGAACCATCTGCACATGGTCCTGCTAAGTTTCAGTCTTTTAATACATTTTCATTCAGGGTATTGCTTCATCACCACTGTTATGAACGCTGGACTTTGTAACATGATCGTTTTTTACAAAATTGAGATTTATTTCAAGTTTAAGATGGAGTCCAGAAGGTCAGGTGATCTCTCATCCACTTTGTTAAAGGACAATACAGAAATCTTGGTTACCAGGAAACACAGATCAAAAACATTTTTTGAAAAACAGACTGCAGGGGTACACCTGAATAACAAGGGGATTTGCCCTCCCAGATGTTCAGGTCGTAAGCAAGGGCGTCAGTGATTCTGAAGATGCAAATGTACCAAGCAGTTGTTAACACCTGGGAACAATAGAAGGCCCAGGTGGTTCTGTGAAACCAGACATCTGGACTTTGCATTTTGGAAAAGGACAATAAGTTATTGAGTCCAGATAAATTTAACAGATTTTCTGAAGGCAGACAGGCTGTAAGAAGGAAACCCAGTGGTTGTAGCCTCCGAGCAGGCTATAAGGAAGACAGCCAGTGGTGGCAGCCTTGAGAGGGAGAGCAGAAACACCTGCTGTCGGAAGCCTGAGACAGCAAAAGGCTGCGAAGACTGGAACCTGTTTTTAAAGCTGAAGTTCGCAGAGGAGTAAAAGCCCAACAGAATCACCAGGAATTGCCTTATTCACTGACGTTAAAGTCAAAAGTGTTTGGAGAAGTGAGCAAAGAGGACATTGAGTTTGAAAAGGTCTGGGAGATCCAACCCATTGCAATTGGGAGGAGCTTGGGACTGTTAACTGCAAAGATTTTGCCATCAAAGAGGACTGTGTAATTTATAAGTGTAGTGAGGTTTCCAAATATTTTAATAAGTAAAGAAAATACCATTTGTAATTTGGGTTACTTGCAAAGTACTGTTTAGTTGATGGGGATTTCTTTTAGTTGTAATAAAAGTCTTAAAATGTGAAATCTTGTCATAATTCTTTAAATTGGTCTAGGTATACATATTTCCTGTTTTAATGTGAATGGTCTCACTGAGGTTGTAACGCCACCACATGGACTGCGGCGGTTCAAGAAGGCAGCTCAACACCACATTCTCGAGGGCAATTGGGGATGGGCAATAAATGCTGACCTAGCCAACAATGCCCACATCTCATCAACGAATTAAAAAAAAAAAAATTCCAGTTCCATAAATCTCTATAACCTCTCTTCTAGTTCTTATTAACCTGTGTACCTCCCAAACTCCCACCAATGATGATCTCATCCAAGGCTTTGCTGACCTTACTAGGGTCTCCATCTTTCTTTTCATGGATGGTAACTAGTGTCACATTTTGTAATTTTCACGAGTTTAATGGTGTTGCACATTTTCAAAACCGAAGCAGGCCCATCTTCATGTTTTATTTAGTTATGGCCTAATGACAAACCTTCGTCCAGCAGCAGCTATGATGAAAACAAATCGGTGATGCTCATCAGAACGATTCTTTATCCGAAACAGAATCAAGAATAGAAAAACGGAAAGGAGCAAGGCAAAAGAATAAACCTGAAGGGGAGAGAAAGAATAGGAAGAGTGACACAATTACAGAGAGAGTGACACAGCATCGGAGAGAATAACAAAAAGGGAAAACAAATTAAAAGAAAAAGGCCAGCAAACATGTTTAAGGTAAAAACCCGAGGTGAATGACTTAAAGCATTAAATGAAAATCAAGATTAAAAACAGGGAATTGATTTAAAAATAAAATCAAGGTATTGGAAATTAATTGTGCCCAAATTTTAGAACAAATCATTTCTTTTTTAGCATTTAATAGAACTAGGAGTAATTCTTTAGAGTGTATCTTCCTGTCAAGACATTTTTTAAAGTCACAGTTCACATGAATCATCACTTAATGCCTTATTTGTTGATTTATGAAAAATCTTTATTGGAAAACGGAGTCATATGATCTCATCATGGAGCTGACTTAGAAGTTTTAATGTGTGTTGCCAACAGTGGTAATCCTGTAGTAGAAGTGCTCTTGCCTTCAGACAGTAAAACCTTTGAAAAGTAGGGGTTTTGCCTGGTGCATCCCAATCAAGGAGTCTGGCTGTTTGCCCCTCAGCCCATCCACCCAGACCAGTAGTGTGTTTTCAGCATTGATCCCTGTATAAACCCCTGCCAGCATCTTAAATATGTAGGTACTGATGGCGAGGCTGTCTTTAATGTACTGGCAAATGTACTGCACTTATTAGTTAGACAGCATGTGATTTTTTTTTAGGAGCACTGTAAGTAAGAAACAGTCAGTTATACAGCTAAATCACATCATTTTGAAACTAGGGAAAAGTAGAATTCTGATCAAACCATCAATGTAGGATCTCTCCTGAACCTGGCCTCTTCCTCAGATTTATGTGCTCTGCTCAACAGCTGATGTTTTCAATTTAGAAAAGAGCTGACTTTCTTTTGGCTTTTTTCCATTATTAGAAATTTAAATGTGATCCAGACTGGTCACTTTCTAAACTTTTTATACATTTTTAAAACTGGCTTGCCACTTGGCAGTTATTCAAGACCGTCTCACAACTGATGCCCAATACCAAACTTTTCTTCTGACAAACCAGAATAATATACCCAACATTTTTTTTTTCTACTTGTTAAAGGGAAGTGCCAAACTGTGTCTCAGAGTACTCCTTTTGGCGTTTATTTGTAAGGCCGCTGCACAAGAGGTTAATGAAATGGATCGTGATTTGTGATTGTAATCAAATATGATGGCATGTACTACCTCCAGATCTCATGTAACAGAAGGGGAGGTTCTGTTGAAATTTTTTTTTCTCTCGTTCTTTTTCTCTCTCTCCTTTTTCTAAGCTACTGACTCACCATTTTTATAGTTTTGCAATTCACCATAGAAAAATAATATGGATATTAATTTATGCTGCAGGTATCTGAGTAAAAGGAACAGGTTACTAACAAGACCAAAGAAAATCGCATAGAGGTGTTGGGGCCCTTTGAGAAAATGTTTCAGCATCCTGTTCATACAGGAGTGTGTTTTTTTTGTTATGTAGGTCGATTAGTACTGTAGAATTGTTAAAATCTAGTATGGCAATTTTTAAAAACTTTTTGACCATTTGAACGAGTGCTGGGTTTATAGTAATGCTTTTTAAAATAAAATTAGAAAGTGCACAGCCATTTCTGGAGTTCCTCAAGGAGAAGTATGTAGGAGATGTATCCTATTAAGGGGCAAGTAAAGCTGGAGAATGTGCAGGGAGTGCCAGTAAGTTGTGGGGAGAAGGCCAAATTAAGAAATGCTATGAGGAATGATCATGAGACTGTTTTCTAAGGTCAGTAAAGCTCTGAGCTTGTCAGAAACAAAAGCAGTACAATAAACATAAGATTTTTTTTTAAATTGGTAAGTTAAATGTTACTTATAACTTGAAAAAAGTTAAAATTCAGGTGAGATTTTCCAATTTTTGTTGTATTAATGGATTTTGCTTTCTTACTTCCTAAAATTTCACAGATTGGTACTTCCTAACCAAGTAAGTCATGTTTAAAATTTCAGTTTGAAATGTTGCCTTTGTTTTAGATTATCTGGTAATAAACATTAGGATGATCTTATTCCTTTTAATTAAATAAACTTTCTAAGATCTGTTATTAAATTCAGCTTTCATCAAGTTAAATTTATGTCATTATGTTCCTGGCTTGGCTTGACTTGAAGTAGTATTTATGAACATGGTTAGAGGCAGACCACATCAAGGTATTAATGGACAGAAGAATAACAACTCTCCTGGAGGAACATGTCGACTGCAAATAAATAAAAGTAATCTAGAGGTCCTTGATTGAATCAGATAGTTATAGATCTTCAACTTCTACAGTACTCTGAAGGGGGAAAATAAACACAACAAATAGTCTGCGATAACAGAAAGCAGTTAAATGTAAATAGTCATCTCGTGGATAAAGGACATGTCAGGAGTAGCACCAGGTCTCGTAAAGCTCCAAATAAGGTTATTTGGATGCTAAACAACAAAAGCAATAGATAGAATAAAATGATCACCCAACCAACAAATCCTGAGCAGAGTTCTGTAGCCCAACTATATCCAGTCAAGAATGCTGGTGGACATTCATTCAGGCAGCTAACAGGAAGCAGAACAAAATAGATATCCCCAATCTCCTCCATGGAGGAGCCCACCAGTGAATGCAGGATACAGTCCTGAAATGTTTTTCAGCATTTTCAGCCAAAAGTACTGAGTGGATAATCCTTCTTGGCCCTTCCTGTGGTTTCTGCCATCATAAACAATTTGTTTAGCTAATTCAATTCACTCTACATTACGTTAAGAAGTGGCCAAATGGACTGGATGCAGCAAATACGACATCTCGGCTTATAGTGCTGAAGACCTATATACCAGAGCTAGTTGCACCCTTAGCCAAGCTGTTCCAGTACAGCTATGGTACTATTATTTACTTGACAACATGGAAGATTGCCCTGGCATATACTAGCCATAAAAAAAAAATGCCTGACCACTTCCTCCTCCGTAAAGTAATGGAAGGTGTCCTCAAAAGCTCCATCAAGCAATAGTTATTCATCAATACTTTACTCACCCATGCTCAGTCAGCTCTGTGCCAGAACCACTTGGCTCCAGACTTTATCCAGTCTTGAAGAATCCTCTAGTGGCTTGAATCATATTTGACAGAAAAGATGTTTGTGGTTGTTGGAGGCCTGTCATTGCAGTCCCAAGAGATCACTTGGAGCTCTTCAGGAAAGGGTTCTTCGTCTAATCAACTTCAGCAATGACTGCTATAAGGCCAGGAACAGAGCTGTTTACTGTTTGCATAGCATTCAGCTCCATTCACAACTCTTCCGATAATGAATTGCGGCCTATAACAGGACCTAATAACTTCCAGGCTTAGACTGAAAAGTGGCAGTTAACATTTGTACCACATAAATGCCAGGCAATGGCTCTCCAGCAAAAGGAAGTTCAGTCTTCTCCCCTTGACCTTAGCAGCGCAATCATTAGTGAGTAGAAGCAGAACTGGAGCAGCGTGTCAACCAGCTACAGAAGCAGGACAGATTCGGCATACTTTGTGATGAATGGCTCATCTTCTGACCTTCAAAGCTTCATGTATACCCACTCCACCACTGGTACACTGTGGCTGCAGAATGTAATCTCTATTGGATGATTGCATTGCAGTAACTCACCAAAGTTATTTCAACAGCACCTCCCTTTCTCGATGGGTTTTTGTTGAGGGATAAAAGGTAGCACGGTTCTGAGAGAACTCACGGTTATTCTTTGTAAATATCCCATGGCACTACTTCTTTCACCTGAACAGGCAGAGAGTGTTTTGGTTTAATGTCTCATCTGAAAACCACCTCTGAATATGCAGCATGCCCTCCATGCTGCACTGAAGTGTCAACTTAAATTGTGTAACTGGGGTGGGGCTTAAACCCACAACCTTCTGATTTTAATGGTGAGTGTGTGATAGCTGAGTCAAGTTGACACTCATTACAATATGACAGTTGATTGTCTTTATAACCATATCATTAATAATTTGCCTATGCTATTTTTCAGGAAGGGTAGAGAACTATTCAAAGCTTCAGGACCACTAGCATGACCAATTGTTCTGTATTTGCTTTTGAGTGTCTGACATTTAATTTTTTTTGTGATGAAATGACTGGATACACAAAGGGAGTGCAGTAGATGTAGTGTATATGGATTTTCAGAAAGCATTCGATATGGATCTCCAAGAGGCTTGTTGGAAAAATTTCAAGTGTGTGGTATAAGAGGAAATGTAGCAGCATGATTAGAAAGTTGGTGACACAGCAAAATGTGTTAGGCTAAATGGGTGTTGCTCAGATTACAGAAGAGTTGGAAATTGTGTACCTCAAATATCAACATTGGCCCCACTTTTATTGGGTAAAAATATAGATGAGTTGAACTTGGGCATATGGAGCACAGTCTTGAAATTAGTTGACAAAAGAAGGGAGTCTTGCAGTCATCCTCACTTTTGGCAAAATGCATAGATGTGTAGGGCAGACATGTGACAAACCAAGTTAGTGTGAGTTAATACACTGAGAAGAAACAAAGCATGAGAAAATACACTCAAGGGAAGGACATTGTTTATCCACACCCTTCAGAGTCCTAGGGATGTAAATACATAATTTACTGAGTGAGAGCAGGTACATTAAACCTGTTTTTAAAATAAAAATTACCAACAGCCTTGTGGGTTTGGTATGAGTAAAGAAGTAATGGTACACAAGTACAAAACACAGGCTAGAGTACTGCATGCAGATTTGGGCACCCCATTATAGAAAGGATATTAAAGCTGTAGAGAATGTACAGCATAGATTCACTAGGATGATACCAGGGATAAGAAACTAATGATGAGGTTGTACTGGAACTATTTGCAGTGGAGTAGTGAAGGAATATATATCTTTAAAATTCTGAAGGGTTTTAGTAGAACGAATAGGGAAAGACTATTTCCTCCCTTTAGGCAAGGGTCATCAAATTAAAGTTAGGCTAAGAGTGATAAGAGTTAGGAGTTATTTATTCATGCAGTAGGTTATTGGAGCATGGCAATTAGGAATAGTTAAAGCAGAGACCGTTACATTCTTAAAGGAAAAGTTAGATAAACATTTGAAGCAGAGGAAGATCTGTTGTGAAGGCAGTATTAGTTTTGGATTGCTCCAGCACAGAGGCAGCACTGACAAAATGGGTCAGATAGACAACTACAGCACAGAAAGAGACTGATTCTTTGCTGTGGTTGTCACAATCGTTATCTCAATAAACTACATTAGTTAAGAGGTGTACGTTGAGTGCTCACTCAAAATATCAAAAAAACAGCAAAAATGTGCATTTATTTTTCCTTATTGCCGCCTTAAAAACTTCAAAGACCAGTCTAACTCCACTTTCAGGCCCAGGTTAAAACACTGCTCACCCATAGGGTTGGTCATGATCCTCCAACATTGTACTGGGAAATGGTCTCTTGTGGTGTGCTATTTTGTGTTAGCAATAGCAAATCGTGACATACAAGATGGTAATTGCATTTTGGATCTGGTGATTCATCAGATCCCTTCGATTTCAGTTACGCTATTATACTAATAACAACATTTATCACCCTAAAACACAATTACCACCTTGTGTCTCAGTCTACCACTTTTAATGCATGCAAATATTTGGCTCTTGCTTTTATGTATTATGCCAGGGAGAACCTGTTCTGGCTGCTACTTTATTTTCAGTTCTTCATCTGTTCGAACAACACAAAGTTCATTTCCTAACATCTACATGACTTACAATGACATCCGCATCTGAAAGTACATAGCATCATGTAAATGGTACTGCTGTAATAATAGCATGTAATGTCTCTCTTTGGTGAACTAAAGGAAAATTCTAGGATTTGACCCTGGTGACTGTGCTTTGTTGACAGTTACTGATGAGCAAATATTTGGTATGACTGAACAAAATAGTAGATTGCACAGTTCCTACTTTATGGTGTCTTGCGGAATTTGCTCTTTTGCTTCAATGCAAAATAAACTGTACAAAATTTGTATATTTCAGTCTCTGGTGGTAAGTGCTGACCGTTATGTGTAGTATTTTAACCTAGTTTGTAGGTTTGGTATCTGACTAGGGGAAGAGAGGGGGGAAAAAAAGGGGAAATGATGGGATTCGTCACCTGCATCTATTTGTGTGTTACCATGGTTTGGTAGGGAACCAGTCTGTGTTCCCTCTATTGTTTCTCACTCCAGAATTCAGCTAAATCCAAATGTTCTGTTTAATGGGGGGATTTTGGGGAATGACCTCATGGCAGCATTGATAAATAAGGTTTTCATACTTCATATAATGTCACTTTTTTTTTTACAGCAATGGCACAAATAGTGCAGACCAATGGAACCCAGCCTCTCAGCAAAACATGGGAGCTTAGCTTATATGAGTTACAGAGAACACCTCAGGTAAATACAACATTTACATCTCTATTTATACTCTAAGGTTGACGTTGCCTTGTACTACTTCTCAGTGGACTAGGCTATTCTATAACATGTTACATCTTTACAAAAATTAGGAATGTAGTCTGTGCACCCATAGATCTGGATTCTCATCTTGGTAACCTCTCGGAGAAAGAAAACTTTTTTAAATGTTAAAGCTAATGGCATCTCTTGAAAACCAGCACAATGAGACTTGTGTGAACAGGGAATCATTAAACAAATGCTGAATTTAGGCGTCCACTAAACACCAGCTACCCAACTGAAATTATGTAACCAGCACTGTCTGATATTGTTACAAATTTCTATGTATCAAGGTGCAGTCTTTTGGATCAGATATGAATTTGAGATTCAGTTTTGCTGTTTAAGCAAATGTAAAAGAAACCATAGTACTATTCTACTATCCTACTACACAGGAAATTCTAACAGTATCTAGCAAGTATTCCTCCCTCAACCAACACCACCAAAAACAGGAAACGGTCATTCATCTCATTGATGTTTGTAGGATCTTGCTATGTATGTATTGGTTACTACATTTTCCTACATAGCAGTGAGGACACATTTTAGTAACTAATTGGCTGTGAAGTGCTTTGGGATATCCTGAGGATGTGAAAGAAACTACATAAATACAAGTTTGTTCCTTTTTATCTAATCCTGTTTATAATAATGTCCCATACGTTTAAAGTAGAGGCACAAATTGCAGAAGGCAGCAAGAGCATCCAAAGTAAGTTTTAATCGATTATTAAGAGTAGCATACAGATGGACATCTCTAATTTTGCTTGAACAAAATCCTTGAAGCTCTGGCATATATTTTTTAAAGTCACATACATGCATGGCTCACACACATAACAGCAACTTTGACGATAAATATACTTTTTTAAAAAAACTAACTCAGCAGCTCCCTAAACCTTTTCTTCTTTTTGCAATGACTGGATCCCCCCAAAAAGCTTTAAAAAGTAAGCATGCTGTTACGACCAGGTGAGAAAGAGGTCTAGGGTTCCCTTTCAGCCTGCGCCTGGTCTTATTGTAATAGGGTTTAATTTTAAACACACTGTTTTAGTTTCCCCTTGATGAACCTTGTTCACTGCTTTCCAATTATAAGACAAAGAAACCACCACAAACTGGCTTTCTCAGGTTTAAAGAAGAAAAGTTGAAATTTATTAAACTTGAACTCTAATTTGGTTGACACCTGCGGATACACGACGCGCCCATGCTAGCATGCATATGCGATACACACATGCAGATAGGGACAGGAGGAGCAGAAGAAAAATAAAGGGGAAAAGTTTGAGGCAATCTCTGAAGAGCATTTTTTGTTACTGTGCTTCGAGCTCGCTGTAGAGGCCTTGATTGTAGGTAGATCTTGCTTTTTGTTGGGGCCCAGTATTCTTAAACCTTGTTCACTGTAGGAAACTTCTGTCTTGGGGTTCATGTATCTTCAGTGGGTTTTGGAGTTCTGTGAGAAAGCGATGGGAGCAGACAAGAGAGGCTGTGGCGAGCCAGCCAGGAAAGGTCTTTTCAAACCAGGAGCAAAGAGCTTTCTGCAGACTTTCAGTTCAAACTGTATAATTCAGAAAAAAACCCAGACTGCCAAGCAGGTTAGTCATGTGACTAACTGATTTGACCACATCAGTTTGTGGATTTAGTGGAGCAGAGGATAGCTCCTTTTGTTCCAAGTACTGTCTGTTGATATGCAAAAATCTCTTTACAGCCAAGGGCCTGGCAGCTGCTTGTCACAGGCCTTCTCCTCTTCCCGGCAACTGTTTGAAATTTAATGTCCATGTGCTGAAATTAATGTGCCTCATTCTTGGCAGGCGGGGGCCTGCATGACAATGCTGATGCTGGTAAACCTGAAAAAAAACCTCTTCCAATCTTATTTTTACCTCATTAACCTCATTTCCTCATCTGTCTTTTCTGTTTCCCTTTTCTCTCCCTCCTATCTCCTCCCTTCTCTGTTTGTCAAGCTTCTCCCTTTCCATTTCTTACATTTTGTCCCCTTCTGTTTCTTCCTCTTTACTGCCTGCCCTTTGGTTCGTCTCCTCTTCCCTCCAGTCTTTTTTTTGTCATTTTTGATTTCCCTTCTATGGCTGTCTCTCTCTTTCAAATTTGTCTGTCTTTGTCATGTAATCCTGTTTTGTTTTGCTTTCTCTACCTATCCTTTTCTTTTTTTCCTTCTCTTTGCTTCCCTTTCTGTATCACTGTTCTCTCCTATTGAGATCTGTGTGGGACAACTGGGATTTAGAGAAGGAAGCTGCTGAAGGCAAGGGACTGCTGACCCAAGCAAATCAGAAAGTGGTCTCAGGACACTGAATTAACTCCAAAGCCAGTGAGAGTGAACTAAAAGTGAAAAAGCAGAGAATTGCTTCTGTCACAGGAGGAGGATTGGAATGGATTGGCCAAGCCTGGCAAAATCTAAATCCACAAATAGAGAATAAATTTCCAACAATGAAAAGTTCCATGATTCATAAATAGGGCCTTTTTAAGGTGCGTTGTTGCTGCCCTTGCTGTTTTGTATTGTAGTTTTTACTCATCTCCCTCTCCAGCATTTAAAAACTGCAACATATTACTTACTGCCCTGGCAGTTTAGGCTACTGGATTTCAATATCACATTCACATTTAAAATTTGCAAAAAATTGTGACTCTGTTACAGGATGCCTACATCTAAAAGAAGGCCAAAGAACACAGGTCTATTAAAGGATATATTGGTTAAAACTATTGCAGGTAATAAGGATTTGCCCGTCATGTCAAATGGATTCTTCCCAAGTATTTTCACGGAGAACTATAGTCAAATTCCAGTCATATTGAGTGGGACTACGTGATCCAGAGCAGATACAAGAGTTAGTAAAGTTTTATATCATGCGGAAACCAGAAGTATTGAATATTATTGAAGCTTCTGAACCAGGTGGGATGTGTTCTAGAATCCTCAGTGAATTAAGTGAACAAATTAGTGATGCTTTGATATTTTTCAGAATTCCATAACTACTGGAGTAATGCTTGAGCAGTGATGGATGATGCATATCTTTTTAATATTCAAGAATAGCTAAGGTACAAACCTGGCAATTACAGGTTAGTTAGCCGGACACCCATAATGGGATAAAATACTTCAGGGCTTTCTATGAGACATATAAATTAACATTTAAAGAACATAAATATCACCGGGAATAGCTAACATAATTTTAAACGTAATAGGTCTTGCCGTACAAACTTGCTGGATTCCTTGAAAAGTTGACTAAGATGGTGGATTGGAGTAATCCAGTGGATGTAGTTTACTTTTATTGTCAAAGGTTTAATAGAGAATTGTAATGCTCGTAGGATTGTTAAACTATTTGAATAAAATAAAACCTGGCTTTCAACAGAAGGCAGAGGGTAATTGTTACAAATGTTTGAGTCTGTTCTAGATATTCTCTCAGATTCAGTATCCCCAGTGTATCTCGTAAGTGGTCCTTAGGTCCCCTATGATCAGAGTTTACCTTTTACTGCTCAATCTAAGTAATTTGATAGAATGACCCGTAGGGGTGTTCAAAACAATTAAAGCACTTATTCTGTAAACTGGATACTGTACTTTGCTCTCCTCCCCAACACCACCATCACTGCCTCCCCCCCCCCCCCCCCCGAATGTTTCTCCTATGTTCTGAAAGGTGAAAAGATAAACAATTCTGCTACCTTCTGAAAAGCAGAAGGATAAATAATTGGGTGAATCCAACAGGCACATTTGCTTTACAAATATATGAACTGAATAACATTTCTAATCAATTCCAGCCAATTCCATAACGCTGCTCGTGATGTCCATTAACAAAGCATTTTACACTGTCCATGTTAGGCTAAATACATTCTTCTGACCAGTAATTTCTCTGAACCTGCTCAATACTAAGCTTGAGAGCTCACTTCCTACTGGTGTTTATCAGATCTAACTATCCTGTCTTTGGAGAGACTGTGCCTTTCCTAGCTGGACAGAAAGTTAATGAATTATCCTTATTTGTATTTTGTAGCCTGTTGGTGGAGGCTGAAGAGGATTTTCGAATGATCATTGATGTATAGTGTGAAAATCTAATCAAAGTGAGGCTGTTATTGATCAGACAGTCTGGACGCTAGGGGGAATTTGGCATTGGACTACAAGTCAGAACAAGTTACACTGACATTGTATGGATCAATGGTGAGCCAATTCTGGATTATGGCATGCAGTTTTGGTCACCTAATGTCAAAGTTAGAGATGCATTTGGAAGGGGTCAAGTAAGAGTGACAAGATTCACAGAAGAATAACTGATTTTTATTTTATTGGAGAAGATAAAACTAAGACATGATTCAAGTCTTCTAAGTAAGGAGAGATAAAGATGAGGAGTTGGATGAATATGTCAAGCAAGGAAATTAGGGTTCCCTTAAAGTAAGGGATCAACTGGTGGGTTGGGAGGAAAGCTTATGATAGAATCATCATACATCGATTGTGGATGGACTGAGCTTCTGGGGCTGAATAGCCTATTGTTGCTCTGGATTTTCTTTTCTTATCTCACCAATATAATTTTATGAGTTTTATAAAAGTAGAACACAAATATATTGAAGAAGGAAGTGGTTTGTGCTGCATAATTCTGCTATATAGAGAATAGAAGGAAATTACAGAAAGATCAGGAGGTAGAATTCCACAGAAGGAATTTCTTTTGAGTTCAGTCATAGACAGAAAATAATAATTTCTGGCACAGCATTTATGAAGTACATTAGCATACTTGACCGTTTCACCTTTGTGGTGATTTGCAGAGGGGAGGTGCCGAATGGAGACCCATTTTAATCACAACGGGATCACCTGGTCTCTCATATCTCCTAGAAGCTGGTCAGCAGCACAAGTAAAGTTCTGGGAGGAGTTTTTCATCCAGACTTTGCAGTAGAGAAATCTTAAGCATGAGAAAGTAAATTAAAAATGGAAACTAAAAGATATTTAGCTTTTCAAAGCTTAATTTTTTTGGCATTTCTCTTTTAAATGACGGTTGTCATCATACAAAGTCCTGACTGCAGATCCCCGATAAGTTGTACTGCATCATCAGGGGAAGATGTCCAGCTTAAAACAGCTTGCACTGATGGAATCATAATCTGTTATCGAAATTTTTTCTTTCAAAAATTGCATTGTAGAGCCTATTATGGTAACATTGCATGCTACAATGTGAACTTTGCCTGTCGGTCAGCAAAGCACTGTTATATCAGAGCAGATGATGCCTTGTTTTGCCAGGAATGAAAGCTAACTGAAAACTCCTCAGGGGACCAATAATGTTGCTTTTAAAGTATAGAATTTGTCCAGCAGGCTTAGCAGTGCACCTCCATATGGTCTAGATATTTTGCCATACTCTGTTTTTGGAAGGTTTGAAGATTAGGCATTTTCTTGCAAAGTAAAACTTTAATATTATAACTCCTACTTTGGCTATTTAGGATTTGATTTTTCATTGAATTGGAACCAAAATGTACACAAAGGGTAGAGTTTTCAATAAAGTGGAAAATCTTTTAAAATTTACAAACATGTAACACAACAACAAATAGCATCTAAATGCATCATATGTAACTGCTGCATAACATTCAAGATAAAGATTGTATAAAGTTCCTCTTCCTCCCCAAAGAGTTTGCTACAGTTTGGGGTCCTTTTTTCACGTCCCCCTTCCTGCCCCAAAGCACAACACGCCTGCCTCAACTGTGGAACTGCTAGAATATCTCAGTCATCTACTGATGAGCGTTGCATACTATGACATGGGACAGATTCCACCTGTTTTTCTTCTTCCCTCCCACCCTGTGCTGCCTTCCGGGAATTCTACTACTTGATCTTTCTGAAAACTAGTGATACTCTCCCAATGATAGCCCCCAACTACCATTCAAATTTCACTGAGTTCAGATTGATCTAGAGAAAACAAGAACCCCCCCCCCCCTTGTTTTTTTTTAAATCGCTTTGAAATGCAACCTGGGGAGGTCACAAAAAACAATTTATTCTGTCCAACATCCATAAAGATTACCTATAACTTTTGTTACCTGGGTGCAATAAGGTTAGAGTTAACCTAAATACAATAATAAAATCTTAGTTCCAAGCTGTTGCTACATTATGAATTTTGTGACTTACAGGAGGCAATCACAGATGGCATGGAGATTGCAGTGTCACCCAGAAGTCTGCACAGTGAGCTGATGTGTCCTATCTGTCTAGACATGCTGAAGAATACTATGACAACCAAAGAGTGCCTACATCGCTTCTGCGCTGATTGCATTGTTACTGCCCTCCGGAGTGGGTATGTAATAGCAGACTGGCTGCAGGATATGACAACAAGCAGGTTTCCTCCCCTGTCTCTTTGCCTCATGAACACAAGAAATAGGAGCAAAAGCAGACCATATGGCCCATTAAGCCTACTCTGCCATTCAATATGATCATGGCTGATCTTGGGCTCCAACTCCACTTTCCTTCCCACTCCCCATATCCCTTGATTCCCTGCGAGACCAAAAATCAATCTATCCCAGCCTTAAATGTATTCAATGCCTCTTGGGATAGTTCAGGAATAGTGAAAAATCAGACTCCATATACCCTAAAGATGAGAATCCAGAAATGCTTGGCCATATTCAATTTGTTCATGAATAATTACACTTGGACAAACTGGCTTTGAATTTGCCAGTGCAGAATAGCAAAATGCCAATTTCCTCATCACACAGTCAGCTTCCTGCCAATGTGTCTGCATATAGGCAGGCAAGCAGCAGGTGGTTGGAACCTCAGTATGGTCATTTCCTTTTTGGAAAAAGAAAGTGGAAGAGACACGGGCCCTGATAAAATAGTAACAGAATATTTATTTATTGGTGCTGGGAGAGTTTAGCCTTTACAAAAAACACCTTTAAACTACACATGCATCCAGCGGGCAATGCATTATAAGTATTCAATCCTTGCAACTTTTAGCAGCTAATTTCAGGAAGGAAAGTTTGTTGCTGTCATTTTTCAATATAATTTTCAGTTTTAGGCTATTTTATGATTTCTTACTTCTTTCCATTTCCTCTTTGGCCAGCTATTAACAGTCAGCTGGAAGTCATTTGACAGCCCTCAGAACTGACAGGCCCTCTCCCCCCTCCCCCCCGCCCCCCCCACCTCCCTTAGGGAACCAACTGCCTTCTATCTTAGTAGCTCCCCACAACAGCACAGCTGAAACCATAAATTCACAGTGTAGGGAATCATAACCATTAACCCATATCCTGTAACTCCTTGGAACGACTTTTGGGGCCCCAGTATAAAGCATCATCCTGCAGCGTCTCAACAATCTCTCTCTCTCTCTCTCTCTCTCTCTCTCTCTCTCTCTCTCTCTCAATTAATTTTCTCTGTAATCTTTGCTGCTGTCCTCACCTGAAGGAATTGTTTTTTTTTGCAGAGTTAGGACAATGCCTACTCTTAACTGGCTTTATAGAATACTTGGGTAAAAGATGGTGGATCAGAGAAGTGTTAATCAGTCGCTGGATTAAAAACTCTGCTTCAGTGGAAAGTTAGAAATTTATTCTGCATGGATAGATAAGATCAATTGGACATGACATAAAACATGATTGTTATTTTAAAATATTTAAAGAAGAACCCCACAGTATTTCAAGAATATACCTTGATAATTACAGACCTTTTGATATGAAGATGCTTCAGTCGCTTCATTACTTCATTAATTTTGCACCAGAAATTATATAATAAAAGTTTTCTTTTTAGAAACAAAGAGTGTCCGACCTGTCGAAAGAAACTGGTCTCCAAGAGATCGCTGCGACCAGATCCAAACTTTGATGCACTGATCAGCAAAATATATCCTAGTCGAGATGAGTATGAGGCACACCAGGAGCGGGTGCTGGCCCGGATTAGCAAACACCACAACCAGCAGGCCCTCAGCCACAGCATCGAAGAGGGACTCAAAATGCAGGCACTTAATAGGTAAGGAGTGTGAAACATCCCAAATTTAGTAAATCGTATTGAATTGTCCACTATATGTTATACCCATTAAAATACCCACAAAATTTATCCGTGTAGTTGGTAGTGAAGAGGATAGCTGTCGACTCCAGAATGATATCAATGATTTGGTTGAGTGGGTGGAAAAGTGGCAAATGGAATTCAATCCAGAGAAATGAGGTAATGCATTTCAGGAGGGCAAACAAGGCAAGGGAATACACAATAAACGGGAGGACATTGAGAGGGGTAGAGGAGGTGAGAGACCTTGGAGTGCATGTCCACAAGGCCCTGAAGGTAGCAGGACAGATAGATAAAGTGGTAAAGAAGGTGTATGGAATGCTTTCCTTTATTGGCCAAGGTATAGAATACAAAAACAGGGATGTAATGCTGGAACTGTATAAAATGCTGGTTCGGCCACAGCTGGAGTATTGCGTACAGTTCTGGTCACCACATTACAGGAAAGACATAATTATTCTGGAGAGAATACAGAGGGGATTTACAAGAATGTTGCTAGGGCTTGAAAGTTGCAACTATGAGGAAAGATTGGATAGGCTAGGGTTGTTTCCGCTAGGGTTGTTTTCCTTGGAACAGAGGAGGCTGAGGGATGACTTAATTGAGGTGTACAAAAATATGAGGGGCCTAGATAGAGTTGACAGGACGGACCTGTTTCCCCTGGTGGAGAGGTCAATTACCAGGGGGCACAGATTTAAGGTGATTGGGAGAAGGATTAGAGGGGACATGAGGGTGGTGGGTGTCTGGAATTCATTGGCATGATCGGTGGTGGAGGCAGAAACCCTCAACTCATTTAAAAGGTACCTGCACCTGAAGTGCTGTAACCTGCAAGGCTATGGACCAGGTGCTGGAAGGTGGGATTAGATTGGGCAGCTAGGTTTTTTGGCCAGCGCAGACACAATGGACTGAATGGCCTCCTTCTGCGCTGTAATTTTTCTATGGTTCTATGTTAATGAATAAGGACTGGGGGATCCCATGTGACACAGTAGTAGCTGAGCCTCATACTTTTAAGAGGAAAAAAAGTGATTCAACATTTCCCAGAAACACATTCCTCTACCAAATAAACATACATAAGTATTCTTAACAATTTTATTGACTTGCATAATAAAAACAGCCTGCCACACCTAATCATATTTGTGTTTTTCATAGTAGACAATGATCAACCAGTTAGGAAAAGCAGACCATCTGTGATACTTGCTACTTTCATTTATTTTCCACTTGACAAAAGGCATTCTGTCTCAGAATCATCTATTTAAGGGGTCTAAGGATAGCAATTGGGAGAAAAGTACATAGGAACAGGAGTAGGCTATTTAGCCCCTCAGTACCGAAAGGTTACAATAACTCCAACTTTATCCACTCCAGTTTGGCTTCTGATAGCCAGGCTTCATAAAGCACAGCAGAATTCCTAAGTGTTTAAGTATGAGATTGAAATATTAATGTAAAAGAACAACATCCTTTTTCAAACACTTCCTTTGCCTTCATTAGGACCCTCCAAGCTTGCATGCTTAAATCTGATTATATAGCATTGGCTGCAGTTACTTATTAGAGCTGAACCTTAATTAATATTAATAGCCTAGTTAATAGGTGCACTTCTTTATTAGGATTCATTGTTTTTCAACACAATTGCGAACACTCAAGTCAATATTGATCAGCATTGCTTAATGGGAATGCTTTGTGATGACTTAATACCCATCAGCAAGTTCCTGTTAAGAAAATTCAATACTGGTCACTTAGAGCAGCACCATCTGATTAGCGATGATAAATAAACTAACTTGTCTTTATTACTGCATGTAAATGCACAGTAGCATTGTTTTGGAGAAATCAGTTTTGTACCACTGATTATATACGTCCCCAAGCTGCATTTTATATTCTAGCCTTCAGAGGAAGCATTGCAATATAAATGAGGTACAGAGACAAACCTTACTAGGGGAGTTTCCAAGAGACCTCCAGAGCAAACATAAACTGCTCTCTTAAGTCACCACTACTTCTGGGCATGAATTGCTTTTTGCATTGCTGGTCCATTTTTTTTTTCCAGACACAAGGGAATTCCATTGCCAGAAATTTAAAAGTCACAAACTTGACTTTCGTGCAATTATTATGGCTGCTGCTTGAGTCAGCCCTGCAAAAAGCAGACAGGATTATTTCAAAATAATAGTAGCCTAAGCACAATCTCAGAATGTAACAAGTGAAGTAATTGCAGAAGCACATCTTAATAACCTGGATTAGAAGAGAAACTGGTAAAAGATTGTGATGTAGATGCTGTTGCAATGTGAGGTGTAGTAAGAAAGGCTTGCGTAATGAGGCAATCATTGCTTCTTATAGTGAAGACAATTTTTTCCCATTTGCTTTTCTCTCAACTTACATTTCAGGCATAGTCAGTCTTTCACAAACATTTTCTTTGAAATTTGTCTCATAGCTTTAAAATAAGTTTTTAAAGATGTAACAATGTACTACTTCTAAGTGGTCAGACAAAGCCTTTTGAGAGTCTTAACCACAATTTTCACATTGTAAAATAACAGCTGCTTGGGCATCCCTGATAGTGCAGTACTGAGGGAGTGCTGCACTATAGTGTCTGCCTAGAATATTAGCTCAAATCTCTGGATTAGAGCTTGAACCCACAAACCTCTGACTCAACAGCAAGAGAGCTACCACTGAACTAAGGCTGACAAAGTCATGTGGTTATTTCAGCAAAGCCTTCTCACAAATTATTCTGATACTAAGCCCTTAATAATTGTAATTTTTTTCACTGCATTCATGCCAATCGTGAAATGTTATTTCTGTTCTGGATGAACATCACAGCAAGTGTAAAGTCTGAGATTTTTAATTACTCAGTTGAAAAAATTATTCAAATTACATGTTTATTATTTTCATAAGGACCTAGGCATTTGTAGGAGGTTTTAATCCTAGCCTGTCTCTCAGGATATGTATTAACTTGCACAAACTCAAGTCCCGTTCACCTGTCACCCCTATGCTCGCTGATCTCCATTAGCACCTGGTCAAGCAGAGTCCTGATTTTAAAATTCTTGTTCCTGTTTTCAAATCCTCAAATCCAAATGCCCTCACCCCTCCCCATCACTGTAATTTCCTCCAGCCCCACAACCCTTAGATATCTGCGCTGCTCTAATTCTGGCCTCATAAGCATCCCTGATTATAATTGCTTCACCATTGACTGCCACACCTCCAGTTGCCTAGGCCCTAAACTCTAGAACACCCTCCCTACGCCTCTGCATACCTCATTTTCCTGCTTTCAGGCACTTCATAAAACCTACCTCTTTGATCACGCTTTTGGTCATCTGACCGAATATCTACTTATGTGGTTCGGTGTCACATTTTGTTTTTACTCCTGTGAAGTGCCTTGGGACATTTTATGACATTAAAGGTGCAATAAAAATATAAATTGTTGTAGGCATTTTTGAGTCTTGAAAGCCAGTAAATTTCTCGAGTAGTGGGGAGGAATCATGGAATACTGTTCAGGTACATAAACTGTATAATAACTATGTCCTTTTAATGAGAAGACTTCATGTGTCTAAGTTTCATTGTAACAAAAAAGTGTCAAGATTGCTGAAGTAACCAAATATTTCAGAGCCCCACCTTGCCAACTATTTGTATTAGTGATTTCAGTTTTCTAGTCATTATTGAATGATTCATTCATTGACCATTCAAATACATTAAACTGTCATAAGAGCAACATAATTAGCAGAGTTAATTTGCATTCTGCATTGCAGTAACATCTCCTGAATGAATCAAAGGTGCTTTCTCATTTACATTTTTCTTGCCAATTGCCCAGTTTAATACCAACACATTGAATTATTGCCTGTCTGGTACAGAGCACAGAGGGTGAGAAAACACCAGGCTGAGAATGGCAGTGGAGCAGAAGACAACGGGGACAGTTCACATTGCAGTAATGCCTCCACGCATAGCAACCAGGAGGCAGGACCAAGTCAAAAACGTGCGAAGACATCTGATGATTCGGGTCCTGAACTTGACACCACAAATGAGAATGGGACTGGGGATCCTGATCCGGTGACTGATGGGACCAGTGAAATTGAACTAGTCTTTAGGCCTCATCCTACGCTAATGGAGAAAGATGAAACAGCACAGACCAGGTATGTAGGTGAGAGGGTTTATTATTACTCACCAGATCAAAAGAATTCAAATTAAAAAAAAATAACACTGCTGGCAATAAAGACAAATTTCTGGAAATATACATCAGGTCAAGTCAGTATCTGAAAGAGAAAGATAGATTAACATTTCAGGAGCGACATTTCATTAAGACCATAGAAATTGAAGGTCTGGGATCACTTGCAGCCTTCGGATCAACAGCAGTGTTTATAACACCGCAGGTTCCAGTGATTAGATTAGATTAGAGATACAGCACTGAAACAGGCCCTTCGGCCCACCGAGTCTGTGCCGAACATCAACCACCCATTTATACTAATCCCATATTCCTACCAAACATCCCCACCTGTCCCTATATTTCCCTACCACCTACCTATACTAGTGACAATCTATAATGGCCAATTTACCTGTCAACCTGCAAGTCTTTTGGCTTGCTCCAATGCAAAGGCAAAACAGCTTGCTGTTCTTGTATTTAAACTTGCAGCAACTTTAAATATTAAGCTACAGGCTTTGGGATGACAGACATATTGGTGAAATGGCATGGAGTTCAATATGCACAAGCAGTTTGGGAGAACTAATATGGAAAGGCCATACCTATAAATGGCATGATAGGGAAGTGTGGATGAGCACAGAGACCTTGCTTAAAGCTGGTGGTTAAAAGACTACATAGGTCACTTGGATTTACAAATCGAGAAACAGAATAAAAAAGCAAAGAGGTCATGCTAGAACTTTATAAAATAGTGGTTAGGCCTCGCGTGGAGAATTGTGGACTATTCTGGGTATCACACTTGGGGAAAGATAAGGACTTAAAAAGGGTGACAATGTTATTTACCAGAATGTTACCAAGGATGAGGGACTTCATTTAGGAGGAATGGTTGGGAAAAGTTAGGACTGTTCTCCTTAGTTTACAGATGATGAGAGGTATTGATCGAGTAGATAGTGAAAAATTAGTCCCTTTGGCAAGTCATTCAGTAAAGGTCATAGATTCAAAATCATCGGCAGAAGATCTGAAGGGGAGATGAGACAGTTCTTCACTGAGTGGTCTGTATCTGGAATTCCCTGAAAAGATGGTGGAAGCTGACTAAATAATTTGAAGAGATTGGACAGGTACTTGAGGATGAGGAACTTCAGGGTTGCAGACAAAAAATGGGGTTGTGGTATTAAGCACAACTGCTGTTTCAAAGAGCAAGCATAGGCATGCCAGGCCACATGACCTCCTTCTGTACCTTAAGTTTCTATGATATGTATTATGTTTAGACTCAAAGCAGTGTGATATGAATGGAGTTGTGATGTCTATTTTGACTATTATAAAGTCCAGTGTTAGTCTGTGCTGTTAGCTGATCTTGGCCAAGGCAGCAGATGAGGTACTACACTTGGTTTCAGTGACCCTGGGATAAGGAAATGAAAAAGGTCAGCCAGACTTGCCTCTCCTAATAGCTATCTATTGACTCTTGCTGGAAATTACACGTGTACAGGTTTGGGCTCACTGTGATGGTCTTTGTGACCAAATATCCTACCAGCCTCACTATTTAGGGTCACTCATGAAGAATGACTATTTGGGTGAGGTTCTGGAGGGCTGCCAGAACCATGGCCCCATTCCCCAGCATGCGTCAGTGCTTTCAGGAAAGAAGAGAAGATGGAGGGGTAAGGAAAAGTGCAGTGCTTTTAAACATATGGATTTGAGAGAGGTGGAAGCTATACCTGGAAGTGGTGATACTGTGTTCTGTAAGTTTAATCGTGCTGATATTTTCTATATAGTAAAGGTGATCATTAATATAGAGCATGTTACCAATTAAGAGCTACCTGTTCTGTGACTCTAAATGTTTTTCTCTTTTAACCAAGGCAGGTCACGGTTGGTGTCCAGAGGATTGTGGGGCGCACACCGGTGTCGAGAAAGCGGTAAGCAGTTTCACTGCAACCGGTTTCTCCACAAACCAGTAACCGACCGCCTACAAACGGAGGTCTGGAGAATCCGCTTCAATTTGATTCACGGACACTATTGAGTCTACACCGTCAGTTGCAAACTGAATGGTGCCAGAAATGTTAAAGCGCTGTGTGACTGGTTTACCCATGACAGTCAGTACTCAATTTTAGCATGAGGTCATTATGGTGCAGACCTGCAGGTTTACTGATAACCTAAGAGCGTTTTATATGAAACTAATGGATTTGAATCTCAGTTACTATATCACCAGCAAAAGTGACTACAGCTCTGGATGAAATTCCCTGATAATATCCTGTCAGGGCTTGAAAAATCCATTGTCAGGCCTCCTGCTATTCCAAGTCTTTGGGACTGTGGCAATTTTTTTTTTAATATATCACTCCTCTTTTTTGAAGTACTGACTCCTGCTGGGACATGGTTCTACAGGTGCCTGTGGCCCTTTTGTACGGTGTCCAAATGATCATTCTTCTTGTGAATCTAAAACAGTGTGTTTTGAGATGGGGAATTGCATTTGAAACAGATCCTGTCTACACCTGACATCCCCAGAGTTAGAATTTTCCATTATCCCAACTGACATCAAACTCGGTCTAGGCCAGGGAACCAACTATCTGTGTGAGTCATCAGACAAGCCCCTCTGCAGATATGTCTGATCTATTATTACACAGGCATTAACATTTCAACAAGGCAGTATAATCAAATTGTGGCATAATTCATAGTGGCAACTGAAGTGACAACAGGTTGAGTGCCACAGGTGCTGCTTATGATAATAAACAACAGCTAAGAGCAGAGAGGAGTCTTGGCCAGCAGAGTTTTCAAGCTCTGAAACAAAAAGGAAACTGGCATTGATGTTAATTCTTATCAAACCAACAAATCTTGTGCACAGTTGGAACTTTAACCATTGAGTAGAAATAGGAATAAGTTTGTCTAAGAACTACCTGTAAAGTTGGTTACATGCAATTGCTGTTCTAAGGCAATATGGCACAATTGTTCAATACCTTTGTGGAACTTGTGGAAAGACTAGGTGATTTGCCTTTCCCTTCCCTTTTCTCTATTCCACAATAGAGCTTTGTTTCTCCACCATTTAAAAAAAAAAAAAATTCTTTCATGGGATGTGGGTGTTCACTGCAAGGCCAGCATTTGTTGCCCATCCCTAATTGCCCTTGATAACTAAGTGGCTTGCTGGGCCATTTCAGAGGGCAGTTAACAGTCAACATTGCTGTGGGTCTGGAGTCACTTGTAAGCCAGACCAGGTAAGGACGGCAGATTTCCTTCCCCAAAGGACATTAGTGAACTAGATGGGTTTTGATGATACTAATGGTGCTATGAAATGGAGACCAGCTTTCAATTCCAGATTTTTGTTAATTAATTGAATTTGAATTCAGTCAGCTGCCATGATGGGATTTGAACAAGTGTTCCCAGGACATTAGCCTGGGCC
This sequence comes from Heterodontus francisci, assembly GCF_036365525.1. Taxonomy (NCBI): domain Eukaryota; kingdom Metazoa; phylum Chordata; class Chondrichthyes; order Heterodontiformes; family Heterodontidae; genus Heterodontus; species Heterodontus francisci. Next base: position 79,035,400 of record NC_090378.1, on the reverse strand, counting down.
TCTTGGTTACTAGTTCAGAGACATTACCACTCTGCCACTGTCTTCCTCCTTTCCTCTTCCAAAGTTGTGACACCATTTCCAAGACCCATCTATTTGACCCCTCAAGACCTCACAGGCTGATCCTCTCCTCACCTAATAGCCACACACACATTTCCCACAGATATTACTGGTGAATGCTTGGGAACAGGAACTCTGGCTAATTTTACCTTTTCTAATCCAGGGCACTGGAGCCAATGCTGAAGTTGGCTAACACAGATTAAGGATCAACTCAGACCTTCCTGAGCTGAACCACTCACTGAGCCGATCTAAAGCCTTATTAATGCGTTCTTAAAAACTATATTTAAATTTACACATTGAGATTACTTCCACTTCTATCATTTCCTTCCCCAGTTGGAAGGGGGAAACCTAGAGCCCTTGCAATTGTGTCTGTTGATGCAATTGATATTGCTACTTGAGCAAATATAATAAAAGATGCTAAGTACATTGTTTATGGGTAGAAAATCTAATCCATTAACCTATTCCAATCTGACACAATTCACAGGTCTTGGAACATATGAAATATCGAGTGTGTGGGGAGAGGGAAGGGAAAGGCAAATCACCTAGTCTTTCCACAAGTTCCTGTATGGATGCTTCATGCTAACACTAATGATAAACCACATTATGCATTTATCTCCTGCCCCCTTTAAGATTGGGGAGGTTGTAGGGAGAATCTTAGTGCATAGCTCCATGTCTCATGTCCTTTCTTATTGTCTGATGTAATAGGTATATAAAAACAACAGGAAATGCCACTGTTGACCATCTGTCCAAGTACCTGGCTATGAGATTAGCCCTAGAAGAGCTCAGGAAAAATGAAGAATCGAATCCAATGAATGTGGAAACAGTCAGTGAGAAGCAATACACCATTTATATTGCAACGGTGAATGGCCAGTTCACTGTAAGTATCTGCCCTGCTTTTCAGGGGGGTGAGTTAACTGCAGTTTATTACAGGTCAAAAGAAAACCCCACAAATGCTGGGAATACAGAGAAGGTTAGCATTTGAATGAGAAAGGTAGATTAAGATTTTCGTTGTTGGCTTATGCGGAGAAATTAAAGTTGTATTTCCTTGAGATAATTGCACAATGACAGTGCTTGCAGCTGATTTTTCTCGACTTCAAAAAAGTACACACACATTAAGATGCAACATCCACATTTTGTAAATATTGGTATTTACAGCTGACTTTGGTTTAGAATGTGCCTTTCATGATACTATATCCTGTGTACAGGTAAAGAATTTCAATCATTTTAGCCTTTTTACCATTGGTTACTTCACTTTAATATACAACACAGGGCTGGCATTGTGATTGAAATGACACTTAACCTCTCCCAGCATGGTGTACTTAACTGACATCCCATTTCCTCCACAGTATTATGACCAGGTGAGAAAGGTGTCTAGGAGTCCCTCTCAGCCTTCACCTGGTCTTACCGTAACAGGGTTTTATTTTAAACACACTGTGTTTTCAGCTCCCCCTTGGTGAATCCTTGTCCTCCGCTTTCCAATTATAAGGCAAAGAAACCAGCACAAACAGGCTTTTTTAGGTTTAAAGGAGAAAAGTTGAAATTTATTAAACTTTAACTTAAACTCTAATTTGGTTGATGCCTACGGATACACAACGCACCCACACTAGCATGCGTACACAATACATACATGCAAATAGAGACAGAAAAGAGCAGAAGGAAAATAAAGTGGAAAACTTTGGGGCAATATCTGAAGAGTTTTTGTTATGGTTCTTTGAACTCACTGTAGAGTCCTTGATTGTAGGTAGATCTTGCTTTTCATTGAGGCCCAGTATTCTTAAACTGTAGGAGACTTTTCTCTCTTGGAATTTGTGTGTCTTCATTGGATGCAGAGGCTTGTGAGAAAGATGGGAGTGGACAGGAATGATCTTCAGTCCAGGAGCAAACAGTCTTTCTCTGTTCAAGCTCTGTGGCTAGTTCAAAAGATCCTGGAACAGCCAGTTAGTCATGTGACCAGCTGGTCCAACCAGTCCTGGCCCCTGTGGATTGCATCACCCCAGCAGGTCCTGGAATGGGCTTCCCCACCCCCTCACTTGTTTTAGATGGTTTGCAGCTTGATTTCCCAGGGAACAGCATGAACAATTTAATTTTTAGTGTGTTTTTAACCCCAAGGAAGTGGGCTGACTCGGGTAGTTGTTAGAGGGAGTCCTTACTGTTACGACCAAGGCAGGAGTAATGCACTGTTACTTCAGTCCCACTACTCAAGTCACAGCATATCAAAAGTTTTCCACCTACCAAAGAATAGCCAAATTAGACATGCTATTTGTCCCCAGAATAAAGCACACCAAAACAGGTTTCTTTAAACAACAACAACATTATTTATTAGAAAAGAAATAATTCTTAAACGATAATGAGATGAATATATGAAAAGATTTTTAAAAATTCCTAATTTCCTTTGCCCTCTTACACACACACACACACACACACACACACTTTTTTTTAAAAAAAAGGTTAACAGGGAAAAGGATGTTTTGGTTTACAGCTGTTTCTTAGGAATTAAAAAGGAAAAAATAAAATGATTGTGTTTATCACATGCTGGTAGGATGTTTTCTGTATGGCGAGGTGTCTCAGAGTTGAATAGTTGGATGCCACTCAACATCTCCAGGTGAGGTTAATGAATAGTCTGTGATGGGTAGGCATTCAAGGCAATTTGTCTGCAGCAGGAGTCACACAGATTCTTTCAGCAAAGGGTGTAGTAACAGGTCTGCTTGGGTTTTAAAAAGCAGCAGTTTAGCAGTAGAAGCTTTCTTGAGATTTCAGGGTTTCCCAAAACACAGGAGGCAACAGGAACCACTCTTGAGGCAGCAATTCTTCAAAGACTGGAGGCAATAGGAATCTGTTACCTCTATTATACAGGAGTTTCTTCTCTGAACCGCAGTCTTCCTCTAGAGAGAAGTAACTTTTTTTTTTATGGGTCCTTTTTCTCTCTTCAGACAAATCATAGCCACATTTCAAATGCAGGATTTCTTTTCAAGTGATGCAAGTCTTCCTTTACAAAGAGAGGTCTTTTTCTCCAGTCTCCTGGCAGGTCACAGCCAGATTTCAACTGCCTGCTCCTTGTCCAACTCACTGGTCTTTTCACAATCCAAAAGTGAAACTAACCTTCAACAATCAAGTCACGTGACGATCATAAATCTTTACCTGCCATTCCCCTGCTGAGTTGCTTGGAAACGGGTGCCTTGCAGTCTGTGTAATTCACTCAGTTCAAACCCACGAAGTTTCAGCAATCAATGTCCACAGAATTTTAAGCTTTCAACACAAAAACATAACTCTTTTAACATTACACACCCTACTAACTAGGTTGATCTGGGTTTTCACATCTTGTGTTGATTCCAGATGTTACATCATACCCAAAGAAAAATGAACATACAAGTTAGACCCTCATTTTCTATGGTTTGAAGGGAAATGCTCTGTGGGGCACTTCAACTAAAAAGTTATATCTTTTCATTTTATACCACCTGTTTGGTAGAACATTCTTACTGCTACTATAGCACCAGAGTGAAGCTAGGAAAGGTGACAGCATGCTGAAGAGGAGGAATCTTTTGCTAGCAGAGAGAGCGCTTGGAAACTGACATATATTGAGGGAGTTCCAGAGGCTGTGGGGATAGTGGTTACAGGTGGTGGAGCAGAGGGAGTGGAGAATGAGAAGTTGGCTGGTGGAGGAGTGGAAGGTTTGCAAAGGCTGTGTGGTTGGAGGAGATCATGGAGCTAGGGAGGGTTGTGGTCACTGAAGGATTTGAAGATGAAGATCTTCATTTCAAATCAATGTGGCGCAGGGGACCAGTGGAGTTTGGCAAGAATGAGCGTTGTAGGCCTCGGTGCAGGATAAAATGTGGGCCATGGCATTCTGGATGGAGGGTGGAGGCAAGGAAAACATTGGGGAATTCCAGCTTCTAAATGAAGTGTAAGAGGTTCGGGCTTTGGGGGCAGATAAGGAAAGATGGGGTGGACCTGAATGATACTTCAGAGGTGAAAGAAAGTGGGGTTGCTAACAGATTAGATGTGAGGAATAAAGCTGAGCTCGGGTATGAGCCGTGCAAAGGATTCCAACTACTGGGTTTATCCCAAGCTGGCAGCCAGTTACAGGGATGGTCAAGGTGGGAGGCAAGGAAGTGTTTGTGTAAACTGAAGAGGACAGCTTCATTACTGGATTTATGTTGCTACCAACATAAATGTGGGACCAAATCCATAGTGTAACAGCAGCCTAGGAAGCCTCAGCTAAGGGTGCTCGCAAATACTCTATAGGTATCCTTTTTCTTCATCTGTTTCCTTTACCTTTAAACAGAAATGCACCAGGCAAAACATTGAAGCAGTGCAATCATTGTGATGAGAATGGAGAACTACAGTTTAAATGGGATTTTGACATATCATAATTACTAGCCACAGCAAGGCAGTGCCAGTCTTTCATGTGACTACATTTCATGAGAGTAGTTCCTTTTGAGCAATAACCCATGACTGTTGTGAGCCAATGATATGAAGTTCCATCTGGGGATCCTTAACAGTGAACAAATGAGTCTTGTCCCCAACAACAAGCAGGTTCAAAAGATCACTTAGACTGGGATTTGATTTTGTGCCCCTCTAGCTGCAAGTCCAGAATTTTTTTTTCAGGCATTCAAACCATTTTTGTAATAAGGCTGTGGATCACAATGATTTAAGCCACATTTTAAAGGCAGTACCCATTCTTTAAGTGTTTTGCCTTGGCTCTTACAGCAAAAAGTTAAAGTGAGACTGTAGGAGTATTTCAGGAGGATATAGAAGAGCTGCTACTGGAGATAAATATTCAAAAAAAGTATCAAATAATGTTATTGGGAGTACATTTTGAAAAGTCACCTGGGTCAGATGACCTTCATCTCAGAATATTGGGAGAAGATAGCAGAGCCACTAACTATAATATCCTAAACAATTTGGAAACAGGATTTGTACCAAAGAACTGGAGGGTGGCAAATGTTACACTTCTTCAGTTCAAGAAAGAAAAGAAGCCAATAAACTGTAGGCCAATTGGTAACCAAACAGTAACTCAGTTGAGGGTAAACCTCCAGAATCCTTAAAGTGGGATAAGAAATCAGTGTCCATATAAAAAGACATGATTTATCAGGGCCAGTCAAAGACTTTACTGAGCCTTTACAGTATATGTAATTGCAGAAAAATGCATAATAAAGAGCTCCCACTGAAGCCATCTAATTCAGCACTAATCTGAATCCTTCCTGTTCTATGATTCAGAGACTTTACTTCTGATAGTTGTGTCTGATTAAAATTGATTGAAAAATAACATGGCATCATCAACAGTCATGCCATTGTTTGGTTTAGTAATCCAGTAAAAGTGTCTTGCAAGACACTTCAGCAGATGATATGATCCTTCGTTTATGCCACAATATTAATGTCATTAGCCAAAGGAGTTTTGCAATGGAGTTGATTTTAAAACCTGAGCTCAGTGGTAGCCCTGCCACTTCGGAGTCAGAAGCTCGGGTTCAAGCCCCACTTCAAAATCTCGGCTAACACTTCAGTGCAGTACTGAGGGAGTGCTGCATTGTTGGAGGCACCATCTTTCGAATGAGGAATTAAATTGAAGCCCCGTCTTCTTTCTCAGGCATTTGAGAATCACCTTTTCGTCACCTAATGTCTTCAGCAAACCTGCTACTTGGGTGCCTGCCTGAATTTAGCTTCCTACATGTTGGATGTTACTGAAGGCAATATTGGGGTTGGAGAAAAAGGGAGAAAGAAAAACATCTTTAATAAAGCAACAAAAAAGTAAACATAAGCAGATGGAGATGCTTTATGATGGTTCTGCCATAGTGGCCCTCATGCAAGTTACTGGTCAGAATTAAAGATGATTTGTGAAATTTACAGTTGTCTTGTTCCCTTCCAGCTGCTGAATGGTTCCTTTTCACTAGAGCTCGTCAGTGAGAAATACTGGAAGGTGAACAAACCTATGGAACTGTATTATGCACCAACCAAGGAACACAAATAGGCATTGCTGCAAGATCCACGTCAAATGAAGATGGTGTTTTTGATGGTTGTGACATATTTGTCTTCCACCAACCAATATCGTGAGATGTTCTGTTGAATAAAAACTTGTCACGTTCAAATTTGCAGATCTGTGACATGCAAATTCACAACTGAAACATCGCAGGCTTGTGAAAAATGACAGTGTCCCAAAGGGTATTCTTATCCGATCATGATATTGTGGACATCACCTGGAATTCAGGAAGTAGAAGTTTGTAGTGTGTTGCTTCTCAGTTTCTTGGTTTATGGATTACATCTTTTTTTTGTCACTATAACTCTCTCTTGCAAACTTATTGTCAAAGGCCTAATTTTGCACTCAAAATTTTTTTTTTTAAATAAAACATTTTCTCCCTCCCCCATATTCCCCTGAAAATGTCAACAGATGCTGGGCTACAGTTCTACAGCAGCCTGATCACCCTGACCATTCTACATGAGAGTCCGGGCAGTGAGTGTCGATAGGATAACCATGGAAGGTGGTGAAAATATCTCAGCTAAACCTGATTTTATTTATTTATTTTTTTGCTTATCCCAGATCCACAGATGACATTTCGAGCAGAGGTGCCTAACTAGCGGGGGATCCCTGATGATTCCTACCTCTAACCCAAGGGGGAGTAAGGCTAATTGGGGTGCCCCGACTTGTGCTGCAGCTGGGGATTGAACCTGGGACCACACTATGCAGGATATTAACTCACTAAGTTATTGGGAGGGAAACTAAATTATTTAATTTGAAGGAATGTTCTTTAACATTCCAAAGCTATCGTTTTAAACAAACTTCTACTATTCCAAAATGAAGTGCTACAGGATGCCAATACATTGCAAACACAGATAAATATATTTTCAGTGTCTTTCTTTCTGATTTTTAAAAAAATCAATTTTTTCATGTGAAATGTAAAATGGGTATTTATGTTGTCAGTCAAGTACTGGTAGTTATACCGTGAAACTATACTGTACCTGGGCATCTAGTACTTATTTGTACGCTGTTACCATCAAATTGAAATTAAATAGTTCTGTTTCTTTACTTGAATAATTGTTGCAGTAATTATTAGAGAACACAAGCACATTTATGGGTGAGGGGAGTAAGCAATTCTAACATGGTCTTGAATAATTTAAAATAAGAATATAGGATTTGAATGTGGATGCTATTTGTGGCACTAAACGGCATTAAATGCTCTTAAGAACAGAAAATGCTGTAAATACGCAGCAGGTCTGGCAGCATCAACTGAAAAGATTGGGCTGAATCTAGCGCGTGGCGGATCATCATATGCTGGGTGGTCCCTTCCCCAGTGAACTGATTTTTGGCCTGTACCACCCACCCACCCAAAACGCATATTTAATGTGACCTCTTTACCCCACCCCCAACTGCACAGAGGCTAGGATTCCTGCAGCGAGTATCTCGCCTTCTGACTCCCCAGTGCCTGTCCACCATCTATGAGGCAGGAGTGTGATGGAATACTCTCCACTTGCCTGGATGGGTGCAGCTCCAACAACACTTAAGAAGCTCGACACCAGCCCACATGACTGGCACCCCATCCGTCATCTTCAATATTCACTTCCTCCACCACTGACGCATAGTGGCAGCAGTGTGTACCATCAACAAGATGCACTTCAGCAATGCACCAAGGCTACTCAGGCAGCACCTTCCAAACCCATGACCACAACCACCTAGAAGGACAAGGGCAGCAGATGCATGGGAACACCACCACCTGCAAGTTCTCCTCCAAGCCGTTCCTTCACTGTCCCTGGGTCAAAATCCTGCACCCTACAATCTGGTGATCTTGGCTTGGATGGCTGAGTCTGTTTTATCTGGTTCCAACCAGTTCTGTCTCCCCAGGACCCTGATGCTTTGAGTTTCACTTTTTAGGGACTGTCTCAAAAAAAACTCTGGAAAAAGGGTCAGTGTACCTAACAGAACATTCAACAAGTCATCTGTTCAGACAACAGCTTGCATGTGCTGCTCCACTGGTCTTGCAAACTGCAGAATCCATCACAATACCACATCTCAGACTTCATTGTGGATGCAGAGGGCTTCACCTGGCTAAACATCATCATAAAACAATGAGTGAAAATTGGCAATTCTGCAGTTGAAATGTACAATGAACTTCACAGCATTTCATGGATTTGTGAAGGATCTTCCTTTTAGAGAATTTTCACATTGAACCATGAAGAAAATACAACCTTAAATTTTTTTTTGGTGGGGGGCGGTGGGGGAGGGGTGAGAAAGGCCTACCACTTCCTTTCCCCCCTCATCCCCTGCACTATGTTGTGTTATTTGTGCCATGCTACTTTAGGTATAGTTATTGACATTTCCTTTTATATTTGGCTGATATGATATTTTAATAGCCTCACGCTGCAAAAAGTGAACTGTCATTGGTTGCTGAATGCTTTAAAGAGAAAAGTACACCTGCTGTCACAGCCTCTCGAGCATTAGTTCTAATGTCTTCGTTATTGTGGCTAAGTGTTCTGAGTACAGCATAACTGTTGGGGTGTGACATAGAAATTTAAGAGAAAAAGAGGGGAAAAGGGAGCTTCGTCACAATTTAGATGAGTAAATATTGTTCTGCATTATAAGTACTAAGAAATCCAGTTTATAAGGTTGCATCTGGGAATCTACGCTACTCGTCCTCTGGTAATGTATTCTGGGCAAAACTACATCAGAGCGGACAGAATGTAAGCTTCCATATAAATTAGCAAACCACAGAAAAAGCAACATATGGAACCAACATTTCTGAGTGAACCTCCACACCGTTTTTTTTTTATCCTCCAAATGTTTTGGCTTTCTGAAGTATAGCTGGAGTGAGAGTAGTAATCACGTGCGTGGCATTATCTGGGTTGTAATCTAGACTCAATTGAAACACAAAGGTGGGTTGAGTGTAAGGTGACTCTGTTTATTCTGCCATCGATAAAATGCTCTAATTTTCCTTGTTTATGATATCAGATAAATGAATTAAGTAATCCAGCCTATCTGTTTTCTGATGGGTTCATCCCTCTGTGTTGGCCTCATTTTCTAACCAAGAGGACAGGTAGATGACTTTCTGCCAGGCCTCTGCCAATGCCAACCCTAAGCTGTCCCCTAGGAAGGGTACAGCTCTGGATGATACAATCTGATTTTCCCTCTGGTTAAGTAACTGGTATTCCCCCAACAGTGAGAATCTTACCTCAAGAGTCTCAGGTGCCGAGCTGCATCTTCCCACTCTGGTGCAGCAGATTGATACTATAACATGCTGTACCACCATATTAGCTTCATGACTCTGCTAACTCCTATATTGCACATATTTCCTTAAATAACTGATGCAAAAAGTACCTCTTGTCAAACATTCTTTGGGGCTTTCCCATGGCTCCATTAGTTAAAACAATGAGTAGCTAAGCTATACAGTGTAGAAGTTCCCAAGTTCAATACCCAGTCTGTGTTGAGTTAGTTTAGGTAAACCCAAGTAATGAAGGAGGAAATATCCTATCGTAACTGTAATATTTTATGAAATCCAACTCGAGCTCCCCATCCGTTTTTTTTTAAACTTTATAATGCACTGACCCCACTTCTGTTCTGGCGTCACTGGCTTTGGTTGGTCTTCTAGCTGCTCATCTGCACCGAGTCCTATTTCTGCTTGGCATTTGCCTCAGGCTTGCCCCTCCATCTTATTTAAGTACTAAGTTTTGAATTAAGACTGAGAAAAATTTATATTTTGCACTTCCTGGCCTTTTCCCGTTCTGCTACCTGAGAGCATGGTGGCTTTCAAAATGGAATTGGATAATTATCTGAAGACAAAAAAATTGCAGTGCTAGGGGAAACGGCAGGGGGGTGGGACTAGTTGAAATGCTCTTAGAGAGCTGCACGGACATGATAGGCCAAATGGCCGCCTCCTGTGCTGTAATCGTTCTATGAGTCTGTCCCATTCCTCATCCACATTCCACTGTGTAAACATTGAGCATAATTCCACACACATTGTCATGGAAACAGGGCTCAGGACATACAGAGGCAAATATGCACGTACAAACAGTAGGGGAGAGTTGGGAGAATAGGGATAGATTGATAAATGAATAGATGCTTGAGCCAGAGATAGTTTCTTGGATGGACCATAATGGATTTTAAACATTTTTCATTTTCACCACTCAGCTCAAGGGAACACTGATATTGCTAATTAGATTAGACATTTATATATATTTTTATTTCCACCTACTTCCTTTCAGCATCCTTGTCCAAGGGAGAGAAGTGGCACAAAATCTTGCCCACAATTTCAGAGATGTTGTCAAGGACTCAGCAATTAGAGCCAGACAAGATGCCCGCATGCACAGAAAAACAATGGAAGAAGTCAGAAAATAGATAAACGGATGGAGGAAACCACACAAGGAAGAGATAGCACCAGACACAAACAGAAGAGATGGACAAAGGGAGAAAAACACAGATAGAGATACATTAGGCTAGACATATGCAGCGAGAGAGAGGGGTGCACACACAAAGTCAGCAATGGATAGGCAACCAAAAAACGGGAAACATGAGGGGCGGAAATGGACAAACGGCAACACACAAAACAACACATGGGGTTAAAAGATCATGACAAAGGCATTTGTCCAGAGCACATCAAGGACACGCAGAGAAGAAGAAAATCAGAGCAAAACTAAAGGGCACATTGGAAACATGAAGGAATATCAGATATGTGCATCACATTCAAAGAAGAAGGAAAATTACTCTAACATCAAGCAAAAGCATCAAAACTAAGATTGCTAATAGGCAGATCAGGGGAAACAAAGACAGAAATACAGATACCAGAGAGACATTGACGTGCCAAAATGACAATTAAAGAAAACAAAAATTACAATAATCACCTTAATTGATGCCACATGAGATCTACTGGTAAATATGAAAATATATTAATAATGAAACAATTGAAGTAGATTTTCAAGTACGCAAATCCCCGACTCAGTAATGTCATTCCTGATTTTTAAAAACAGACAATTCAGAAATCCAAGGCATGTAAACTACTTGGATATGCATTTTGCACTGGAATCATTCTATTTTACATTAACCTCATGTGATCTTTAATTCAAAACAATCGAGCTCAAGATACATAGATTTCAATTTTGCAGTGAGTTTACATTTCAAAGTCTAGTAACAAGGAACCACTGACTGCAGTTAAAATGTCTCTTTCTGAACTAATTAGAATGAATAGTGACACTCTGGGGATTGAGTGTTCCAGGAATTTTGAACATCAGGTTTCGACTCACAGTACAGGTGGAGATAGGGTCTACCTCCCTCCTCTCGCTTTTAAACTTTATATGGGAAAGGCTCACTGACATTTACCCTTACAACAATCTGCAACGAGACCTGTCACCGAATAAATGATTGAACTCCAGCCAACCAAAGTAGGTGACTGAGATGTAAAAAATGGATGTAAATACTGCATGCAGTGGCAGCTATTCTAAGGTCAAAATTGAGGTGTGTTATTGGAGCAATCTTTGACGCACATGTTCCAGGGATGCTTGCCAAGTGCATAACCAGCTAACACTGCCATTTATAAAAAGTAGAACTGTACACTCGCGACTTAAATTGGTTCCATAGTTTCACCAACTGAACACTCAGTGCCTCCTGTGAAACATTTTTATTTTTATTTCCATGAATGAGGCTGACAGCTAACTTCCAAATGATAAAGTGTAAATTCAAACTTCTGGGGGTTAAATTCAATATCCCTCCCCCCACCCCACCCCACCCCACAAATGGGTGTAGGGATCGTGACGTGTGATTAACCCATGTGCATTGATTGAAATGCAGGTAGCATGCCAATTTTGTGCTGCCTGCACATTTCTGTAATTTCAGCATCTGGCCAATGCTAACCAAGCTGCTGATCGGCTGGATGCATCAGCAGGGAGCCACTATTGTGAATAGTTAGCACCATTTAAAGCTGATATGCACTGCTTAAAGCTAGCCTGTACCTCTTAAAGAGGAAGTGCATTGTGACTGCAGCAGGTGCTGGCAGTCATACAGGAAGTGAATCTGACCTGGAAAACATTGATTATTGGCACATTGTGGGAAAGAGTGGCTCCAAGGTTTTCGGATGTTGAACTGCAGGCCTTGGTGGAGGAGGTGGAAAAGAAAAGAGATATTCTGTATCCAGAGAGGGCCAGGAGGATCATAAGGCAGTGAGAACAGAAAGCCATGGAGGTTAATGCCAGGAGTCAAGCCCTGAGGACCTGGATTCAATTAATTAATAAAAATCTGGAATTGAAAGCTAGTCTCAGTAAAGGTGCCATGAAACTCTAATCGATTGTCATCAAAACCCATCTGGGAAGTAAATCTGCCGTCCTTACCTGGTCTGGCCTACATGTGACTCCAGACTCACAGCTATGTGGTTGACTCTCAACTGCCAACTGAAATGGCCTAGCAAACCACTCAGTTGTCAAGGGCAATTAGTGGTGAGCAACAAATGCTGGCCTTGTGGCAATGCCCATACCTCATGGAGGAATAAACAAAAATCTGGATGCAGTGGCACAAGATGTTCATTGACAGAGGGAAGGTAAGGTGTGGGACTTTTGGTGAATGGGGAATTGCAGTTGTAGTTACTAGCATCATACTCGAATCAGTTATAGAACAGAATCATAGAAAGTTTGAGGCACAGAAAGAGGCCACTTAGCCCACCGTGTCAGTGCCGGCCGAAAAACAATCCAACTATTCCAATCCCACCTTCCAGCATTTGGTTCGTAGCCCTGCAGCTTATGGCACTTGAGGTGCATATCCAGACTCTTTTTGAATGAGTTGAGGGTCTTTCCGGAAGTGAGTTCCAGATCATCACCACCCTCTGGGTGAAAAAGTTTTTCCTCATCTCCCCTCAAATTTTTTGACCAATCACTTTAAATCTATGCCCCTTGTCACTGACCTATCTGCTAAGGTGAATAGACCCTTCACCTCCACTCTATCCAGGCCCCTCAAAATTTTTTACATTTCAATCAGATCTCCCCTCAGCCTTCTCTGTTCCAAGGAAAACAACCTCAGCCTATCCAATCTTTCCTCATAGCTACATTTTTCCAGTCCTGACAACATCCTCTTAAATCCCCTCTCTCGTGCAATTATATCCCTTCTGTAATGAGATGACCAGAACTGCACACTGTACTCAAGTTGTGGCCTAACAAATGAGGTATACAGTTCCAGCATAACCTCCCTGCTCTTGTATTCTATACCTCGGCTAATAAAGGAAAGTATTCTATATGCCTTTTTAACCACCTTATCGACCTGTCCTGCTACCTTCAGGGATCTGTGGCCATTCACTTCAAGGTCCCTTACTTCCTCTACACTTCTCAGTATTTTCCCATTAATCGTGTATTCCTTTGCCTTGTTTGACTTCCCTAAACGCATCACCTCACACTTCTCCAAGTTGAATTCCATTCGCCATTTTTCTGCCCATCTGACCAGACCATCAATATCTTCCTTCAGCCTACAGCTATCCTCCTCGCTATCTACCACACAGCCAATCTTTGTGTTGTCCACAAACTTCTTGATCATGCCCCCGACATTTACATCCAAATTGTTAATATACACCACAAAAAGCAGGGGACCCTGTACTGAGCCCTTCGGAATGCCACTGGAAACAGCCCTCCAGTCGCTAAAACAGCCGTCAACAATTACCCATTATTTCCTGCCATTGAGTCAATTTCGTATCCACCTTGCTGCATTTCCCCGGATCCCATTGGATTTTATTTTTATAAACCAGTCTGCCATGTGGGACCTTGTCAAAGCCTTGCTAAAATCCATGCAGACCACATCAACTACATGACCCTCATCTATCTTCCTTGTTACTTCTTCAAAAAATTCGATCAAGTTGGTGAAACAAGATCTTCCCTGAACAAATCCATGCTGTCCTTGATTAACCTGCGCCTTTCTAAGTGACTATTTATCCTGTCTCTCAGAATAGGTTCCAATAATTTGCCCACTACTGTGGTTAGACTGACTGGCCTGTAATTATTTGGTCTATCCTTCGCTTCCTTTTTAAACAGAGGTACAACGTTAACAATTCTCCGGCACCACACCTGTATCTAGTGAGGACGCACAGAATTGTTACAGTGCAGAAGGAGGACATTTGGCCCATCGTGTCCGCACTGGTTCTCTGAAAGAGCAATTCCCTCAGTTCCATTCCCCGTGACCCTGCACGTTCTTCCTTTTTATATAACTAATTCCCTTTTGAATTTTTCAGTTTAACCTGCCTCCACCATGTTCTCAGGCAGTGCGTTCCTGACCTGAACCACTCGCTGTGTGAATAAGTTTTTCCTCATGTCACTTTTGCTTCTCTTACCAAATACTTTAAATCTGTGCCCTCTCGTTCTCAATCTACTCTGTCCAGACCCCTCATGATTTTGAATACCTCTAACAAATCACCTCAGCCTTCTCTACTCCAGGAAAAACAGTCCTAACTCCTCCAATCTATCTTTATAATTGAAATTCCTCATTCCTGGAACCATTCTCGTGAATCTTTTCTGTACTGTCTCCAATGCCCTCACATCTTTCCTAAAGTGCGGTGCTCAGAACTGGATGCAATACTCCAGCCGAGGCCAAACTAGTGTCTTATACAAGTTCAACATAACTTCCTTGTTTTTGTACTCTACTCCCCTATTAATAAAGCCTAGGATACTGTATTTCAACTTTCAACCTTTCAACCTTGCCCGTCTAAGAGCGAAGTCCAAAGTACGGAAAGTCCTCATCAGGGAACTCCTCTTTGCTGACGATGCTGCTTTAACATCTCACACTGAAGAGTGTCTGCAGAGTCTCATCGACAGGTTTGCGGCTGCCTGCAATGAATTTGGCCGAACCATCAGCCTCAAGAAAACGAACATCATGGGGCAGAACGTCAGAAATGCTCCATCCATCAATATTGGCGACCACGCTCTGGAAGTGGTTCAAGAGTTCACCTACCTAGGCTCAACTATCACCAGTAACCTGTCTCTAGAAGCAGAAATCAACAAGCGCATGGGAAAGGCTTCCACTGCTATGTCCAGACTGGCCAAGAGAGTGTGGGAAAATGGCGCACTGACACGGAACACAAAAGTCCGAGTGTATCAAGCCTGTGTCCTCAGTACCTTGCTCTATGGCAGCGAGGCCTGGACAACGTATGTCAGCCAAGAGCGACGTCTCAATTCATTCCATCTTCGCTGCCTCCGGAGAATACTTGGCATCAGGTGGCAGGACAGTATCTCCAACACAGAAGTCCTCGAGGCGGCCAACATCCCCAGCTTATACACACTACTGAGTCAGCGGCGCTTGAGATGGCTTGGCCATGTGAGCCGCATGGAAGATGGCAGGATCCCCAAAGACACATTGTACAGCGAGCTCGCCACTGGTATCAGACCCACCGGCCGTCCATGTCTCCGCTTTAAAGGCGTCTGCAAACGCGACATGAAGTCCTGTGACATTGATCACAAGTCGTGGGAGTCAGTTGCCAGCGTTCGCCAGAGCTGGCGGGCAGCCATAAAGGCGGGGCTAAAGTGTGGCGAGTCGAAGAGACTTAGCAGTTGGCAGGAAAAAAGACAGAGGTGCAAGGGGAGAGCCAACAGTGTAACAGCCCCGACAGACAAATTTTTCTGCAACACCTGTGGAAGAGCCTGTCACTCTAGAATTGGCCTTTATAGCCACTCCAGGCGCTGCTCCACACACCACTGACTACCTCCAGGCGCTTACCCATTGTCTCTCGAGATAAGGAAGCCAAAGAAGAAGAGGATACTGTATGCTTTATGAACAGCGCTCTCAACCTGTCCTGCCATCTTCAATGACTTATGCACATATACACCTAGGTCCCTCTGCTCCTGCAATCCCTTTAGAATTGTACCCTATATTCTATATTGTCTCTCCATGTTCTTCCTACCTAAATGAATCACTTCACATTTCTCTGCATTGAACTCCATCTGCCACCTGCCTGCCCATTTCACTAACTTGTCTATGTCCTTTTGAAGTTCTACACTATCCTCCTCACAGTTTACAATGCTTCCATGTTTTGTATCATATGCAAACTTTAAAATTGTGCCCTGTACACCAAGTTCTTGGTTATTAATATATATCTGGAAAAGCAAGGGTCCCAACACTGATCCCTGGGGAACTCCACTACAAACCTTCCTCCAACCCCAAAAACATTCATTATCCACTACTCTATTTCCTGTCACTCAGCCAATTTCATATCCATGTTGCTACCATCCCTTTTGTTCCATGAGCCACAAGTTTGCTCAGAAGTCTGTTGTGTGGCACTGTATAATACGCTTTTTGAAAGTCCATGTACACCACATCAACAACATTGGCCTCATCAACTGTCTCTGTTACCTTCTCAAAAAATTCAGCAAATTAGTTAAACATGATTTTCCTTTAAGAAATCCAAGCTGGCTTTCCTTAATTAACTGGCATTTGTTCACGTGACTACTGATTTTGTCCCAAATCATTTTTTCTGGAAGTTTTACCACCACCGACATTAAACTGACTGGCCTGTAGTTGCTGGGCTTATCTTTACACCTTTTTTTGAACAAGGGTGTAACGTTTGCAATTCTCCAGTCCTCCGGCACCACCCCCCCCCCACCCGAGTCTAAGGAAGACTAAAACATTATGGCCAGTGCCTCTGCAATTTCCACCCTCACTTCCCTCAATATTCTTGGATGCATCTCATCTGGTCCTGGTGCCTTATCTACTTTAAGTACAGACAGCCAATCTAATACTTCCTCTTTATCAATTTTAAACCCCTCTAGTGTCTGACTTACCTCCTCTTTCAACATTGCCTGGGTTGCATCTTCTTCCTTGGTAAAGACTGATGCAAAGTATTCATTTAATACCTCAGCTATGCCCTCTGCCTCCATGTGTAAATCCCCTTTATGGTTCCTAATCGGCCCCACTCCTCCTTTTATCAACCTTTTACTATTTATATGCCGAAAGAAAACTTTGGGATTTTCTTTAATGCTAGCTGCCGGTCTCTCTTCATGCTCTCTCTTTGCTTCTCTTATTTGCTTTTTCACTTCCCCTCTGGACCTTCTATATTCAGCCTGGTTCTCAATAGTATTTTCCACCTTGCATCTGTCATAAGCACACTTTTTCTTCTCTATCTTAATCTCTACTTCTTTTGTCATCTAGGGAGCTCTGGATTTGTTTGCCCTACTTTTCCCCTTTGAGAGAACATACCTTGACTGTGCCGAACTATCTCTTCTTTCAAGGTAGCCCATTATTTATCCATCGGCTTTCCTGCCAGCTTTTGACTCCACCTTATTCGTCCCAGCTCCATTCTTAGCCCTTGAAGTTGGCCTTCCCCCAGTTAATTGTTCTTACCCTGGATTACTCTTTGTCCTTTTCCATAGCGAGCCTAAATCTTATGATACAATGATCACTATCCCCTAAATGCTCTCCTAATGATACTTGATCCACTTGGCCCACCTCATTCCCAAGAACCAGGTCTAGCAGTTCCTCCTTTCTCGTTGGACTAGCAACATACTGTTGTACTCCAATCCCCTTACAATAAAGGCCAACATGCCATTTGCCTTCCTAATTGCTTGCTGTACTTGCACGTTACTTTTTGTGTTCCAGGTACAAGCACACCCATTTACAAGTTTCACGCCTTTCAAAAATATTCTGCTTTTCTATTCTTAGGACCAAAGCAATAACCTGTCACTTTCTCACATCATAAACCATCTGCCACCTTGCTGCCCACTCACTTAAACTGTCTATATCTCTTTGCAGCCTCTCAGTGTCCTTCTCACAGTCTGCATTTCCACCTACCCTTATCATCAGCAAACTTAGATACATGATTCTCTGTCAAAGTCATTCAGGACTGGAAAATGATGGTCAGACATTTGATGTTCTTCACAGACAGCCTGGGCAGAAAGGGCTATCTAGGTTGCCTCCTACCTTCCTCCTCCTTCTCAGGCTCTACTTCTTAGCTTCTCGCTGTATAGATGGCAGCAAGCATTGTACCCTCATGATGGCGAGGTTCCGCAGCCAGCAGCAGGCCAGGACGAATATTGGCACATGTTCTGCTAAGTACTGCAGGGCTCCTCCAGAGTGGTCTGGGCAGAAGAAGTCTTGTTTCTGCATGCCATAATCTGTTCTATCACATTTTGTGTGGCAGCATGGCTTTCATTATATGCATGCATGTGCATGGGTTGTACATTGGAATCATTAGCCATGTCAGTGGAAAGATCTTGTCACGCAGTAGCCACCTTTGATTTGCCATGATCTCAACTGCAGCTGGCACAGTGGACTACTGCAGAATGAAGGCAAGGTGACTGTTACCAAGATACCAGGAACTGATCTGCATGATTCTCTGCCAATTGTCAAGAAAACCTGCTGTGCCAAAGGAGGGTTTTTTAATTTATTGAGTAGAAACCTATATTAAACTTTTAATGCAACAAAAAGAGCTGGAATTCTACAGTTAACTTTTTTTAAAAAGCTGACAGCCAAGATGACTGCCGCAATTTGCATTTGAACACTCCACACATTCCAAGGCCTCAAAGAGGAGTCGCATGTCTGATGAGCCTGTACCCAAAACAATATCTTGCCCTATTGAGTGAGCCACAGGAGATTCCTTTCATTAGCAAGACATTCAAAACCACCCTGGGACATTAACTTTGAAAGGGCCAACCCTTCCAGATGTAAATGTTAACATCCTGAGGCCTGAGGGACTGAAATTTCTAAACTTGAATCTCATTAGAAGGTTCCAGACAATACACTGAGGCAGGCACGTGACCGTCTGTCCATCTCTGTGAAAGCTGGGAGTTTCCCTTGGACAAAGCAGACAAGCCAGTGACTCATTCTAAGTAGAAGCCAGAAGGGCTGCTGGTGTGTGCAAAGTCTAGATCCTGGGTGCTGGATCCAAGACAAAGACACCAAGGGAATTCTGCCTCCAAGAAAACCCTGAACTAGGTAGGCCAGCCACAAAGTACACTTCTACCAGCCAAAGACTTCAAGAACACAACGTCAGCCAGAAGACAACGGAATCACCCAACACCACGGACTGTGTATTAATTTTTATTTGTTCTAGACACTAATCCAACCACAAATCTACTCCTAATCACTCTAATTTATATATAGTGTGTGTGTGTGATTCTCGTGTGGGTGTGTGTGAACGTGTAGCATAATTTTATTATTTTATTTAGATCGGGTTTAGATTATTAAGTACAATAAACTCACCTCTTTCTTGTTTAAACTCAGGAAAACCTGTGCGATTGGCTCTTTTATGATCACAACAAAGGTAAAAGGTAAACACTTACTGAAGTGGTAAGTACATCCACTATTTAAAAAGGAATAAACCCTGTTGTGGTCAAATAAGAGGAAGGACAAGAGGGGAACCTAGTGACCTCTCCTCATTTGATCGTAACACTATGGTCACAAGCCGACTGGAAGTTGAGAGAGTGGAATCCCTTTCAGTTCCGGTATAAGGCAGAGTTGTCATGTGCTGCACACAAAATGATGTGCATGCAATCAATGGCACTCTGCACCATGGGGAAGCCTGCAATCTTAGCAAAGCTGAATGGTCACTTGGCCAGCTTTTCTCTGCAAAAGAGAATGAAATGTAGTTATCTCTCAAAGAATAGAGAGGCTCATTGTCCTCCCTTACACAACAGTGGATGGCAAACTGGGAGATGTTGCAAATATTTCTGGCTGCATCCTGGAAAGAGCTTTGATGCATAAACATTCATTGCCTCATTCACCTTCACAGCCATTGGCAATGCAGTCCTTGCCCTGCTCTGAGGTTGCAGTTGCAGCTACAGCAGGTGGCAGATTTCAGTGACGACATCCTTATTAAAGTAGTTGTTCCTCGCTGAGGTTTGGGTAGGAGAATTGCACCCTGAGCACATATGGCCTCCTGCTGAGAGCCCTTTCCCCTCCTCCCTCTTCCAGCAGCTTGTCCAGCTCTGTGTGGACTCTGTTCATTCTCCAAGTCATGCTGTGTTCCAAGGGGAATATCTACTAGCGCACCCATGTCTGGGAGCAACTGGTTTGTGGAAAGCCTCGAAATCAGCAAAAACTTTTTCAGCACCTGCCTCATCACTTCATACCATTTGCTGTAAACTCTTGCAGAGTGAAACATTAACAGAGAGTACCAAACACTTGTAGAATCAAAGCAACAGTCAGAAGAAATCAACAAGTAACTAACCCATAAGTAGTTGATGGCTTTGGTAGGGGGTCCTTTCTGCTGCTGAACACTTGTACAGCTGTGTGAGGTTAAGAGAGGGTGTTAAGCACCAAACTGGCACTACTGGTGTCAAATCAGCATTGCCTGCACTGCATACTTCTGGCGGCCATTCAAGCTGCAAGCACTAACGCCCTCACCAATATGGCGACTGGCACAATTTTCCCTTAAACTGTGCATGCATGCTGCAGGTGCCATTTTTGAGATCTAAGGGGACTCACTGTGCTCCAAAAAGGGCGCAAACAGTCCCAATTTTGCACTCTACATTTCACAGGGAGATATTGAGCACTCACCTCAAAGTACCAATTACAATTTTCAGGTTTCAAGGATACAATTTTGTAAAACTGTTGTTCAGTTTCTAAATTCAGAATGGTAGAAAGAATAGTGAGTTAACAAAATACAATATGATAGCAACTAAAATACAGAAAATGCTCACACTATCAACCACTAATGTAACTTATACAGGATACATCAAACTGGGGGCTCTTCTCTATAATCGGAGGCCTTTCTTGAGATGTCCTTTCTATGCTCCACAGCTGAGTCTTTATACAAGAAATTTTGCAACAGCTATAAAATTCAAGGGCAGAATTCCAATGTGTACAAACTACTGTGGGAATGTGTCCTGAGGGCATTTTTAAAGCAGATCTTCTTAAATCCTGTATAGATTATTGCTGTGGCTATCCTTGAAATTTTCTGAGACAAGTGGCAAGGCTGATCCTAAATGTAAAATTATTAGAAAAGGACAAATTAGCAAAATTGAAGTTGCCTTGTGCTAATCTTTTTTCAATACAAGCATAATCCAGGCTTTCAAAATGATAGAAGGCATAAATATAGATACAAGAAGGTTGAAGAGGCATTAATTGTATCCCAAAACAGGTATTTGGCAAATTTTTATTTGATAAGGAATAGTCAAAAGAATTATCCTTTCAGTTATAACGTTACTCGTAAGTATTGTGGGCGACCTTAAGAGGACCACGTTAAGAAGCTGTGAAGGTCACCTGATGAAGTGATGTCATGTCACACATGACCAGGGAGTTGTGGGTGTAGCCCAAGAGAGTGAGATGTGTGTAGATGTGGCTCCTGCAGTAGCTGTGTACATATCTGTTCTAGTTAATATAATAAAAACACACGTTTTCTTTGGATATTACTCGGAGTCCTGTGAATCTTACAATAGTTGACATACCAAAGGAACAAGTAATATTACAATAAGTGATGTGTTTCAATTCAGTATAAGCATTGCTGTATGATTGCAAACAGAAAATTTGCCAAACTTTCTCTCATGATGAAGATGTATCAGCCTTGGCTCAGTAGTAGCACCCCAACATTGGACTTAGAAGTTTAACAGTTCAATCCCCACGCCAAAGACTTGAGCAAATAATTTGGTTGGTACTTCAGTGCAATACTGAAAGAATACTGCATTGTTGGATATGCCTTTTTTTTGGAAGCTGTGCACAGAGTGAGGAGAATGACTCTCAATAAAAGTCCTAACCCACCAGGGGTCTTCAGGCAGCACTTCTCCTACCTTCACCTCGACCAGGAGCAATATCTGAGATGTCTACAATTCATCAAGGAGGTGGTTACCGAACTGTGTCACCTTCTTCAACAGGACAAAAAGGCACACAGTGTCTGCAGCTCAGACTCCAGCTCAGCAACTCTGAGCTGTGTTCCTTGAGATACAGACATTCGCTGCAGATGTGGTTGTTTGGGATCACGATGTTTTCCATAAACCCCACGAGCCACAGTTGCAGCACACCACCTGCACAGCCATCCATATATACCCATGCTTTATTTATTTCATTACCTAACTAAAATCAATTTAATGTTTGGGCTCTAGTTAAACTGCTTGGACTCCTGCTCATTTACTCTGCTTTTTGTTTATTAACTCCTTTGTTTCACTGTTTACTGAACCCATACTTCCTATTGTTATAGGTCAGCTCTAACTTTAAAGAAACCTCAGAACCCTTTCATGCCGATGTCGTCTATTGAGTGGATAGCTCTGTGGAGAGACGACATGGACTTGATGGGCCGAATGGCCTCCTTCTGTGCCATAAATGACTCTGTTATCTTTCTAGCCCATTCAGAGGGTTAAGGACGTCTCCTCACACCGAGGGAAGAATTTGGAGAGGAGCAGGGGAACCTTGTTGTGATCTGCGTAGGAACCATTGACTTATGCACAACTAGGCATGAGAATCTGCTGAGGGTATGAGGAATTTGGGGCTAAACTGGAAAGCAAAACCAGATTTTAATCTCGGATTGTTTATTGATTTTGCACTTTATTTTCCAGGCACCTCGCCATGGGCTGCGAAGCTATCATGACACTGAAATTCAATGTGGCAAAGAACAGGCTATATGTTACCTCATACCATTTTGTACACATCCCACCCTTGCCAGCTGCTGGAATTCAAATTCAATTAATTAATAAATTCAATTATTTACCTTATTTATCTGCCGTTCCGGATCTTGAGCGCAACTTGTAGCACTCACACACCTTCACTTTCCTCTCCAGGGAAAGCTGGCGCCACCGAGGGGGGAACTCTGCATTTTTAGCATTGTGGGGGTGGGGGAGGAGGAGGTGGTGGAAAGCGGTCAACTCTGCACATGGTGCAGTTGTAGGGAGAAGGGATCAACTCTGCATTGGTCATGCAGCTGGGGGGTGGGGGGTGGTGGAATGGGGGCAACTCTGCAGTTTCTTCACAGGGCTGGCAGCCCTTTAAAGATGGCGCTAGCACAGGAACAGTTGACACCGTTCAGGTGTTGCCAGGGCCACCCCCGCTATGTGATTGGGAGCGGGGGTGGGGCGGGGGGGGGGGGGGGTGGGGTGAGGCGGGGATAGTGGCTGGCCTGCATATAATAATGAGCTGTGGGCTCAAGATCGCGGCGGCATGGCAGCAGGTGGCCCGTGCGTGCTGGCCGCCATATTTTATGCCCGCCGCAGCTCCCAGTGGTGGCAGTACAAAATCCAGTCCTACGTTTCTGCAAAAGCAAGCATTAAACATTAACTTCTCAAAAGTCACATGTTGAAATAAAATAATTATTTTTGGCCATCTCAAGAGGATTCTATCCAACCATCGCCTGCATTCCAAATTACAGCCAAGTGGAAGGAAGGGAAAAAGTACGATCAATAATATTTTGAATAAATCAAACCTACCTTTATTTATGAAATGGTGTCGCTTAGTTCCTCCATAAATATAAGAACAGTTCCACTGAATACTTTTGGATGAGATGTTAACAATGCGACCACTCCATTTAAAAAGCAGCAACGGGGCTATTCCAATGCCATGGCCAAAATTTATTTCTTAACTAAAACCTTCAGAACACATTATCTGTCCAATTATCTCTTGTTGTTTGTGGGACTTGCTGTGCACAAAGTGGCAGCGATATTGCCCTATGTAAAAAATGACTACACTTCACAAACAATTAATTAGCTATGAAGTGCGTCGGGATACCCTGAGAAAGTGAAAGGAGTGCTTTTGGAAAAAAATTATTTTATGGGATGTGGGCGTCGCTAGCTAGTCCAGCATTTATTGCCCATCCCTAATTGCCCTCGAGAAGGTGATGGTGAGCCGCCTTCTTGAGCCATTACAGTCCATGTGGTGTGGGTGCACCCACAGTGCTGTTAGGGAGATTCAGGATTTTGACCCAGTGACAGTGAAGGAATGGCGATATAGTTCCAAGTCAGGATGATGTGTGACTTGGAGGGGAACTTGCAGGTGGTGATGTTCCCATGTGACTGCCCTTGCTCTTCTAGGTGGTAGAGGTCGTGGATTTGAAAGGTGCTGTCGAAGGAGGCTTGCCGAGTTGATGCAGTGCATCTTGTAGATGGAACACACTGCTGCCATTGTGCGCTGGTGTTGGAGGGAGTGAATGTTGAAGGCGGTGGATGGGGTGCCAATCAAGTGGGCTGCTTTGTCCTGGATAATGTTGAGCTTCTTGAATGTTGCTGGAGCTGCACTCATCCAGGAAAGTGGAGAGTATTCCATTACACTGAGGGTTGTAGTGGTGGGTGATTTTAACTTCCCCTATATTGACTGGGACTCACTTAGTGCTAGGGGCTTGGAAGGGGCAGAATTTGTAAGGAGCATTCAGGAGGGCTTCTTGAAACAATACGTAGATAGTCCAACTAGGGATGGGGCCGTACTGGACCTGGTATTGGGGAATGAGCCCGGGCCAGGTGGTCGAAGTTTCAGTAGGGGAACATTTCGGGAACAGTGACCATAATTCCATAAGTTTTAAGGTACTTGTGGATAAGGATAAGAATAGTCCTCGAGTGAAGGTGCTAAATTGGGGGAAGGCTAATTATAACAATATTAGGCAGGAACTGAAGAATTTAGATTGGGGGCGGCTGTTTGAGGGTAAATCAACATCTGACATGTGGGAGTCTTTCAAACGTCAGTTGATTAGAATCCAGGACCAGCATGTTCCTGTGAGGAAGAAGGATAAGTTTGGCAAGTTTCAGGAACCTTGGATAACGCAGGATATTGTGAGCCTCGTCAAAAAGAAAAAGGAAGCATTCATAAGGGCTGGAAGGCTAGGAACAGACGAATCCCTTGAGGAATATAAAGACAGTAGGAAGGAACTTAAGCAAGGAGTCAGGAGGGCTAAAAGGGGTTATGAGAAGTCATTGGCAAACAGGATTAAGGAAAATCCCAAGGCTTTTTATCCGTATATAAAGAGCAAGAGGGTAACCAGGGAAAGGGATGGCCCACTCAAGGACAGAGTAGGGAATCTATGTGTGGAGCCAGAGGAAATGGGCGAGGTATTAAATGAGTACTTTGCATCAGTATTCACCAAGGAGGACTTGGTGGATGATGAGCCTAGGGAAGGGAGTGTAGATAGTCTCAGTCATCTCATTATCAAAAAGGAGGTGGTGTTGGGTGTCTTGCAAAGCATTAAAGTAGATAAGTCCCCAGGCAGGGTCTGATGGGATCTACCCCAGAATACTGAGGGAGGCAGGGAAAGAAAATGCTGGGGCCTTGACAGAAATCTTTGCATCCTCATTGGCTACAGGTGAGGTTCCAGAGGACTGGAGAATAGCCAATGTTGTTCCTTTGTTTAAGAAGGGTAGCAAGGATAATCCAGGAAATTATAGGCTGGTGAGCCTTACGTCAGTGGGAGGGAAATTATTAGAGAGGATTCTTCGGGACAGGATTTACTCCCATTTGGAAACAAATGGAATTATTAGCGAGAGGCAGCATGGTTTTGTGAAGGGGAGGTCGTGTCTCACTAATTTGATTGAGTTTTTTGAGGAAGTGACAAAGATGATTGATGAAGGAAGGGCAGTGGATGTTATCTATATGGACTTCAGTAAAGCCTTTGACAAGGTCCCTCATGGCAGACTGATACAAAAGGTGAAGTCTTTAGTTTAGTGATACAGCACTGAAACAGGCCCTTCGGCCCACCGAGTCTGTGCCGACCATCAACCACCCATTTATACTAATCCTACACTAATTCCATATTCCTACCACATCCCCACCTGTCCCTATATTTCCCTACCACCTACCTATACTAGGGGCAATTGCTAATGGCCAATTTACCTATCAACCTGCAAGTCTTTTGGCATGTGGGAGGAAACCGGAGCACCCGGAGGAAACCCACGCAGACACAGGGAGAACTTGCAAACTCCACACAGTCAGTACCCAGAATTGAACCCGGGTCGCTGGAGCTGTGAGGCTGCAGTGCTAACCACTGCGCCGCCCTAACATGGGATCAGAGGGGAGCTGGCAAGATGGATACAGAACTGGCTCGGTCATAGAAGACAGAGGGTAGCAGTGGAAGGGTGCTTTTCTGAATGGAGGGATGTGTTCCGCAGGGATCAGTGCTGGGACCTTTGCTGTTTGTAGTATATATAAATGATTTGGAGGAAAATGTAGCTGGTCTGATTAGTAAGTTTGCGGACAACACAAAGGTTGGTGGAGTTGTGGATAGTGATGAGGATTGTCAGAGGATACAGCAGGATATAGATCGGTTGGAGACTTGGGTGGAGAAATGGCAGATGGAGTTTAATTCGGACAAATGTGAGGTAATGCATTTTGGAATTTCTAATGCAGGTGGGAAGTATACAGTAAATGGCAGACCCCTTAGGAGTATTGACAGGCAGAGAGATCTGAGCGTACAGGTCCACAGGTCACTGAAAGTGGCAACGCAGGTGGATAAGGTAGTCAAGTAGGCATACGGCATGCTTGCCTTCATTGGTCGGGGCATAGAGTATAAAAATAGGCAAGTCATGCTGCAGTTGTACAGAACTTTAGTTAGGCCACACTTAGAATACTGCGTGCAATTCTGGTCGCCACACTACCAGAAGGACGTGGAGGCTTTGGAGAGGGTACAGAAGAGGTTTACCAGGATGTTGCCTGGTCTGGAGGGCATTAGCTATGAGGAGAGGTTGGATAAACTCGGATTGTTTTCACTGGAACGATGGAGGTGGAGGGGCAACATGATAGAGGTTTACAAAGCTAAAAGCGGCATGGACAGAGTGGATAGTCAGAAGCTTTTTCCCAGGGTGGAAGAGTCAGTTACTCGGGGACATAGGCTTAAGGTGAGAGGGGCAAAGTTTAGAGGGGATGTGCGAGGCAAGTTCTTTACACAGAGGGTGGTGTGTGCCTGGAACTTGTTGCCGGGGGAGGTGGTGGAAGCAGGTACCATAGAGACGTTTAAGAGGCATCTTGACAAATACATGAATAGGATGGGAATAGAGGGATACGGACCCCAGAAGTGCAGAAGGTTTTAGTTTAGGCAGGCATCAAGATCGGCGCAGGCTTGGAGGGCCGAATGGCCTGTTCCTGTGCTGTACTGTTCTTTACATGCCTGACTTGTGTGTTGTAGATGGTGGACAGGCTTTTTTTTACATTCAAACCAGAAACACTCAAATAATTTACTCTTTCCACAGATGCTGGCTAAACGGCAGCATTTCTAATTGTTTCTGTTGTTGGTTCAGATGCAGATTTTTGTTTTGTGTTGAGTGTTTTTTTTATTCCTGGATTTGGCAGACAACTTGGATCCACAATTCAAAAGCCATGACAAGGGTTATAAGGGCAGTGACACTGAGTTTCAACTGCTGCCTTAAGGAAATGGCTAAACCATAGCACTTTTCTTTTTGAGGGTAAATATGTTTTTCTCCTCTTGAGATGCCGACTAGTACAAATTCAACCTCTTCCTAAACCTTTGCTGGTGTAACTTAAACAGCTGGCATGAGGCACAAGGTGTAAACAAGCTGGAAATAATTTTTTATCATTTAAAGAAGCACCTGACCTCTGTTCTGTGTCTCTTGACACCGATGGGGTAGAGTCACAAGTGACTGAACACACACACACTCCGTAGCTGCATAGTCCCATGCATTGCATTCTAACACACTACCTAAAGGCTGCCTTGAAACCTGACGCTGTTCAGCAATGCAGCCAGCAATAGAATGTGATTAAATCTTTCTCAAACACTTTATAAAAAATTGGTCTTTGGCTGATTTGTTTTAGCTAAATATCTTGACACACAAAATCAGAATTATCACAAAATATCAAAGCTGACATGCTTGTGATCTTAAAAAAAACTGGAAGGGGCAAAAAAATGTTACTTATTCAGAACTGATATTTAATTCACTGCGAGAAATGCGTAACATATATACAGAAAACATGAATTCTCAGCAGTAAACATCTTCGTAGAGAAACAGATGCTAACGATTCATTGGTTCAGTTTGTCAACTTTGTGATATTCAGCCCAACTGGGGCAGCAACCAGAACTTTAGCATCGCACCCACCCTGTACCTATCAAAACTGAAGAGCATCTGCACCAGATATAAAAATGATCATAATGTGCAAAGATATTACTTCAGCAACTACAATTTGAACAGAACTCTGAGAAAGTTTCTAAGACAGTTGCTGAACTAAAATTCTGTTTTTCAGCAAACTTGCAAATAAAACAGATTAATAGGCAAGGGGGAAAATTCAAATCTATCTATCTATCTCCAGCTTACAGTTTCAACTGGCTTCCTTTTTCCTTTAACACACAAGATGTAAGAACATAAAACAACTCCCCTGTGGTGGAGCTGGCACTAACAGGCAGTAAAGTGCTAAGTTCCAGTTGCAATTTTCTTTTGTGTTTGCGTGGTTTTGAATTATCGCTTACCAATAAAAATTAGAAAAAAGTATTACATACCTGAACTAACAAGTTCTTAACTGGTGTATTTCCAGAACCAATGAAGTGAAATAAATGAAGTGAAAACATTCTCTTTAACATTTACTACTTAACAGCATCAATACAAATCATGGGCAATACCTACATATTACTGATGAACAGTATACTGCAGGCTCTTTTATACAAAGGCTAAAATTAATTTTACAGAGTATTATGCATACTGATCAATGAACTACCAGTGTTGGCTCTTCAATGATGTAGCAAACTAGTGATGAGCTACAAATGTGACCTGCATAGAGAGGGACAACAGTCAATTTGGATCATGCAGGATCAGACTTGGTTTATCCTGACTCAGGTTTGACTTCTTCAGCGGGCTGATTGACTTCGAGTGGCTCTGGAATGGAATCTTGCACAGGTTCTGAAATAGGTTCTGTTGAAGCATTACCATGAACCCCAGGCTGATTATCAGTGTGTGTTGGCACACTATACTTCATGAGGATGGCTTTCAATTGTGCCAGTGTGGCATCCGTACGGATTCCTGTTGGGTCAAAATGGGTACGGCCGACTCGAAATCCAGCTTGTGTGAGGTAGGGTAGAAATTTGTTTATTCTGTAGAAACAAGACGGCTTCTTTTAAAAACCACATGTATGCAAGAAGCTAGGGAACCTCATGAAACGTAGAGTCCAAGAAGTATTTGCATTGTACAAAAACACCAGAAATTACATCAAAGTATCATTACAGATACAAGATAAGGCACTTGGAATGGTAAAAGTGCTGCTTACAACCCACAGCTTTTGAAACATCCTAATGTGCATTCTTTTGATCTCTTGGCTCTGTAATAAGTTTGAGGGCATACAAAAATGTACAATTCATATCACATGGATTGTTATTTGTGCCCCTTGAAATTGCATCTAATACATGTATATATACAATGATACCAGGTCTTTAAACTGCCGTCACTGGTGATCACATTTACTAAAATGGCCTACCCTAATTTGAATGAGATACTTTGGGTAGGATTTTTAGACCCCAATGGGGGTGAGCATGGAGGCAGACAGGCACAAAATTTCGCACCACCAGCCACTGCGCCGGCTCCATCCTGCCCCAGGCCAATTTCATGGAAGTGGGATTGGACCTGCCCGCAAGCAGCTGGTAGCCAATTAACGAAAGTTTAAGGCCTACTGTCAGAGGATGACTGGAATTATCCACTCGGCCTGCAGGCCCTCCTGAAGCATCGGGAACTAGGCTAGCTGCCTCGATGCAGCCTCCTGGCGGCAGACCGGGGGCCAACACTCCAGGCAGGCATCGAGACCCTCCCGCCTGCCTAGCTTCCGCTGTTTCCCCTTCACAATGGTGGCCTGGCTGCTGAGGACAGTTTTAAATTTAAAAGTTTAAGAAGTTGGAGAGAAGGCGCCTCAAAATGGAGGCGCCCTGTCTCTCTCTCCCACCTGAACTGCAAGCTGCTGCTTCTTCAGTGCTGGAGGGCCTCCCGCTTCGAGATCCGACTGCCATCCTTAATTGGACGGTGAACCCACCCTCTGGCCACTAATTGGCCAATTCAAGGAAAATCACTGCTTGGTGACTGTTTTCCACACAGTTGTGACCCCCATTTGACCCAGTGTCAGGGTCCTGACCCAAAGGGCAAAATCCAGAAAGTTGGGGTGGGCGGGGGTAGAATCAGATATCCGGCAGATAGGGCAAAGCTCAGGCATACTGAAAATATCTCCCAAATACCATTTGGGGGCTATTTAAAATTAAGATTTCTAACACAAACTGCATAACAAAATGACAAAATTGAGCCTATTTCCCACTAACTCACGAGACTGTTGAAGGCACCGAGAGCAAAACACTCATGATACAGTAGCTGTGTATAATTGAGCATACTCTGCCTTTGTAATAAATCATAAAACAATGATGTTTTAAAACTTTAAATACACAGATAAAAGAGTGGTCTGGGCTATTCAGTAAGCAATTCACTGATTCCTACAAAATACCCTCTATATTACAGGCAACTATTCCAAGAGTTTCAGGAGTCTAAACTCTCTTGCTAGTTCTGACCACTTTATTGGTCGAAGTATTTTCTTTATTTTTGCACCTTTTTAATCAACCTCTCGCAGTAATTTTCTTTTGACTAAGAGCAAGAAACAGATAAGACAAAAATCAAAGCTCATCTTTATTCTGATTAATTTAAGTGGAACAGTCAGAAAACATTGCTAAACTTGGACAAGTGGAAGAATCCATGATTTGCTGTGTTTGGAAACTTGGAGATGAGTCAACTTTTAGCAGTAACACTGGCATGCGAACAGCTATTTTAGAGATCTGCTTCTGACTTACAGTACAATGGCTTGGATTGAATGGAATATCTTTAACTCAGTCTACCTCCACTGAGAATATTTGAGATTTGTTCTATTGTACAACATTCTAAACTAGTCCTAGGTATTAGCCCATTCCTCTATTAGTTGCAGGGATGCACTGAATTTAAAAGACTGGTGGAAGTCGAGATGGTTCAAGGACTACAAGCAGTTTGGTTACCTGAGGGTCAGAGGACCAGTTTTGCACATGTACTTTAAGATTAATATTCTATTTGTAACATCACAATGTAGCCATATTCTTCTGTTATTATTCTGGTGGCACTTAATCATGTACATTTAGTTTTGAAGGAGTTTGTGTGAAGGACATGTAACTTCTTACGGTCATATTAACATGTTAAGGAGATTTTGCATCTTCCTTCATTCTCACTTGGAGGATTTTCACATACACATTCAAAGATGAACGTTGTGCTGTAAACAAGTTACTTAAACCAAGCACAATTAACCTCCTTTCCAATCTGAAAACCCATAGCAGCCCTTCTTGGTTTAGTATGTAAAACAATGGCAAAGTTGTGTAGACTCCTGTCTACGATGTCATCAGATCAGTCTCCGAAGAAATTGCATTCACAATGACAAGGTAACTGAGACAGTTTTCAATCAATCTCTTTTTGGGAGTTGCTTCCACCTCTGTATGGACAGTGGGACAGAAAGGTATTTAAAATGGTTCTGACTTTTAAAAATACTGTTATAATGGAAAGAATAAGTACGCGAGATAGAAAAAAATAAAGCAAACCTTTTAAATAATTATGAGGGAACATATGGGAAAGGGAAGACAGAAGATGAAATGTTGAAAATGTTACTTTATTTATTTTTATTTATTTAGAGATACAGCACTGAAACAGGCCCTTCAGCCCACCGAGGCTGTGCCGACCAACAATCACCCATTTATACTAACCCTACATTAATCCCATATTCCCTACCACCTACCTACACTAGGGGCAATTTACAATGGCCAATTTACCTATCACCTGCAAGTCTTTGGCTGTGGGAGGAAACCGGAGCACCCAGCGAAAACCCACGTGGTCACAGGGAGAACTCCGCACAGGCAGTACCCAGAATTGAACCCGGGTCCCTGGAGCTGTGAGGCTGCGGTGCTAACCATTGTGCTGCCCTGCTTCTCACACCTCAGCAGCTTTATTGTTGAACTCTCAAGGTTGGTTTCAGATCATTGTTTGGTAACTGAAAAAATATTTGGTCCCAGAAGCCATGAAATTCCAGGACTTGTGAGTAGCCGAAGGCTTAAGCTAGCAAATTAGATTATTTTAGATAAACTGAAGTTCAGCATTTGCAGGAGGAAACAAAAAATAATGGAAGGGTTAGTCACAGCATTAAATGTTCTAATCATGTGGAGTTTGTTTATTCAGTGGATTTAGAGTTAAGCTGGTAGAGAATGTTGGATGTGGTCTTTGCAACATAGTACCATTCTCAAAATCCTTCCTTATAAATTATCTCAAATGTACTGATGCTTTCTTTTCCTCATGTCACAGTGAAAATTGAGACAAAGCAAGACTTGTTCTTCAAAAGAAGAAATCCACCCAATGTTTTAAAATGACTAATTTTCACAGTGGTGTGCTGTTGGTTGATGCCATGACCCACCCCTCCCCATTACATCAGGGTTTTGATCTTTTCCCCATTGATATTGTGGAAGCCATGTGCTGTCCTATGAGGACACTGATTGAAAACAGAAGTGAGTCATCACTAGGGTGTGCCCACAAGCATCCCAGCAGCACGTTTCAAAGCAGTACTGACAGAATCTTGGGAGCAGGTTCAATACTTGCATTCAGCCATGGATAATATGCAGCACACGGAAAATCTAATGGAGAAGATGCTGTCTTCAACAGCTGGCTCTTTCGCTAAGCATCCAGTTGTTTTGGAGAAAAGTCAGTTCACTGCAAATTTATTTCCCATGGATAAAGAACATATTGATTTCCTCTTCCTCCTCATCTGACAACTTCCATTCCTCTGGGTTTCCCAGCAGAAAAGACTCCCAGCTGTGAAACATTATGCAGGGTACTTAACTGGAAAACACTATACAAACATACGAACAACGATGGACAGGGAAATACCTATTGGTCCATCCAGCCTGTCCCACACAATTGTGATGCATGCCTATCACAATATTCACACTACCTGTCCCACCTGAAACCAGATAATCTCCTGGGAGAGGTGAAAGGTGAAAACACAGGCCAATTTGGGGGAATAAAGTCTGGGAAATCCTCTCCAACCCAATTAAGCAATCAAAACTAGTCCAGGGGACCACTTTGGCTCTAAATTCTATGCAGTACCTATCTTTTATACAAGGCGATCTCCACCTCAGCCAGAAAAAGGTCCAGCTCCTGCTTGAAGAAATTCAGCGAATCGGTATTCACCGCACAAACTGACAGGCTGTCTATTCCAGAGGTCAACTATTCTCTGGGAAAGGAACCATCTCCTAACATCTAACCTAGATCTGCCCTCACAACTTAAAATCATGACCCTGGTCCACCAAAACCTATTTATTTGAAATAAACTGTCCACGTGAACAGAATCTATTCCCCTCATTTTATAAACCTTGATCAAATCACCCCCAAGTCTACGCTTCTCTAAAGTGTAGAGAGCCAGCTCTTTTAGCCTATCGTGATAACTACAGTTAAAAGCAATGGTCCATGTGTTGCAAACCAGTATTCTGGCTAATTGAAATAAAAAGATACTGTGACTGCTGGAATTTTGAATTAAAATCAGCAATTGCTAGGAATTCACAGATGGTTGATCAGCATGTTAAATAGACAAGTTAAGGTTTCAGCTGGGAATCTTCAACAGAATTCATATGAGAGGTTACTTTCCAAAATGTGAACCTAATTTTCTTGTCCAAAGTCTGACTCCCGTGTCGGGTATTTTCAGTATTTTATTGTTCTCATCGCTGGAAAACCTATTGTTCTAAATGCTTTATAAACATGCAACCAGACAAAAGGGGAAGATAGGCATACATACAAACATTCTCAAGATAAGATCTGTTTGAGATTTGCTCTGTTGTCTTAATAGTTCAGATTTCTCAGCTAATTAGTCTTTGATTAATTATATGGATTCAAAATTGGCTTAGTGGCAGGAGGCAGAGGATGATAGTCGAAGGTTGTTTTTGCGATTGGAAGCCTGTGACCAGTGGTGTACTGTAGGGATCGGTGCTGGGACCCTTGCTGTTTGTAGTGTACATTAATGATTTAGACGTGCATATAGGAGGTATGATAAGTAAGTTTGCAGATGACACGAAAATTGGTGGTGTCGTAAATAGTGAGGAGGAAAGCCTTAGATTACAGGATGATATAGATGGGCTGGTAAGATGGGCAGAGCAGTGGCAAATGGAATTTAATTCTGAGAAATGTGAGGTGGTGCACTTTGGGAGGACTAACAAGGCAAGGGAATATACAATGGATGGTAGGACCCTAGGAAATACAGAAGGTCAGAGGGACTTTGGTGTACTTATCTATAGATCACTGAAGGCAGCAACACAGGTAGATATGGTGGTTAGGAAGGCATATGGGATACTTGCCTTTAACAGCCGAGGCATAGAATATAAGAGCAGGGAGGTTATGATGGGGGAGCTGTATAAAACGCTAGTTAGGCCACAGCTGGAGTACTATGTACAGTTCTGGTCACCATACTATAGGAAGGATGTGATTGCACTGGAGAGGGTGCAGAGGAGATTCACCAGAATGTTGCCTGGGCTGGAGCATTTCAGCTATGAAGTGAGACTGAAAAGGCTAGGGTTGTTTTCCTTAGAGCAGAGAAGGCTGAGAGGGGACATGATTGAGGTATACAAAATTATAAGGGGCATTGATAGGTTATATAGGAAGAAACTTTTTCCCTTAGCGGAGGTGTCAGTAACCAGGGGACATAGATTTAAGGTAAGGGGCAGGAGGTTTAGAGGGGATTTGAGGAAAAATGTTTTCGCCCAGAGGGTGATTGGAATCTGGAACTCACTGCCTGAAGAGGTGGTAGAGGCAGGAACTCTCACAACATTTAAAAAGTATTTAGATGAGCACTTGAAATCCCATAGCATAGAAGGCTACGGGCCAAGTGCTGGAAAATGGGATTAGAATAGTTAGGTGCTTTCAGGCAGGATATTTTTTTAAAAATCTATGTTACCCATAAAATCAATTTTCTTTCTTCTTACAAAATATCCAGAAATGAAAAACTCTTGCAACTGTGCATTGACATTTTTGTAGGAAAACATAATGGTTGACAACATAAGTCATTTCATCTCAAAATAATTCATTGTGTGAAACACTTTGAGACATGACAAGGTGCTACATAGATGCAATTATTTCAAGTAACAAATTTGTCAGCTAGTATTTTCTTTTCTTTGTACTTACCTAAAACATGTGGCAGGGAGTTTTGAAACTATTTACCATGTTAAAGTTAAATCCATGTTAAGTTAATATAACAAAAGTTTGATGAAAACGGTAACTTGCACTTAGCATTGAAAAATGTTCCGAGCTGCTTCATAGAGGTGTAATGGGAAAGAATGGAACTGAGCCAAAGGAGAGATTAGGGAGGGTCTTGGCCTAAGAAATGGATTTTAAGGAGGGTCTTAAAGGAGAGGTGCAAGGCAGAGGAATTTGGGGAGAGAATTCCAGAGAGTAAGAACTACATAGATGAGGGCGTAGGCACAGCCATGAGGTTTTGAGCTGGTGGGTGTTATGTTCAAAAGGCCAGAATCAAAGGAATGGAGATTTTGAGTGTGGGAATTCTAGGGCTGCAGGAGGTTAGAGATAAAGCAGGGTGAGACTATGGAGGAATATAAAAGAGTTTTAAATTTGGGATGCTAGACGACTGGAATCCAAAGCAGGTCAGTGAGAACAGGTGTGATGGGCAAGCAGGGCTTTATGCAGGACACAACATGGACAAGATTTGGATAAGCTTTACAAAGCTGGAGGGTGGGAGGTTGACCAGGACAGCACTGGAATAATTGAGGCTGGAGGTGACAAAGGCATGGTTGAGGGTTTGAGAGGGAGATGGGCTGAGATAGGAGTGGAGACAAACAATGTTATGGATGTAGACAGAGGGGATATAGGGTTGGAAACTCAGCGTGGGGTCAAACAGGATGCCATGACCGCAAACAGTCTGGCTCAACCTGAGATGGTGGCCAAAGAGGAGGATGGAGTCAGTGGCAAGGGTAATGAGTTTGTGGCAGGGGCTGAAGACAACAGCTTAGTTGTCCTAAGGTTTAGGTAGAGGAAATTTGGATCATCTAAGCAGTCAGACAGCATGGGACCCATGAAGGGGTTGAGAGGAGTGGTAGAGAGTAGAGCTGGATGCCATAGGTGTACCTGTGGAAGCTAAATTCAAGTCTAAAGGTAGTGTTGCCAAACTGCGTGCATCAGGAAGGGTAAAAAGCCCAGGGCAAACCCTTGGGGGAGAGTCCAAAAAGAATGATGCAGGGGTGGGTAAAGAAGCCACTGCTACAGATCCTTTGTCTATAAATCAGACTGATCAGACTGGAACCAAGCAAAAGCAGACCTATGGAGCTTGACAAAGGAGAAGTGGTTTGGAGAAGGATGGTACAGTCAACAGTGTCAATGACTGCATGGAGCGATAATGCACCATAGTCACAGTGACAGAGTGCATAATTTGTGACTTTAGTTAGGGCTGTTTTGGTGCAAAGGAAGGGCAGAAATCTGATTGGATTCAGAGTTGCATGAGTGGTGGGCATAGATCTGTTTAAGGACTAATCTTAAAATTGCAACAAAGATACAGTAGTGATAGAAGTGTCATTTAAATAAAAAAAACTTTTATATACTGAAGAGCTGTAGTTGAACATGAGTTTTATTTGTAAATGGGTGTTTTATTCTCTCCTACTTTCTTTTCTTTTTAAAAAAAAATGGAGCCATTGATCAGTTAAAAAGCCAACCTGCTATATGAATGAAGCACTGAGATAGCAGCATTACTATTTGTCTGCACTTCAATTTATTAAGTTGTGATTGATCGATATAGAAACTGCTGGATATAAGGACTAGGATTTAAGATAGATGCATACTGAATACTTAAGGAGGTCTTAAATAATGCATAAATATAGATTTTGGCTGGAAACCAAATAACAATTTAATATCCATGATAACAATCTTTCTTACAAATACAATAGGTCTAGGAAATAGTCATGTAAGTAGACTCCAAGAAGTTCCTCATTAAAGAAAGAATAGTATTAACCTCTGAACTGCGGCCGACCCCACATGTTCAGCAAAGTTGATTAGCAGACATTGCCAGCAGCTGCTAAAGCCAAATTGACTGGTGAAACCTTAAAATGGAAGAGTTTGAAAATGGATAGAAAGAGAAAAGAAACCGTATGCCTTACTTTGGGATGTTCATTCCTCGAATACTGTGCCTATGGATGCTATAGTAGAAGGGAGGATGCTCCACAGGAAAATCTCCTTTTTGACGTTTTGCTGTATTCCCAGGGAGATCATTACCCTTCCGCTTGTCTGCCAAAGTGGAAATTGGGAATATTCATTGGTTACAAGAATAGCTAGTAGATCATTGCCGTTGCAGCACAGATCTAAACCACACTCATCACTCATAGTGCCCCGAGCAAATTAATTGAACAAGCCATTAACTCTTAGAACAGTTGTCTTCCTGATTCAAAATAATAAACTGAATTGACCTTCCCAAGTCAAGTGATTAGCCTGAAATACGTTGACTTAATTGTGACTGATACTCTTTAAAATCACAGCAGTTTACCCATTGAATGCTT
Source organism: Heterodontus francisci (assembly GCF_036365525.1). Lineage (NCBI taxonomy): Eukaryota > Metazoa > Chordata > Chondrichthyes > Heterodontiformes > Heterodontidae > Heterodontus > Heterodontus francisci. Next base: position 78,997,991 of record NC_090378.1, on the reverse strand, counting down.
TATGCCAATGCTTGCTTTGATATCCTAACAGGCAACAGTACATTGTCTGTCATTCTAATGGTAATAACGGCTTAACCTAAACCTCAGTGTATTACATACAGCACAGAAACAGGTCATTCCGGCCAAATGGTCGATGATGGTTGTTTATGCTCCACATGAGCCTCCTCTTGCCTAATTTCATCTCACAGTATTCCCATATCCTTCTATTCCTTTCTCCTTCATGGAGCTTCTTCCTAAATGCATCTATGCTAGTCATCTCAACCACTCCACGTGGTAGTAAATTTCACATTCTAGCCAATTTCTGGGTCAAGACGTTTCTCCTGAATTCCTTATTAGATTTATTAGTGATTATCTTATATTTATGGCCCCCAGTTTCCACCATGAGTGGAAGTATCTTCTCTACATCTACTGTATCGAACTCCCTCATAATTTTACCCCTTAGCCTTCTCATTTCTAGAGAAAAGAGCCCCAGCTTGTTTAGTCTATCAGAGCCGCAGGGAGTTATTAAGTGATGTTCAAATGTAGTAATTCATACTACACACAATTAGTTCCGACACCCATCACCGCAGGCAAAATAGAGTAATGCTGATTTTATATGAAGCCAAGACCTATGATGGTGGCATTGGCTCCAAATGTTCACATCTAGCACATCAAAAACATCCCAAGGCATTTCAGAGTTAGCAAACAAAATCTGACAGCAAGCCATATAAGGAGATGTTAGGACAGGTGACCAACAGCTTGGTCAAAGAGGAAGGTTTTAAGAAGAGTCTTAAAGAAGGAGAGAGAGGTAGAGGGGCTGAAAGGTGTAGGGAGGAAATTCCAGAGATTAAGGTCCAGACAGCTGAATGCATAGCTGCCAATGGTGGGGATGTGCAATGAGACCAGAATTGGAGGACTGCAGACATCTCGGTGAGTTTTGGGGCTGGGGGAGAAGGTTACAAAGGTAGGAAGGCGCGAGGCCATGGAGAGATTTGAAAACAGGATGAAAATTTTAAAATCAAGCTGTTGCTGGACCGGAAGCCAATGTAAGTCAGGGAGCACAGGGTGATAGGTGAATGGGACTTGGTGTTAGTTAGGATTCAGGCAGCAGAGCTTTGAATAAGTTCACGGACTGCAGCGGTTCAAGAAGGCAGCTCACCACCACCTTCTCAAGGGCAATTAGGGATGGGCAATAAATGCTGGCCTGGCCAGCGACGCCCACATCCCATGAATGAATAAAAAAAAACGTTTACTGTCAGAATTCAGTGACTGCAGTAGACCTACACATGAGGAGCTGACACACCTACCAGGGGTCTTAGCACAATATAAAAGTAGCTGAAAGGTGGTTCCAAGTTGACTACAATGGTAAAAAATTCAACTCAGAATTTCGTGCCTTATTTTATCATTAGATGAATGTAGGTGAAGGAGGACATTTGGTCAATCTTGGCTCATCTATTTAAAGAAAAGTCTACAGCACCCTAATACACCACCCTAGAGGCTGTTGAATGCTTTTTCTCTTCATTACCTTTCCTGAAAGTGCTAATTATGCTGAAGAAATTTTTTCTGACATCAGACAAAAATTTGCCATTCTTCAGTTTCAGCCAATCCCACCTTATCCCCACTGTTTTAATTTACTTTAGAGAAATACTCTGAGTTTTCATTTTCTACATTGTGTAATACCTTATCACTGCAAGATCATTACTCAGTGTCCTCTGAAGGCTAAGGAGTCCTGGTTTCTTTAAACTACCTTTGTAGCTCAGTTCTCTGATGCTGGGGATCAGTCTTGCAATGCTTCATCCAAACATATGACTTAGGAGCAGGAGGAGGCCATTCAGCCCCCTGAGCCTGCTCCATCATTTGATAAGATCATGGGTGATCTGAATGTGGTCACAACCCCACTTTCCTGTCTGTCCCCATAACACTTGGCTCCCTTATCTATCGAGAATCTGTCTAACTCATCCTTGAATATATTCAATGACCCAGCCTCCACTGCTCTCTGGAGAAGAGAATTCCACAGACTAATGACCCTCAGAGAAAAGATTTCTTCCTTGGACTACAATGTTTCGCTTGGGTATTGATGATGAAAACAGGACAATATTTAAATTGTGCGCTGAAAACAGTATTGTACAAGGCTGACAGAACTTCCCCTGACTTGTACACCTAATAATTGGCTAAATCAGAGATAGTAGAGGGTGGTTGTGAATGGAGCTACATCAACATACTGAGTGGTCACTAGTTGGTGTAAGTTAACAATTAGGATATCCAAATATTGAAGGCAGTGCAGAGAATTTGAGGGAACACATAAAATGAACCCTAATATGTTCAAGATTGTGACAAAGTCTAGAACTTGGTGCAGGGCTCAAAGTTTAAAAGAGAGAAGGTGCATTGACAGTTTAAATTTAAACCACTTTACATAGAGGATGATAGAATATCTGGAAGGGAAGCCCAGATAGGCAGATAGGACACAACATTTCAAGGGAGAATTGAATAGATATTTGGGGAAATGGGGCAATTCAGCTTTTGGGACCAGCCACAGCACTGGAGAGTCTTTTCCCCTTCTGTGCTTTCTCATCTTCCTACGAAGCACCACTGTTTTTAAAAGCTTTGTAGAATTCAATTTAGTTTCACTATTCACTGATTGAGAGTCACTTACACTCTCCTGGTTACATCTAAAGCTGAAAAGATCTTTGGTATTATGTATCGTGGAAAAGCCGTTATTCACACTCCTATTACCTGCTATCTTGATTATCTGCCTGAATCTTTACAGGAAACAACCTTGGATGAATTGTCAACTCACTGTGTTTTTGTTATTTATACTTCATTTTATTTTCTTGAAGAATATTACATAATATACTTTTGTTACCTCTGTTTTACTGTGCCCTAGGCACAAGAACAATATTTGGAAACTGTCAATTATCTCTTAATTTCCATTACCACTTCAGAGGGGACAGTCCCTTCATTATAGCAGATAATGGAGATTCAAGCTTGCATTACATTATCATGGAATTCCACTCAATAAAATGCATGCTTACCATGCCCGGAATATGGTGAGGCAGTTGCATCTTCAACTCCAGGTTTTTGAGAGGCTAAGGTTTTGATAACCACTCCACTTTCCTCTGGGGAGGTAAAGAGCAACATTGAAATAACCATTTGTATTACACTGACAATTCATTTTAAAACAATTTATTTTTGCTCACCATTTCCCGTGATATCCAACCTCCATTAGGCAGCAGGGTGGTACAGCTTAAACTGCCAGTCAGTGCCATAATCTAACTGCATGCTGCTCCAGCCAAAAAAAAACTTACATTTATATAGCATCTTCCACCATCTCAGGAACTCCCAAGGTGAGTTACAGACTATTAAGTACTTCTGAAGCATTGTCACTCTTGTAATGTAGGAAACATAGCCACCGATTTGTGCACAGCAAGCTTCCGCAAGCAGTAATGTGATAATGATCAGATGATGTTTTTTAATAATGGTGATTGAGGGATAAATATTGGCCAGGACACTGGGAATAACTCCCCAACTCTTCTTCGAAACAGTGCCATGGGATCCTTTAGAACCACCTGAGACACCAGATGGGGCCTCGGTTTAATGTTTCATCCAAAAGACGGCACCTCTGACAGTGTAGTACTCCCTCAGTACTGCACTGGAGTGTCAGCCTAGATTTTTGGACTCAATCTGGAATGGGTCTTGAACCCATAACTTTCTAACTCTAGAGTTGAGAGTTCTACCAACTGAGTCACAGCTGACACAGTCTAGCAATAGGACCAAACAAAATCCTCCTGCTCAACAGTGTTAGATATATATTGTAACGAGTGGGAATCACACAATCTTATGACATTGAGTTATGGAGAAGCTTGTGTAGGTCTTGCTCTCATCAGTAGAGAGGTATATGCTAGTCATTGTGCACTAGCAGGATAAAATGTGGGGAAAATTAGATCATACTTTAATCTCAACATTAACTGCAATCATCATACCTGCTCTTAGAGAGAAATATTACTTCCAAGCAAAACACCAGCAAATGATTCATTATATATAATAAAGCATATTTTTAAATGCATCATAAAACATTTTAAATTCTACACAAGTCAATCTCTACATTTTCAAAAGCAATTAAGAATTTAATTAACACCAAAGTAGATTTTTTAGGTAAAGTAAAATGGTTATGTAATGAACACCAGTTCAAGGACTCTATCTTACTGAATGTACATTTCTCGGTAGGGTTTTCCATATGTATAAACAATCATAAGAATTTGCACATATACAGTGCCTTTCATATCCTCAGGCAGTCCCAAAGCACTTTACAGTCAATGACTTCCTTTCAAAGTGTAGTTATTGTTATTATGTCGCCAAAAAATGACTAGGTAATCTCTTCTGATGTTGGCTGAGGGGGAAATTTTGGCAGTTACTCACTTACCTGCTCATCTTCAAATAACACCATGGAATATTTTACATCCACATGAACAGGCCAACAAACCTTGGTTCAATGTTTCTTTTGAGAGATGGCACCTCCAACAATGAAGCACTCCTTCAGCGGGGCGCTGAAGTGTCAGCTTAGCTTATGTGTCCTCGTCATGCAGTCGGGTGTGAACCTCCAACCTGACTCAAGGAGGCAACACAGCAATCACTAAGCCAAGCTAGCATTACTATGTTATCAGTTATGTTGTTCTGGTAACAGAGACCAGGCTTTTTGCCAGAGAGGAGAGTAGTGTAATCCAAACTGGACACAGGGGAATGTGTGTGCAAAGTCAAGTCGGGAGAAAATAATACACCAAATACAACATACACAAATATATTGAAAGGAATCAAGATTTTAAACGAGAATAAATTATACCTCAATCTTTATTTTGCGGGTGGTAGGGTTGGTAATGGCAACAATTTTTAGCAGATTAGGTGGAGTGACAGATTCAATAAGCCTGTTACTTTCCCATGGGCTGTTTATACTGCAGGTCGCAGAAGGGTAGGAAATTGGCTGCCAGATCAGAAGCAATTCTATGCTTGAAAAAGTTCTTGAAAAGAAAAATTTGTAATTATAGAAATAATGGATACATTATAAGTCACTAACCTCACTGCAGGGTTCAAATGACAGTAAATGTCATGGTCCATTACCTAAACCCTATGATAAGACTACAGTCCTTAAGTCACTTTAGGCCATTGGTTAGCGAAGTTACTAGCAATTGTTTTATTCAATTTTGAGTGTTTTTTCTGCTGACAGTGCTACAGATATGCAGTGTGCTTGGTAGTGTTGATGCATTATCGCACCCACAGCAAATGATTCATGCTTGTAAATCAATGATGATGATTAGCAATCTATCTGCAAAGAGCCTTGGCCCTTTGCCCAGATTTATCAATCAAAATAAAAAGTCAGCTGCTGAGAAATAATATGGCAAAGTATATTCCCCCCACTCCTTCAAAATTTCCTCGTCCACTCCTGAAGCGCTCAGGCATGCTGGGGAATGATCCACAAGTACCAGGTCTCTTCTGGTAATTAGCTAAATGGCAATTCTTCAACTGGCCTTTGAAATACAGGTGTTATCAGGGAGGAGCATCGTGGGGGACACTGCAGCAGAACCTGATCTTACTTTTACCTAATGCTCGTACAGATGCTCTTTATAATCAGGAGTAACCGTGGCCGAATTTTCTCCTTTCTAACCAGGGACGTTGAAGCCAGTTATAGTTCCCTAAATGGTGCCTCGGTTGATACCATCTAGCTTAGCACAAAGCAACCTTCCGGATCTGTGTGGCTTAATTATGCACTATTTTTACTAACTGAGCACCAACTTACAACCTTAACTGGTGGTAGCTGTGATTCTTCCACCAAAGTGCCTCTAAATTGCTTTACACATCCACTTTCAAAATCATTACTAAAACTATATCACTGGGTAAACTGACCTTGACTGCTGTGGCTCATTGGTCCAAATATTGAATAGTGCTTCAGGGTTGTGCATTCAGATTCACAGATCAGGTTCTTTAGCAAAGGCTGGATGTCCTCAATTCCGTGCTGAACAGCCTCAAACAACATTCGTCGCAAAAAGCCTGTGTTAAACAATGACCCTGCCCTTGAAATTGAGCAAAAACCAAGAAACAAAAGAAAGTTATGTCAATGAGTGAGATTCTCTGTCCACTGATAATGAATAGAGTGTAATTTTAGCCCATTGTGATCACGTTCTAACCAACTAAATATATAACATTTTGTAAAGACACTACCAAGCATTACAGCCATTATATGCTGTAAGTACTAGTACTGAAGAACTGATAGGTACAGCATGTTCATATGCAACTCAAGTTCCACCTCATTTAGCCACCACCGTAAGTCATAGAATGTTCAGTTAGCTCCAACAGAGAGTGACATTTATGACATTGAAAACTGCTTAAAAATTCTTGGCTCTGAAGTTCTGAAGAAGGGTCTCTGACCTGAAACGTTAACTCTGCTTCTCTCTGCACAGATGCTGCCAGACCTGCTGAGTATTGCCAGCATTTCTTGTTTTTATTTAAAAACTCTGGGCTCTCTGTAGTCAATATTCAATGCATCTCTAAAATTGTTTTGTTTCATGAAAAAGAACACAAGTTTGCAGCAAGATCTTTGTTTCCTCCTTTGCTCCCTCAGGACCACACAGCAACAGCAGGTGAAAAAGAGACAACCAACTGTTGCCAGTCTCCCACAATGGTGCTTTGTGAGAGATCAGAGACAGTTCTCCTAAAGGTTCATTCTCCTCATGACGAGGCAAGATAAGGAACTTGGCAGTGTGGGGAAATTCAACTGGTGTATCATTACATCTGCAGTGCTCCAACAATGGAGCATGATAAACACAAGAGAAAATAAATATGATTGAATAAAGATTCAGTATTACAGTATAATTTATACTGTTTTAGATGGAAGTCTATTCAGTTTCTTGATTTTTGCATCTATATATTTTACAGATAAATTAGATGACAGCATCTGATGAAAGATCGCTGATTTGAAATGTTAACTCTGTTTCTCTTTCCACAGATGCTGCTCGACCTGCTGAGCATTTCCAGCATTATTTCCAGCAGCCACACTATTTTGCTTTTGCGACAGCATATTTGATTATTTGCCCTATTTACCTCCTTCCCCCTCCCAACACCAAATTAAGCTAAGGACTCTGCTATTATTAAGCTTCATCTGGTTCCAGTCTAAAGCAAATTACTTTGTTATTTTCCCCTGAAGAGAATAAAGACTTGCAGTAACACTGGATATTCCATCAGCCTCTATGCAGCTGTTGCCCTTCACTGTAAATCCTGCATTGTTCTGTAAGACTCAACAAAACATCTGCATCGACATACGAGGGTGTGCTGTGCTTAAGTTATCCGTCTTGCTGTAAAAAGGGAGATTTATGATATAGTCCCCAATTATATCACGCAACAAAGGAAAACACTAAGTGCCTATTACAGACACAAGATTAATCATTCAATCACCATCGATCAATCAGGTGTGCTGTTTGCAATTTTAATCTGTCAGAAAAAAATCAAAATGCGCTTGTATAATTTAAAACAAATCTTGCATGCTTAGTAGCCGAAGCAACCAGAATATAATAAACAAACAATTGCCAGCTTAAAATAAAATTGTAGAGTGTTGAGAACTTTTAAGAGGCAGGTGGTTTTCCTTTGATGTTTAAATGTAATCCAATAGCGACAGTGAATTAATGCTTCATAATTCTTACACAAATGGAAATTGCTTGCCATTTGTGGTTAAACTTAAACATGTATACAAAGAACACACAGTGCACCACAGGGAACGGTCTTTAGAATAATAGCAATATTGGAAATAGGAGCAGGAGTTGGCCGATCTTCGACCTAAACACTATTTCCCTGCACTATCCCCATATCCCTTGATATCTTTACTATCTAGAAATCTATCGATCTCGATCCTGAATACACTCAATAACTGAGCTTCCACAGCCCTCTGGGGAAGAAATTTCCAAAGATTCCCCACCCTCTGAAGAAATTCCTCCTCATCTCAGTCCTAAATTGCCTACCTCTTATTCTGAGACTGTGTCCCCTGGTTCTGGATCCCCCAACCAGGGGGAAACAGCCTTCCTACATCTACCCTATTGAGCCCTTGTAAGAGTTTAGCATGCTTCAATGAGATCACCTCTCATTCTTCGAAACTCTAGAGCAGGGCTGTTCAACATACGCCCTA